>NC_080426.1:37357765-37669307 GCF_029873635.1 Malania oleifera | reverse complement strand
ATATATAATTCATAAAATAAGCCAAGCTAAATTTACAGAAATTTTTGAAACGCCTCAGGAAAAGACCTCAAAGAATGGAATGCAATTGTGTCCTCATCCAAGTACTTCACATACAGCTCGTGGTAATACATAGCAGCTAGCTACTAGTAGTAGTAGTAGTGCCACAGAATAATTACTCCTAGTAAGGGTTTTCGAGCTAGCTAGGTAACGCATGAGCTGCTATAGCCAAGTAGTTAGCTAGGTTGGAATGAATTGTATATTTATATATATATATATATATATATATGAAGTTGCTTTGCTACAAACATAGGAACGGGACTTCCTCTACAGCTACATTTCTTGTTTCTATTTGTTGTCTTACTTGACAAACATCCCCCCATTTTTTACTTTTCAATTATCCCCGAAGCAAAATTTCTCTCTTTCAACCCAACCCTCTTTAATTATCATTTCTTCTTTTTTTTTTTTTTTTCTTTTGTTTGTTTGGGTGTGTCAATTCCAACGAAGAACTCTCTCTCTCTCTCTCTCTCTCTCTCTCTCTCTCTCTCTCCCTCCCTCAATATATTTGGAGGGAGTAAGTGGGCAGTAGCTTCTCTTTCGGGGTCCCAATCAGTCCTCCAAATTGACAGAGAGGTGGGAGATCAAAGTTAGACAGAGAAGGGAGGCCACCCATATCTTCATTTTCCCTCCATACACATCCGACCTCAAATTACTCAAATTACTCTCTAGCTTCCTACTAAAATCCATCTGCATTTATTGCCCACGTTCTCTTTCCATACAAAAAAACAAAAAGACCTACTCCCACCCTGCTCCCACCCCCCACAGCTCTAGCTAGAGCTATCTTCAACATCAAACGTCTAAACAGACTGCTTGCCAATTGCAAAACCCTTCAGAGCAATTCATTTTTCTCTTAAGCAGCTGCTAGCTATCTACTCCCATGTCAAATAATATTCTTTCTCCTCTCCTCCTTTTCCTCTTTCTTTCTTTTTCTCTGCATGCAAGTAATTGTAATGCCCGGCGTCCCAGCGACATCCACAAAGAAAAAAAACCCCCTCTCACCTCCAAGGTACGTACGTTGGTGCAAGAAGTACTTTATCATTGAATTAATTTGTAGCTTCTTCGATCGGTCTCGCAATATTAATTAAAATCTGGGTTTTGATTTTCATATGCAGAATGAAAAGAAAGTACTGTTGGGTCTCTCTAAGATTTCAGTTTTGCCAGCGAAGGCAAACCCTTCTTCTTCTTCTTCTTCTTCTTCTTCTTCTTCTTCTTCTTCTTCTTCTTCTTCTTCATCATCATCATCATCATCATCATTATCATCATCATCATCATCAAAGGAACAAGTAAAGGCTAATTGTAGGGGTGAGAGCAAAATGGTCCATGAAGATCGTGAACAAAAGGCGATAGATGATTCGCGGGCCGGTCCAAGAAAATCGAAAGTTGAGAAGGGTGCTGCAGCTGCTAATCAACAAGAGTCTGATCGTGCTTCGGTCACCTGGCGCTTGCCTCACAATAAAAACCCTGTGAAGGAGCAACCAGGGTTTAACTCCGACTACTCGCCGCCAAAGACACACCCTCCTTCTCACAACTGATTCATGGTGAAGACCAAGCAAGCAAGTGCGCCCATTTTAATTAGTTAATTTCTCCTCCATCCATAACTTGTATTACTTAATCCCTCATTTTCCTCTTGCTAGTTATTAATTTCTCGATATTTTATCGATATATATATATATATATTCGAGGGATCGATCAGTCTGTGGCCAGAAGGTTCTGATGTACCATCAGAAAGAGAACAACATTATTAAGATCGAGTTCTTGTGGCTAGTAACTGAGCTAGCCTTGATCAAAATCCTAGTTAGGTTCACATATATATATTTATATATATACGCTGCTGGATTTTATGTTTTGATATTGCCTTGTATTTCCTGCTTACTGTACATCAGATAGAAAATATTGTTCTTACCATATCAACATCGTCTACTTCTTCTTCTTCTTCTTCTTTAAAAGGTAATAGCTGACTTCGTCAACCAGAAGGGCTCAAGCAAGAAGATATATTAGCTGACTTCATTAACTATAGAAAAAAGAGAGTTTTCATTGTCTTATTTTTATTAGTTGGGTTAACATTAGCAGAAGATATATTATATGCATAGATTTAAATCTACGTACCTTTCTCTTTCTCAATGTTCATATTGTATTTATGCCCTGGCAATTGTGGCAAATGGCAGATTAATTAAATTAAATGTCGTTGTTTCCATGCAATGTACATGCAAACAAGTGTGTATGTGTAAACTAGTGTGGTATAACTAATAACTATGATGGAAAAAGCTATGTTTGTTTCTCAAGAATCCCTATTTTCTCTTTCAATTTAATTAGGCTATGTTTGTTAATTAAAGAGCGCTTATAATTCTAATACTGAAATAAAACATTATATATGTTGCAGCCAAAAATTGAATGACCTTCACGATCCCTAATCACAACCACCTGAAAAGAGATAAATAAGTAAGGCTTGGAGGACCTGGGGTGTACTCCGAGGGATCGCTCCGATGCCTAAGTCAGGAATTGGCTTGAGAGATTTTTTATGTAAACATACATATATACATACATATACATATATTTGTTTTTAAATAATATGCTAATTAGGGGGACAAAAAATTATCAATCATAAAATATATCCAACATTAAAGTGTTTCTTTTAATGGATATATCCAACAATGTTATTGGAGACCGGATCCTCTGTCCCCCTCCTTGTCCTCCGCAGCCGAATAAGTGTATGGAATGAGAAGGGGAGTGCAAAACATCCCAATATCCCACTTTTAGTTAGTTGATGTTTGAAAGTTTAAATTTGACTCTTATTTCCTCATTTTTCTCATACTCTTTGATTTTTTTGGTTCTATATAGGTATTGTGTTTTTTTTTTTTTCTTTCTCATTTTTATATGTAGGTATTTAATATTTTTCTCATTTTAAATATGTGCGTAAGCATAATTATAAGTGTATGTTTGCGTAACGGGGTAGAGAGACAAGGAGAGTGAATAAGGGTGGAGCTAGGAAGGGCCGATGGGGGTCATGTTCCCCTTCCCTACACTTTTCTCTTAAGTTGTATCAATTAAATTTATTTCTTGTATATATTTTTTCTATCTTATTAGAGTCATCTGACCTAGAATTTCGTATATTTTTTGGTGACAACTAAAAGAGAGATTGTAATTTAGTACTAGTTTTGATTTTTTTTTCTCATATTTTTTAATTAAACGAAATTTAAGTCACTAAACTATTGCTTGATTATCAAATTTGGTCTCTTGGTTCGCCATCACATTGTTAATTGTGATGAACTTTATGTCATTTGGATATGTACTTTTAAGAAAAGAAACTCAACACAAATAATAATTAATTAAGAGCTAAACCCAATTAATTACTAGTGTCGGGCACGTGACTCTTTTTTCTTCCCTTAGCTCTGTCAAATGGCCAATTGAAACTTTAATTTTTTGCCAGTTGGCCTTATCATCAAAAGCCAAAGGTGTCTTCAATCAATTTAATCGCTACTTAATTATAATTTAAAATAAGTTGAATAATCACTTATATTCCCATATGAGTTTTTCTTATTAAGTAATAAAATATAACTCACCAAGATTGTTGGAGATAATTTTTTGACATGTGCTTTGAAGGTAATCGATCCACAAATGTCTTAGCAAAAATAAGAACTTCTTAACATCATTTTGAGCAATTTTTCCTTCGTCCTCCATAAAATTTGATACCACTTTTAGTTGAAAATTTATTTGGTATGTATATTCTTAGATCTTAGCTTATCCTTCTAAATCCTCACTACCAAAAATCATGTAATATGTATATATTGTGAATATGTCACCTAGTAATTAGACCAATAGCTCTAGCATGTTGTCTACAACATTTTCATGAGCAAGTGATTCGCTATTGTTTGCTCTTTAGGTTAATCAATCAATTTATTGTTAGCAATTCAAATATATGGTGGTTAGTTAAATTAATTGTATCCAATATACATGCATTGTTATGATTAAAGGGACATTCTATTGCTTGACTTTTTTGATTGGTTGTCTTGCTTTGAGGTGTAAATCATCCCTTTGATTCCATGATTTCCTCCATTAATTATTCACTCTAGTTAATGTTAATGTTTCTCTTATTATTATAATTTCGTTGCCCAATAAATGAGGGTATACCATATTTATTAAAGAAAACATAAAAAGAATTACTAACAGGATTTTATTGGGGTAATAAAGAACTTAAGGGAAGCCCTCTAGGACTTTGTGGTCTTTGGTTCAATTCCCAACCCCCTAAGGCATGCCACGGCAAATCTTTGCGTCCAAGTTTTAAGTTCTACCTCATAGGGTAGCCCTTGCTTCAACCTAGCTACTAAGGGTTAATGTTATGTGTCCTGTTCAATGTGTGTATGAAAAATTCAATGAATAAGATAGGTTAGTATCTTTTAGTTTTACTAATTAATTTTTTCTAATTACAAGGCTAGGTTGATATGCCAATATGTTACATTGTTCAAAGAATTGAATATCGGAATCATCACCATTAATCTTTTCCCATCCTAGGTAAATTCACCATCATTGATCTTTTTTTATTTGATTGGTTGTGGCCAGTCATCTAATTATTTTGTAATGAAAAATTAAAAATCAATCCAAATTTGAAAAAGTAATAAGGATCAGTCTGCATTTATATATATATATATAAAAGTTCAAGTTAAAAAATATAGTTACATTTGAGGACATTATTGATGTCATAGAATTCAAGAGGCACTTTTTCCATGATCGGTAATACTAATTAGCTTACAAATTAACTCTATAATATTGATTTCAGCCGTCCTTGAATCGATTATATTCCCTTTACAGGTAGGCTGATTTATATGTTTATTAAATATTTATATGTTAATTTTCTTTATTTCAATCGAAACATTCCATCGAATAATTAAAGGTCCTATCTCCTTTAGAGAACTAGTGGAGTAGTCCTAAGGCGCCTCCTTAAGAAGAGACTCCCTCCTCATATTAGTTTAGACTACAAACTACATATATGTGATAGATATTGAATAATTAAACACAAGAAAAACAAATTTACAACTAAAAGATGAATCAAAACAATTTCGGACTCACTTTTGAAATTCACCCTATCACTGGCGTTATTTAGGTTTTCAATCCTTAATAACGTCATGTAAACCCTTTGCTACTACATAACTAGACCTCCGAGCATCATTGAATATTAAAGTAGTTGTTTTGTTTTTTTGGTGCATTTTTAGGGGCTTACCTAGAAAGTTATAACTCCCAAGATAACCTAGATGTTTTAGGTCGATTTTGTGTCTTAATTAGATTATTAGACCTTTTTGGCACTCCCAAGATGATCCAATGGTTTATATTAAGTTCATTAAATTCTAGGCCTTTGAGCAATTTTATTCTATTTTCATAAAATTATTACATTTTATTCAGGGTTTGAGTTCATTAACCACCTTAATTTGGTGGTCCCTAGCACACTTGAATTTCCCCCTATATTTATTATTTTAAGGGTTTTCCAAGCACTCCCTATAAAACCCAAATTAATTCTATGCAAGGATTTTCTTTTGATTTATTTTTAATGAGTGGAGGGGACTCCCTCAATCACTAGTTGTGATTGAACTTAGTGAAGAAACACTCTGATTAAACACAAAAACTCTTTGGTTTCAATAAATATATGAGAATTACAAACACTCTCAGAATATACAATGTCTTCTTCTCACTGGTTACTCACCCTCTACTACACCACATATCTTACACACGCATACATCCATATATATAGTGATGGAATTGGTGTATTCCCAAGAGGGAGGGTGAATTGGGTATTTAAAAATTTCTCCTAGGTCGAATCCAAATCACAGATAGTATTGCACAACCTAGGGTCTTTGTAATCAATCAGAAATACCACAAACGTATAACTGAGCAGATATGTAAAACAAATACAGCAGTCTTAGTATTTCACATTCATTTAAGGTATGTATGTAAAACAATCAGAGCAATAAATAATAACATACATATGCAGGAAATAAAGTGTGAAAAATAAAAGCATACACCAAATATGTTATTGGGGTTCGGCCAAAATTACCTACATCCCTGCTTTAAACCGTAGCTCAAGGATTCACTAAATGCTAGCTTAACTGGTGGAGCAACATCGATTACAACCTCTTTTCCAAGGGGTGAGGTATACCCCTGACTCAAATTACAGGGTTGAGCTCAACCAATACACCTTATAGGATGGTGCACCTAGTTCTCGTAATCGGGTTTGAACCAATCCAGTGCTTTCTTAACTGGGTCTAAGCAATCCGAGACTTTTCACAGTGCAAGTCTCCCTTTTCCGACCACACATTGGGAATACAATAGATATAAAATATTTTGTACAAATATGATGCTTCTTCTATAAGCAGATGATGTACAATTTGAAGCACAAATGCACTCACAGATTATATGAAATTAAAGCTCAATGTGAGTATGTGTATTTTTCACTCAAAATATTTCTTAATAAAAATCGAGTGTGAAAAATAATTTTCTCACTAACAAAGAGTAAGAGACCTTCCAAACAAAGATATTAAAATAAAAATATGCTTAAGGTGCTCTTTTCAATATTCCAAGAATTTTCCCAAAACTATTTTTTCAAATAAAGTTTAGGGGATGCAAGGGCTTGTGCTCAAAAGATTTTTGCAAACGAAAAAAAAAAAAAAAAAATGAGCTTTTGAATCTTACAATGAATGTGCAAAATATTTACAGGCCTAAAAAAACTTTCTCCCAAAAAAAATATTATCAAGAAGAATATATGGGAGAAACTTTAAGCCAACTCTCAAGAATGATTTCCAAAATTAAAGGTATGATTGAGAGTAAATGCTTTTGGATAAATGAAATGTCCAAAATAAATAATTCTTTCAACAACTCTCAAGTGCAATGATTTTGCAAATGAAAGTAGCATGAGAAAAAAAATTAATCTCTCTCTAAAAAGATTTTTTCAAATAAAAATAGAGAAAGTATGAAAACTTTTAGCTTGAAAATGAAAGAATGGAAGTATACAAATTTGAGAGAATTTCTTAGGCTAATCTCTTGCTAATTATGTTTATCAAGGGGGTATATACAGAGTTGGGCAAAAATATGACCAATAGGGAAACGCTGGTCATTTTTAAAACTGTTTAATTAAATTTTTAAACTGGTTCAACACTTAAAAATGGTCTGACCCGAAAGGTTTGGTTGACCTAGGCACAGGTTGGTTGATCGAACCAAAGGCAACACGGAACCCTTCGTGGGTTTGGTCGACCATGACAAAAGGCTGGTTGGCCACTCATAAGATTCTATCGACCGCAATCATTTTGAACTAAAATATCAGGCAACCAAGGCAGTGGAAAGTTCAATTTTAAAGTTCCGGTCAACCGTGGAAGCCATGTTCAAACTAGGTCGGTCGACTAAGCCTTGGTAAACAAGTTGACTCTAGGCAAACAATGCTTCGGTCAACCGTTGGGTACACAAGAATGGTCGGTCGACGGAGGGCATTGAAAATTACTATTTTCCCCTTAATTTAACCTAAATAATCCAACATCAGTCGACCGTTTGCAAACTTCATTTTAGCTCTAATCTTTGACCCTAACCAATCAGTTATTAAGAAAAAGTTTTTTCATGAAAAGTGCTAGTCCCTAGAGTCTGTCTACAGTCATCCTGAGCTTGACATTCACATTATGCATGAAAGACATTATTATAGATCAAAATATAAAACTAAATGCTTTTACAAGATAAAATATATGTCTTCTTTCTTGCTCTTCTTATCCATGGAATACGCCAACTGTGTCATATGAGCTTTCTGTGCTTCATGGCTTCCATTTCCCTTTGTCTTATATGCATTCCAAATTAAAAATTTATTCAAGCACTTAACACACAGATAAGACACTTGTACTTTGTCAACATCAAAACATGAATCAGACTCAAAAATTCAACAATCTCTCCCTTTTTTATGATGATAAATACACCAGAGCAAAATGGGATTTAGCCTAAAAAGGGTCCCCCTAAGAATATGCATAAATTAAAACATAAACATTGAAACTCAAGCATATCAAGAAGACATTAAAAAAAAATTGCATTTTGCTTTAGCAGTGAAGCACAAAATACATAATGCATGCAACTCAACAGCTCATATATTTTTCTTTTTTAAAGATTTCCCCTTTTATGGCAATAAAATCATCATTTTGCTCATAAAAAAATTCTCCCCCTTTTGGCATCAGCAAAAGAGTTAGGATAAGTTTAAAACAATTTGGTCATTAAAAAAAAACTTAGCTAAGAGAACTCCCCCTTTCTTGAAAACACTCCCCCCTTTTGATATAGCATTTGGGCATAAAAGTTTTTAACAAAAAAAAAATTAAACACATAAAAAATATAACTGGTCATTAAAGATTGAAATGACATGATGAATTGGGTTAGACCAGAAATTATAATTGAAACATATCATAAGACCTATGAAAGATTTGAGTTCAAAGCACACTACATATGACAGCAAATAGTAGGTTTGAGCATGATTTCAGTCTAACTAGTTCACATACATTTTCATATTTAATTACCAAACCAGTTAGGTAGTTTCAAAAAAAAATTCACGACAATTAAATGAATATTAAGTGATAGCACATGTCATAAACCATTTGAGTTCAAAGGCAAGAAACAAGATATATGTCATGTAGAATCGATTCTTGCCAAATAAAATTATATATATATATATATATATATATATATCCCCTTATGATTCACAATAAATGTGGGGGACTGTGCTTGCTGAAAAAGAAACTTTAATATGACGCTCAAGCAAGCAATGATTTCTCTGGTTGAGCATTTTAGCACATTCCTAATATAACCATAAAAATCAACCATATAGATCCTTAAGATATCAGGCTATTTAAAAAAACAAGGATCATATGGTAACTCCAAAGAATGTGTGGCTAAGTATTATAATTTTCATTTAATATTTTTAATAAAATCATCATACTTTAATGCACATGCCATCTAGAGACCCAAACCCATAAAATAAGGAAATAATTAAGAAAAGGGTAAAAAGGTAATTTTAGCAGCCTTCGTCGACGAAGCCAAGGTTCTCATCGACGAAGGCCCTTCTGCATTTTGTCACCGAAATTCAGAGCCTCGGTGGCAAAGAGATCCCGACAGACAGGAAAAATATCAGACTAGGGTTCGTCGGGCGAGGGAAGAGGTTCGTTGATGAAGGCACCACTCGTCGACGAATTTAACTGGGTCAAGGGGTCCGTAAATATCATTTTTCATTGCTTAGGAGTTAATAAATCACAAAAACTCTCTCTCTCTCTCTCTCTCTCTCTCTCTCTCTCTCTCTCTCTCTTTTGATCCTTCGTTGTTCGTCACCCAAATCAACGATCCGACGTTACTATGTGGATCAGGAGAAAACCTCTACAATCATAGTGGATTGGATTTTGTTTTGAGGAATTTCCAAGTTTTATCCCGAAATCGAGGTAAGGGTCTAAGTTCATTTTTGGTTCAGTAGATTTGTAGTAAATAGGATTGTATTAAAGTATTGCCCTTTGGTTTTTAGGTTTTGGAAACTCGGATCGTTGTTTTGGAGCCGTATAGTTCGTGTTTCAGTGTTTAGGGAAATAGGTTAGGGGATTTGTTTACATCAAACTTTTTAGAAAACTAAACAGCTAAAAAGTTAGCTTATGTTTATATGCACATATTGACTGCTTATTTGCAAAGTTTCATCGGGTAAAAATGTCGGTTTTACGATTTTATGATTTTGGTAAAAATGAGGGCATTGGCGTACAATCTCCAAACTTTTCAAAACTTCTTGATTTGCATTAAACTTAACGTAGGAGATGCTTGAAACCCCTTTTTTCCCTTTTAAATGTTACTTTTCAAGTTATATACTATACGCAGATGACATTCTGACCATTCGGCGCTGGCGGTAGCCCAGTGACAAAATCCATGGATACGTGGTCCCACTTCCACTTGAGAATAAAAAGTGGCTGCAACTGACCAGTCGACCTCTGGTGCTCAGCCTTAACCTACTGGCACGTCAAGCACTGCTGCACAAATTCCGCTATTTCTCTCTTCATGCCACTCCACCAGAAATACTCCTGCAGATCCCTATACATCTTTGTAGTGCCAGGATAAACAGTGTATAGAGATCTGTTTGCCTCTTCTAGAATTGTCCTCTAGATACTGTCATCTGTAGGCACACACAATCTAGTACGAAATCTTAGAGCTTCATCATCGAAAATGCTGAATTCCTCTCCCTGACCATCCTGAACTCTGGCTAGCACCTCCACTAATTCGGGATCATTTCTCTGAGCAACTTTAATTCTTTCATAAAGTGTAGGTTGTACAACCAAACTGGAAAAAAGTGCCTGAGGTTCATCTTCCACTAACTCCACACCCAAGTCTTGATTTATGGCTCAAAGCATCAGCCACCACATTTGCTTTACCTGGGTGGTAACTGATGGTGCAGTCGTAATCCTTAATGAGTTCTAACCATCTCCTCTGGCGCATATTCAACTCTTTCTGGGTGAAGATGTACTTTAGGCTCTTGTGATTAGAAAATATTTCACATTTCTCACCATATAAATAATGTCTCCATATCTTTAGTGCATGTACAACCGCAGCCAATTCCAGATAGTGAGTAGGGTAGTTCTTTTCATATTCTTTCAACTGCCTGGACGTATATGTTACCACCCTACCATGTTGCATCAGTACACAACTGAGCCCTTTCAAGGACGCATCACTGTAAATCACATAACCATCACCTCCTGATGGAATCGTCAGTACTGGTGCAGTGATAAGCTACTGCTTTAGTTCCTGGAAACTTTGCTCACATTCTTCATCCCACACAAATATGACATTTTTCCTGGTCAACCGCGTGAGTGGTTTTGACAAAGCCAAAAATCCCTCTCCAAATCATCGGTAATAACCTGCCAGTTCCAAGAAACTTTTGACTTCCTGCACGTTCTTCAGCCTGACCCAATTCACTACCGCATCAATCTTGTTGGGATCCGCTGATATACCGTCTCCTGAGATCACGTGGCCTAAAAATGCAACTTTCTCAAGCCAGAACTCACACTTGCTAAACTTGGCATAGAGCTTCTCCTCCCTGAGTGTCTGTAGAACCTGTCTCAAATGCACCCCATGATCCTCAAAAATCCTCGAGTACACCAGTATATCGTCAATAAAAACTACTACAAACTGACCTAGATACTAGTGAAAAACTCTATTCATCAAATCCATGAACACAGCTGGGGCATTCATCAGACCAAAAGGCATAACAAGAAATTTGTAGTGCCCATACTTGGTCCTGAAAGTTGTCTTCGCAATGTCCTCTGCTTTTACCCTCACCTGATGATACCTTGATCTGAGGTCAATCTTGGAATACACTCGTGTACCTTGGAGCTGATCAAACAGATCGTCAATACGGGGTAGAGGATATTTATTCTTAATAGTAACCTTATTGATTTCTCTATAATCAATACACATCCTCATAGTCTCGTCTTTCTTCTTTACAAACAACACTGGAGCTCCCCACGGCGATACACTGGGTCGTATAAATCCTCTATTCAGCAAGTCTTGCAACTGATTCTTCAATTCTCCCAACTCAACTGGAGCCATACGATAAGGAACCTTAGAATTCGGTGATGTCCCTGGAGATAGATCAATGGGAAAATCCACCACGCGTTTGGGAGGCAACCTTGGTAGCTCCTCTAGGAAAACATCTAGAAATTCTTGTACGATTGGGGTACTTTCAAGCTTCAATTCATTATCTGTCACTTCTTTTACAAAAGCCACAAAATTATGACCTCTGTCCTAGAGTAATCAACTTGCCTACATGGCTGACACCAGCTGGGTTGGAGCACGTACCCGTGAACCAATGAATCTGAATTCCTGCATACCAGGGGGTCTGAAAATTACCTCTTTCCGATGACGATCAATGCTGGCGTGATTGGTAGCCAACCAGTCCATACCCAGTATCATATCAAACCCACACATATAAAATACAATCAAGTCAACTGGTAACACTTTCCCCTGAATTTCTATTAGATAGCCCCTAAGTACCTTCTGACATCTAATCACTAACCCTGATGGTGTAGTTACTAACAATGTTATATCTAATGACTGGGTCTCACTCTCAGATAATTTAACATAGAATGCAGATATGAAGGAATGAGTGGCACCTGAATCAAATAAAATAATAACGGAATGTGATAAAACAATAAAAGTACCTGTCACCACATCCGCGGCAGCCTCAGCATCACCCTGTGTCAATGCATAGACTCTCACCGGGGCCACATTCCTCTGTTGTCCTCCACGAGGCACCTAATATCCTCCCTGATAGGGCTTGGGAGCTAGGACCTGATCTAGAAGTCCTGGGCATGCACGTGCCATGTGGCGGGGTCTCCCACAGCGATAACATACATCGCTCCCTACCTGGCACTCTCCCGGATGACGTCTCCCGCACGTCTGACATATCGAGACGATCGGCGCACCCTGATTCGCCCGAGGTCCCGCCATGTGCCTCTGATCTCCCCTATCGCAACCTCCTCTCCATGGACCCCTACTGGAGCCAGCCTGAAAGCCCTGAGTCGTAGGCCTTTTCCTCTGACTCTGAGCCGCTATACCCCTCTGTATACCACTCTCAATGATCGCAGCTCTGTCTATAATCTCCGTAAATGTCTGAGCTCTAAAGCCAATCACCTGCTCAAATAAATTCTACCTCAGTCACTCTTCAAACTTCCTTACCTTTTTCTCTTCATTAGGTGCTAAATGTGGAGCAAAACGTGACAACTCGTTAAATCGAGCCCCGTACTGAGATATGGTCATCTGCCCCTGTACCAGATGCATAAACTCTACTGCCTTCGCACTCCGAACGATAGCAGGGAAATACCACTCGAAGAACAGCTCCTTGAATTGGTCCCATGTCACTGGCACTGGAACCGGCCTATGCTCCTCTATCAATCGCGCTAATCTCCACCAGCGCTTCGCCTCCCCTATCAACTTAAATACTGCAAATGCTACCTTCTTCTCATTTGAACAAGGAAGCACTGCCAACGTCTCTTCGATGTCCTGGACCCAATTCTCAGCTATAATCGGGTCATCTCCTCCGGCAAAGAATGGGGGCTTCATCTGTGTAAACTACTCGATCAAACAGCCACGCTCCCCAGAGCTCCTGGCCATCTCAGCCATCACCTGCTGAGTGACACTACGCAATACAGTATCTGTATCTCCTCCACCAATGCTGAAAGGTCCTGGCCTATCCTCCCCAGCATTCGTACCACTGCTTCCTAGGTCCATCCTGAAACAAGAAACACACTTAAGCACCTTATCTCCTATACAGACCTATTCTATACCAATTCAAAGTTAATTACATTCCCTGACCTTAACTCAATATTCAGTTATGTCACCTAGACACACGACCCAACAATAGTTTACTATGACTTTCCTAAAATCGTCACCCTAGAAAAAACATAGAAACCACCATGGTAATCATGCACACAGACCACAGAACAAACTTTAAATCATTTCCTATACTCTGGTATTGCTTCTGTTACCCTCTAAAGTCTACAAAACCTAGCAACTTAGGCTCTAATACCAAATTGTAACGACCTGCCATTTAACTTGGGTTTTTTTTTTTAATACTATAACAGCTATAATGCTCTGATACCAAATTGAATTAAACTCAACCATCAACCTAAGCAGTGAGAAGTGAAAATCAAATGAACACAACCATATATAATTATATACAATACCAGAGTGCTAAAAATGTTTCCTAAATATACATATATGACTGTTTTCCAAAAATACCCTCAACTGGTTAGGGCTATACAAAAATACTCCCAAAATACTTGCTTTACTGTTAGGGCAATACTAAGGTCCCTCTATCTGCGAGCCTGGTCTACTCGCCTACCTGGATCACTTGAAAAATGTTAAAGCAATGGGATGAGCCAACGCTCAGTAAGACGAAATATGTTTATTACTAGTGTGTGGCAAATGAGTTATAATACTGTAAAAATCTATTACTATATAATCATGTATCACTGAATCTATAAATACAATACCAGTAATATCAACCATCACCTTTTCCCTGTGGATAACTGTGTATCATGATTTAACCCCTCATGATGGGGTTGTGTAACCCATAGGCAGGATCTACCCTGGTTGGCCGACCAGGAAAGATCACTATACTCCATAGGTCTGATCAGCCCTCCTCAACCCATATCTAATGGGGAGTCTGTCCACTTGTGGGTTCTATACGATCAGCCTTTATACCACGTATTATCTGAATAGGTGGTTGCACTCTATATACTGTATGTAGCCACGGTACCATGCTCTGTAAACTGTATGGTCCAATAGGGTCTGATACTATATAATATATTACTATATACAACTAACTGTTTTACCATGATTCTATAATAACTGTATCAACCATGATGTTGTAATAAACTGTAACTATATCAACTGTATCTCTAAACTAAACTGTAATTTATACGTCATGGTACTGAAAACTATATAATCATGGTACTAAAAATTGTATAATCATGGTATTCTGTAATTACTATAAAACATAACCACTGGCTGTATATTCTGTAAAACTTCCCTAAAAATACTGTAAAACATGTTTATGTACTATATTTATATTCTCAAGCCACACAGTAATTTAAAACATAATATTCATAATCAATAAACTGTATACAATTCTGCTGTGAATAATAACCTGGTAAAAATATACATTCCATACTGAAAATCATTTTTGACTGCCTAGCATAGCATATTTCCCTTACCTGACTATTAAAAGCCCTTATCGTATACCGGTCCTACCCCCGCAAGGCTCTCCACTCAACACCATGAAAACAACATTCACCAGAACAGAATATCAATATTTCTTTGCCTATATCATTTCCTATAACTGGCAGAAGGCCAAAAATTGACTAAAAGGTCTTACCCTGATTCTGGAAAGAAATTTGACTTGATCCCACCGACGATCCGTCCCAGCAGACTTGAAGAGAACTCTGTCAAGAGCATCGTCGTGGCCTCATATCGCCAATCTGACAATTGACGAGGCCAAAATCTAAGAAAGAAGGGGGAAGGGCCATAGAGGAAAGAGAAAAGAGAATCTGTGCTGAAATTTCTGCGTAAAACTGAGTTTAAGCACTATTTATACTGCGGGATGCGTCGACGAGCCACATCACCTCGTCAACGAGTCCTATATAAAGTTCATCGATGAACCTACACCTTCGTCGATGAATTTCAAACTTCCAAAAATCTTTTCTCGGTATCTTCTCGTCGACGAAACTTGCCCTCGTCAATAAGACCCTCTTGTACCCTCGTCAATGAATCCCCTGTGTTCATTAACAAGACCATAAGAAAATCTCCTGGGTTATTATATTCAAAATGCAATGTCGTTGACGAACGCTCCGTTGACTGCCTCCTTCTGATACTGTTTCCATATCTCTCCCTCTTTATTATTTAAATACCATTATTCTTCAAGTCATTACAGTAGGAGGTGTTGTTCACCTTTATACTGGGATGAAATAGGTGAGAGGCGAGTTCTGGGACCAAAGTTGGTGCAGCAGGCGTACGATGAAGTCCTACTAATTAAAGATAGAATTAGTGTAGCTCAGAGTTGGTAGAAAATTTACATGGATATGCGCCGTCAGGAATTGGAGTTTGATGTTGAAGATCAAGTATTTTTAAAAGTAGCACCATTGAAGGGAGCTGTGAGATTTAGGAGGAAGGGTAAGTTGAGTCCTAGGTTCATTGGCCCATTCAAGATATAAGAGAGAGTGAGTCCAGTAGCCTACATGCTAGCTTTACCACCAGCATTGTCCAGAATACACGACGTATTTCATGTTTCTATGTTAAGAAAATATGTCTCAAACCCTTCCCATGTGATCATTTATGTCGAGATAGAGCTTAGAGATTCACTAACATATGAAGAGACACTAGTGCAGATCTTAGATAGGAAAGAACGGGTATTGCGCACTAAAATAATTCAGTTAGTAAAAGTTTTGTGGAGAAATCACGCAGTAGAGGAGGCTTTGTGGGAGCCAGAGGAGGAGATACAATAGAGGTAACCACAGCTGTTTGGTGGGAATCAGTAGTAGTCAGGGGTGATAGTTTAGAGAAAATCAGTATTATTTATTTCAGTGAAGAATAGTTAAGGTATGAATTGTATATTAGATTATAGGATAGATAGGGTTTTTGGTTTTAGGGGAATTTTTTTGCTTTTATATATATGTATGTAATCTCCCAGAACCATAGTTGTAACTACGGTATTCCTCCACCATAAGTGAGGGTAAGTAATAAAATAAGTAGCCAATTTGTCCTCAGAGGAGGGTGCATAGTGCAAATAGCAAATTTTGAGGATGAAATTTTATAAGAAGGGGAGAATGTAGAGACCCGAAGAATTATTACAATTAAATAATAAAAGGAATGAGAGAAAATGAAATTTTAAAGGGGGGGACACAACAGGGCCTCGTCGGTGAGTGTAGAGCGTTCGTCGATGAGCAGTCTTCTTGGGCACATCGACGGGGACACATATCTTGTCGACAAGAACTTACTGAGAGGACTAATTTCAAGACCTGAGATTTGTTGATGAGGGTAATGTGTTCGTTGTCAAACCTCCTTCTTGGTCCCATCGACGAGGCGACATGGCTCGTTGATGAGGCCACATGGCCAGCCATCTATATATAGCCAAAAAATTCACTTTTTAGGGAAAAAAATCATCTTCTTCCCCTTTCTCCCACTAGAATTTGGTGCTCTCTCCTTCTCTCTAGATTTTTGGCTCCGTTTTTCCCCGTTCGATTATTAGAAGCTACTACGGTAATCCTAGGGAGATTCTCTACAACCTCAATGGAGCAGAATATTGATTTGAGAAGTTTGGGCACCATCCCAATTTTAGGGTAAGTAGATTATTTTGGTATTTCCTATATTACTAGGTTTATCTAAGCCTAGATTTTGTGTTGTATGAGAATATACTAGTGTTTTGTGGAGTAAAATTAGGGTGTTATGATTTCAGGGTTAGGGTGTTTTTGGGACCCTACAGGCATGGGTTGAGGACCCCAGCGGTTATTTTTTCAGGAACCCAGGTAAATTATAGTTTAGGAAATTACGAATAGGCATATTTAGGAAAGGTGAGTATGATGATTTTATGGGAAAATCAGTGCTTTACTAGGAAATTTGTATATATTTAATTACATGATTTTGAGGTTGATACACCAAGGGCGTGAGGGTTGAATTGGAGGCAAGCCTCCCAGTCAAATAGGTAAGGGAAATATGTTATGTTAGAAATTTTGGAATTTTTATCAGTAAATTATATGGTTTTCCATATTATTATCCAGTACGCAAATTATTTTTATATTAGAAGATCCAGTTTTCAAAATATGGAATATTTATTTATTTAGTTGTGTGGCATAAGACATTATTAGATCAGTACAGAAATCCTACAGTTTTCATATTACTATGATTTACAGTATTTATGCAAAAATATGTTTTATCAGATTTTAAAGAATTATGAATTACAGTGTATATACAAACATATATTTCATAGCATTTACAAATTACCATGATTCCCATAATTTTAAAGCCATAACACTATGATATTATAATTTATACAGTTCAGATATTACAGATCAGTTATTACAGCTATTATAGTTCAAAAATTACAGTATTTTCATAACAGTTTACGGTATTATGGTTATTTTGGAATCATGATGAAATAGTAAGATGTATATATAGAAAATAGTATTATACAGTATCAGACCCTGATGAATCAGTTTAGATATCAGTAGAGCACGGTACTATTGCTATTACAAATCAGAGTGCAACCACGCATCTTAGATAGTATGTGGAGGATTCTGTCAACCATGCCTAGAGAGATTGCAAGCTCCCCAAAAGACTGGGTTGAGGTGACCGGTTTGACAAGGTAGATACTAGTACTCTGTCTTGGAGGGATTATAGATGGTCGGGCTGAGGATTGGTAGAGTTACAGTTGACTTATCTTGGTAGGCCAACCAGAGTTAAGTCCCTCCTACATGCCGCACAACCCTGTCGTGAGGGGTTAAATCACGACATACAGTTTTCTAGGGTAAATATCATAGCTATGTATATGTATACAGATTTACAAAATATCAGCAGATATATTATGATACTAGAAGTATGAAAAAGTAGAAAACTCAAATATTACAGTTGTATTTTAAACTATAATAGATGCAAGTTGTACTATATATTGTTTTACCAGCTTTTACAGTTTCAGATAATTATCAATATAGTATTTAGGGAACTCAGTCGCCACACACTAGTAATAGCATATTTCCTCTTACTGAGCGTTGTCTCATCCTAGTGATTTAACATTTTTCAGATAATCCAGCTAGATGAGTAGATCAGGCTCACCGATAGAGGGATTGCTGCACTACCCTGGTTATGGGGTAAGTTTTTTTAGGGAGATGTGTTTTTGGGTAGTTTTCCAGGGTTTTTGGTGGATGTTACTAGGAGATGTGTTTTTGTGTATGTATATTTCAGTGAATTATTGAATTATGGTATTGTAAATATGGATGCATAGTTTAATGTTTTCCACTGCGTAGGTGTGCAAAATGAGCAGGGTTTCCTTAGTGCTCATTTGGGGCCCGAGATGTTATAGTAAAGTTTAATTGAAAAATAGATGGTATATAGTTTCGAGTCGTTACAGTTTGGTATCAGAGTCTGGGTTTTCTAGATTCCGTAGACTCTAAAGTGCAGCGAAAAACAATACCAGAATATAGGAATGGATTTTGAGGAAGGATAGGAATTGCCATAGAATAGAATATCAGTGAGATAATGTTGGGAAATTAGGATGAGAATTTAGGGTTCTATTCTGCAGTGTGGAAGTAGGAATTTCGTGGTGGTTTCTGTGATTTTCTTGGGGTGACGATTTCAGGAAAACCATAGTAAACTATCATCGATTTATATTTCCATATGGTAGGACTAAACCTTAAATTAGTGATAGGAGGTGTGAGATATTTTAGTTAGAGTAGCATTGTAAGGTTTAGATTCTCTGAATAATTTGGTATTGTTGCAGGATGGACGTAGGAGGTTGTAGTGCCCACGCCAGTGGCGATGATGGAGCAGGGTCGTCTAGCATAGGAGGTAGGGACTTAGATGTTGTATTACGCAGCATAGCTCAATAGGTCATAGCTGACATTGCACAAAGCTCCAGGGAGCATGGAAGTCCATCTATTACGTAAGGGTGCACAATAGAAAAATTCATGAAGATGAACCCTCCAGCATTTTCAGGAACAGCTAATCCTACAGTTGTAGAGAACTGGATGCAGGAGATAGAAAAGATACTGACGGTGCTCCACTACACTGACGAGCAGAGGATCCTTTACGCCACGTATAAATTGGCAAGAGAGGCCAAGAGATGGTGGATGACCACGAAATTGCTGGAGGAGCAGAGACCCATCCCCGTGCCAATGACCTGGGCCCGATTTAGAGACATATTCTTTGACAGATACTATCCTTCCACGATCAGAGAGGCTAAAGTATAAGAGTTTCTAAGTTTGACCTAGGGATCGTTGATAGTTCAGTAGCATGCAGCGAAATTTATCGAGCTGTCACGATTCGCTCCATATATAGTACCAGATGAAGTTAAGAAAGCCATAATGTTCGAGCGGGGTTTGAGACGAGATCTATACAAGTAGGTGGAAGTACTGAAGATGCAGGATTTTTTTGAGCTGGTTGACAGAGCTACAGTAGTAGAGAGAGTGAGCAGATAGATGTAGGAGTACCGAGCCAAAGGAAAAGGCCTATGTCACCGGGTTTCCTAGTAGGTCCCAGCCGGGGACCATGGAGAGGAGACCGATATAAAGGAGGCCAGAGACAGATGATCAGGCACAGTGGTGTTCAGGGTGGGTAGATTATTCCTATCAGTCCTAGATGTAGCTGAAGGCACCCATGTGAATGTCGGTTAGGAAAGAATGTCTGCTATCCGTGCAAGAGATTTGGCCATATGGCTCGATCATGTCGGGGACCGCCGATCCATACACCAGCTCATAGACCACTTTGGGGTGGTTATCAGGTGCCATGTGGGGACCAGTAAAGGAACACAACACCTGGGAGGGTTTATGCATTGATGCCGAGAGATGTTGAGACTGCTAGAGATGTCGTGATAGATATCCTTACTATTTTACCATATAAAGTTGTTGTTTTTTTTTTACACAAGTGTCACCCATTACTTTGTATCGGCGGGGTATGTTAATGTAACTAGGGTAGAGGCACAGTTGTTAGATGTTGAGTTGTCTGTAGCCACGCTTACGGGATCTATTGTGAGGTGTAGGAAGGTACATAGGAACTTTCCAGTGGGCATTCAGGGGAAAGTACAACCAGCTGATCTCGTGATATTAGATATGTAGGGGATTGATGTAATATTAGGTAGGGATTGACTAGCAACCAATCACGCCAACATAGATTGCTATCAAAAGGAAGTGATTTTCAGACCCCCCAAGTCAGCAAGAAACAGATTTGTGGGTTCATGTGTGCATGCCTCGCCACAGCTAGTGTCAGCTATTCAAGAGATGAGTCTGATTCAGGGTGGATGCTAGGGATATATAGCTTACATAAAAGAGCTGTCGAAGAAAGAATTAAAACAGGCTGTATTCTAGAGGTTAGAGAATTTCCAAATATTTTTCTAGAGGATTTACCAGATTTACCACTAGAACGAGAGATCGAATTCACCGTGGATCTGTTACCAGGATTGGCACCAATATCTAAAGCGTCGTACAAAATGGCTCTAGCCGAACTAAAGGAATTGAAAGATTAGTTGCAGGAGTTGTTAGATAAAGGGTTTATCAAGCCTAGTGTGTCACCTTGGGGAGCCCCAGTTCTGTTTTTGAAAAAGAAAGATGAGACCATGAGGATGTGCATAGATTATAGGGAAATAAATAAACTGACAGTCAAGAATAAATATCCTCTTCCTAGAATTGATGATTTATTTGACCAATTCCAGGGGACCTAGGTCTACTCCAAAATTGACATTTGGTCAGGCTATCACCATGTGAAAGTCAAGGCAAAGGACGTATCAAAGACAACATTCCGAACCAGGTACGGGCACTATGAGTTCTTGGTAATACCATTCAGATTGACAAACGCACCAGCGGTGTTCATGGACTTAATGAATCGGGTGTTCCATTAGTACTTAGACCAGTTTGTTGTGGTGTTCATTAATGATATACTGGTCCACTTGAAGAGTCTTGTTGAGTACGAGGGTCATTTGAGATTGGTTTTGTAGGTGATGAAGGAAAAGAAATTGTATGCTAAATTCAAGAAATGTGAATTCTGGTTGAGGTAGGTTACTTTCCTTGAGCATGTGGTCTCTGAGGACGGTATATCAATTGATCCAAGTAAAATAGAGGTAGTAGTGAGTTGGGTGAGACCAGTGAATGGTCAGGAGGTCAGAAGCTTCCTAGGCCTGGCAGGGTACTACCCGCACTTCGTGGATGACTTCTCCAGATTATCGGGTCCACTGACATGACTCATAAGAAAGAACGTGAAATTAGATTAGACTGATAAGTGTGAGCAGAGCTTCCAAGAGTTGAAGCGGCAGTTGGTCACTGCACCAGTATTGTCTATCCCATCAGGGAAAGATGGTTTTATGATATACAGTGACGCGTCCCATAAGGGACTCGGGTGCGTGTTGATGCAGCACAATAGAGTCATCGCCTATGCATCTAAACAGCTTAAAGAGTATGAAGAGAACCACATTGTGCCCGATCTAGAGTTAGCTACAATGGTGTATGCTCTGAAAATCTGGAGGCATTATCTTTATGGTGGGAAATTGAAAATCTTCACTAATCATAAAATCTTAAAGTATTTCTTCACCCATAAATATTTAAATATGCGCCAGAGAAGATGGTTGGAGCTCATTAAGGATTATGATTGTACTATCAGCTACCATTCAGGGAAAACAAACATGGTGGCTAATGCACTGAGTAGGAAAACAACAGGAGCAACGGTGTCAACGGTGGAGATTCAGCGCCTTATCCAGATGGATTTGGAGAGGTTAGGTGTGGAGCTGATAGACGGTGATCACCAGGCATTCATTGCCAACTTGATGGTACAACCTACCTTGCAGGAGAAAATTAAAGCTGCTTAGAAGAATGACGCAGAGTTGGCAGAGTTGATAGAGAAAGTACGGGGTATATAGGAAAAGGAGTTCAATATTTCAAAGGATGGAGCCCTGAGCTTCCATGCCAAACTATGCGTTCCTATAGATGCTGAGATTAGGAGGACTATATTGGGGGAGGCTCACAGATCCCTGTACATAGTTCATCCTGGTAGCACTAAAATGTATCGGGATCTACGAGAGACATTCTGGTAGAGCAGAATGAAGAGGGAGATAGCTGAATTCGTACAGAAGTGTTTGACGTGCTAGCAAATAAAGGCTGAGCACCAGAGGCTAGCAGGATAGTTGCAGCCACTCCACATTCCTGAGTGGAAGTGGGATCACATATCCATGGATTTCGTCACTGGATTACCATCAACACTGCATAGTCAAAATGCTATATGGGTGATTGTTGACCGATTGACAAAAACAACCCGCTTTTTACCTATTAAAGTTAGCTATCCTATGTACATATTAGCAGGGATCTACATTCAGGAGATAGTTTGACCCCATGGAGTCCCAGTATCCATTGTTTCAGACCGTGACCCACGTTTTACATTACGATTTTAGAGGAGCTTGTAGGAGGATTTGGGGTCTCAATTATCATTCAGCATGACATATCATCCACAGACTGATGAGTAGATAAAGAGAACAATCCAGATACTTAAGGATATGCTGCGAGCATGTGTGATGGATTTTGGGAGTAGTTAGACCCACTATATGCCGCTGGTTAAGTTTGCCTATAATAACAGCTATCAGGCCAACATCGGCATGGCACCTTACGAGGCGTTGTATGATAGGAGGTTTCGTTCACCTTTGTACTAGGTTGAAATGGGTGAGAGGCGAGTTCTGGGACCAAAGTTGGTGCAACAGGCGTACGATACAGTCCGACTAATTAAAGATAGAATTAGTGCAGCTCAAAGTCTGCAGAAAAGTTACGCTGATATACGCCATCAGGAATTGAAGTTTGATGTTGAAGATCAGGTATTTTTAAAAGTAGCACCATTGAAGGGAGCTGTGAGATTTGGGAGGAAGGGTAAGTTGAGCCCTAGGTTCATTGGCCCATTCGAGATATTAGAGAGAATGGGTCTAGTAGCTTACATGCTAGCTTTACCACCAGCATTGTCCAGAATACACGACGTATTTCATGTTTCCATGTTAAGGAAATATGTCCCAGACCCTTCTCAAGTGATCAGTTATGTAGAGATGGAGCTTAGAGATTCACTAACATATGAAGAGACACTAGTGCAGATCCTAGATAGGAAAGAATAGGTATTGCGCACTAAGATGATTTCGTTAGTAAAGGTTTTGTGGAGAAATCATGCAGTAGAGGAGGCTTTGTGGGAGCCAGAGGAGGAGATATGACAGAGGTAACAACAGCTATTTGGTGGAAATCAGTAGTAGTCAGGGGTGATAGTTTAAAGAAAATTAGTATTATTTTTTTCAGTGCAGAATGATTAAGGTATGAATTGTACATTAGATTATAGGATAGATAGTGTTTTTGGTTTTGAGGGAATTTTTTTTTCTTTTATATATACGTATGTAATCTCATATAACCCTAGCTGTAACCATTCCTCCACCATAAGTGAGGGTAAGTAATAAAATAAGTAGTCAATTTGTCCTCAGAGGATGGTGCATTGTACAGATAGCAAATTTCGAGGACGAAATTTTATAAGGAGCAGAGAAGGTAGAGACTCGAAGAATTATTACAATTAAATAATAAAAGGAATGAGAGAAAATGAAATTTCAAATAGAGGACACAACAAGGTCTCGTCGACGAGTGCAAAGCGTTGACAAGCAGTCTTCTTGGGCACATCGGCAAGGACACATGTCTCATCAACGAGAACTTATTGAGAAAGCTAATTTTAGGGCCTAAGATTCGTCGATGAGGGTTATGTGTTCATTGACGAACCTCCTTCTTGGTCTCGTCAACAAGGCAACGTGGCTCATCGATGAGGCCATGTGGCCATCCATCTATATATTGCCAAAAAAATTCACTTTTCAGCAAAAAAAATCATCTTCTTCCCCTTTCTCTCACTAGAATTTGGTGCTCTCTCCTTCTCTCTAGATTTATGGCTCTGTTTCTTCCCGTTCGATCATTAAAAGCTACCACGGTGATCCTAGGGAGATTCTCTGCAACCTAGCTAGAGCAGATGTTGATTTGAGATGTTTGGGCACTGTCCTAATTTCAGGGTAAGTAAATTATTTTGGTATTTCTAGTATTACCAGGTTTATCTGAACCCAAATTTTTTGTTTTATGAGAATATATTGGTGTTTTGTGGAGTAAATTAGGGTGTTATGATTTGAGGGTTAGGGTGTTTTTGGGACCCTATAGGCATGGGTTGAGGACCTCAACGGTTATTTTTCCAAGAACCAAGGTAAATTATAGTTTAGGAAATTACAAATAGGCAGATTCAGAAAATGTGAGTATGATGATTTTCTGGGAAATTCAGTGTTTTACTAGGGAATTTGTATATATTTAATTACAGGATTTTGAGGTTGGTACGCCGAGGGCATGAGGGTTGAATTGAAGGCAAGCCTCCCAGTCAAATAGGTAAGAAAAATATGCTATGCTAGGAATTTTGGAATGTTTATCAGTAAATTATATGTTTTTCCATATTATTATCCAGTACGCAAATTATTTTTATATTAAAAGATACAGTTTTCAAAATATGGAATATTTATTTATTTAATTGTTTGGCATGAGACATTATCAGATCAGTACAAAAATCCTACAGTTTTCATATTACTATGATTTACAAGTATTTATGTAGAACTATGTTTTATCGGATTTTGCAGAATTATGAATTAAAGTGTATATACAAACAGATATTTCATAGCATTTACAGATTACCATGATTCCTAGAATTTTAAAGCCATAACACTATGATATTATAGTTTATACAGTTCAGATATTATAGATTAGTTATTACAACTATTACAGTTCAGATATTACAGTATTTTCATAATAGAGCACGGTGTTATGGTTATTTTGGAATCATGATGAAATAGTAAGATGTCTATATAGAAAATAGTATTATATAGTATCAGACCCTGATGAATCAGTTCAAATATCAGCAGAGCACGGTACCGTTGTTATTACATATCAGAGTGCAACCACACATCTTAGATAGTGTGTGGAGGATTCCATCAACCGTGCCTGGAGAAATTGCAGGCTCCCTAGAAGACTAGGTTGAGGTGGCCGGTTTGACGAGGTAGATACCAATACCATGCCTTGGAGGGATTGTAGATGGCCGGGCTGAGGATTGGTAGAGTTATAGTTGACTTATCTTAGTAGGCCAACCAGAGCTAAGTCCTGCCTACGTGCCGCACAACCCTATCAAAAGGGGTTAAATTATGACGTACAGTTTTCCACGATAAATATCACAGTTATGTATATGTATACAGATTTACAGAATATCAGCAGATATATTATGATACTAGAAGTATGAAAAAGTAGAAAACTCAGATATTACAATTGTATTTTAAACTATAATAGATGCAAGTTGTATTGTATATTGTTTTACTAGATTTTACAGTTTTAGATAATTATCAATATAGTATTTAGGGAACTCAGTCGCCACGCACTAGTAATAGCATATTTCCTCTTACTGAGCATTGTCTTATCCTAGTGATTTAGCATTTTTCAAGTGATCCAGCTAGACGAGCAGATCAGGCTAGCCGATAGACAAATTGTTGCACTACCCCTGGTTGTGTGGTAAGTGTTTTTAAGGAGATGTGTTTTTGGGTAGTTTTCTAGGATTTTTGGTGGATGTTACTGGGAGATGTGTTTTTGTGTATTTATATTTTGGGGAATTATTGAATTCTAGTATTGTAAATATTGATGTACAGTTTTATGTTTTTCGATGTGTAGGTGTGCAAAATGAACAGGGTCACCTTAGTGCTCATTTGGGGTCTGAGATGTTATAGTAGATAATCCAAGGGTATCAGAGTAAATTAAGTTTCAGTCTATAGTAAAGTTTAATTAAAAAAAATGGTATAGATTTTTGGGTCATTGCATTTAGTCTTGGAATCTTTGACTTGAAGACTTTCTTACACAAGACTTTCTTAAGACTTAAACATTCTAAGTGTGAAGTCTTCATGTATTTCTTCCTTTGAGTTCATCTTGATTTTGATCTTCAACATTCTCTAAGCTTTCATTCTTTGTATCTCTCTTGAGCTTCTTCCTTCAATTGACTTTTGCTTTATCATGTGCCATGTCTCTAAGCATATGTGATCTTCTTTAACCACTTGAGCTTGATTTTTAGAATCTTGATCTTTTATAATAACTTTTGAGCTTGATCTCTTTATAAAAGCTTTTGAGCCCTAGAACATATCTTAACAAAATATGTTAAGTTCCTTAGATTTGTTATCATCAAAATAAGATTCTAAGCCTTGTAAGGCCAATAATCTCCCCCTTTTGATGATGATAAACAAGGAGCAAAAAATGAGTAAGCCTTAAAAAGACTCCCCCGTAAAATAAGCATCATCTTAACAATATTTGTAATATCAAGATCAATTTCAATAAGCATATAAGAATTCATGATCAATTTCAATGTCAATTTCAATACCATGCTTATATATCAAGATTAGCTCATGTCATAATTCAAGATCAATTATCATGCTCATATATTTCATTTCATAGTGAGCTAATATTTCCAATATTCATGCTTAGGTATACAGTGTCATGCTCAATTTTTGCCCAAAAATTCTCCCCCTTTTGACATCAATCAAAAAGAGTAAAAAATATAAATATCAAGCAATGAGCAATCATAAGTAAAAGTATTTATCTAGTGAAGGTACAAAATAGAAAATTTGCATTCATCATGCATAAAAAGATAGACAATAAGTCACAAAAACCATGAGAAAATAAAAAAGATTGTATATCAAATTTTCCAATAATTTCTAGTAATGAGCAAAAATCATGATATTATTACTTAACAAGCATAACTCCCCCTGAATGAAATATATTTGATATTCAATAAATTCATAATTTCATTCTTGAAGGACAAACTATGTATCCATGTATATTATGAGAGTAAATATCATGTGAAGCTATGATCATTATTAGTCATCATTAGCAATCATCATTATCAATCATGTTTTTAAATTTATTATGCCATGCTCATGCTCAATTTGCTAATTTTTCTCCCTCTTTTTATATCAACAAAAGGATAAATCGAAAGAAATATTATGCAAAGGTGCTAAGGACCAAAAAAATTTGCATTTAGATTGCAATAACAAAGTCCATAATCCAGCATATATTTCAATCATAACATGGTCATCCATCATTCAGCATGTCAAAAAAATATATATAACTTAATCCAACATCACCATGTGAACTAAGATGATCAAGAGAAAACAAATAAAAGAGCTAAGCAAAAAAGAATAATAGTGTCAAACATTTCAACCCAGTTTAGTGTTTGGTTTCAGAAAATTCTTTTGTATATGAATATCAAAATTCATATGGCTTTCCAAATCTCAATACTTTATAAGTTAAGCCTTGTACAATCCAAGTTTTCTTGATTTGTGGCCAACAATACCATTTTTTATTCATTTTTTTTTTCAATATTATAGTCAATAATAAGCTCATAAACTCTTCTTTAAGTTTATCATACCTTATATCAGTCTATGCATTATATTCTCAATCTCTAATATAATAGACATATTTGTTAATAATTTATGTTTTAATCATTTATCTACTATTCGAGCACATTTATAGTCATCACTAAATCTCTTTTTGAATTAGCTACCATAAATCATGTAGGCTATGGAGGCATCCCTTTTCATTTTAGTATAGATTTAACTTTATTAATTCCTAAAAAGGAAATGACTATTCTATGGAGTCCTTGGTTTGTAAATTAGGCTTTCATCTTGGTACCCATACTTTCTTGGTGCAGATAGTTTAACAAGATACATTTCTTTTACTTTCAAAACTTGTTTAGTTTTCACATCCTTTCTCTTTAATGGGCATTCAAACTTTATGTGTCTCTTCTTCTTACATAGGAAGCATATGGTGTGAGTATAAGCATTTGAGGAGGTTCTAGCATAGCCTCTGGAGGCTTTTGCAAAGTACCCTATGTAGAGGTTCTTTTTCCTTGTGTTTTCTACTCCATTGAATCCTATACCTTCTTTATCCAAAGACATTCTTTGTGATTTAATCATTTTATCAAAGTTCTCCTTTCCTTTAGTGAAGTTGTAAATTATTTTATTTTGATCCTCAATTTTTCTTTCAAGGCAAAGTATTTCTGAATCTTTTATTCCTTTGCAGTTTACTAATAAATAATAATAATTTGTATGGAAAAATCACTGCTTTAGTTTATTCCCTTACCTGGGTACTGAGAAAAGCCCCTATAAACTCTGGTCTCACACCCGTAGGATTTCCTATTCAACACCCTGAAATCGAAAACTCGTAGAACTAAACTTCAGTATTTTCATGTGAATATCATTTCCTATAACTGCAGAAAGACCAAATTTGGCTTAAGAAACCTTACCTCAACTCAGGGATGATTTTCAACGGAGTTCCACCGACGATCCGCTCCGGCAGATTTGGAAAGAACTTCCCCAAGAGCGTCATGGTGGCCTCAGATCATCGATCTGGTGAGCGACGGAGCCGAAATCAAAGAGAGAGGAGAGAGAGAGAGAGAGAGAGAGAGAGAGAGAGAGAGAGAGAGAGAGTGAGAGATTTCTTAATTTCTACTTTAAAAATCTGAGTTTTGCTATTTATAGGACCGGATTCATCAACGAGACATATCACCTCGTCGACGAGTCCTGTAGAAAGTTCGTCGACAAACATGTACCTTCGTCGACAAATTTTAGACTTTCCCAAAATCTTCTCTCGGTAACGTCTCGTCGACAAAACTTGGCTTTGTCGACAAGACTCTCTTATACCCTCGTCGACAAATCCCCTGTGTTCGTCGATGAGGCCCTGATGAATTCCCTCGGTTAATACTCCCAAAGTGCAATGTCGTCGATGAAGTCGACTGTCTCCTTCTGTTACTATTTACATTTCCCTTCCTCTTTATTATTTCAATACCATTATTATTATTCGGGTCATCACAAAAACAGCTGAAAGATGCTGGGTAAAATAGGTGAAAGATGTTGGGTATGAAATGAAATGAAATGAAAATGAAAATGAAATGTGAATTGTGAACAATGTAAAATGGTAAAGAGTCTCGTAAAGTGAAATAAAGTGAAAAGAAAAGGATGGAAACATAAACAGTGGAGAAATGCAGAATAAAGGCAAACAAAATAATGTATTATGGTATTATCAGTATTTATGCTAGTAGAACATGTTATGTTTGGACGAGGCAAACTCTTCGCCCAAGGGCTTGCTGAGAAAGACGAGTGCCCTGATTGTATCAGGTGTAGCAGTAGGCTGCATAACGTGTTAGGGCAGAAGGAAACTACTTGTATGGGCAGGTAGATTTCCCTATTCTTGGGAGCCTTCGCTAGTAAACTTTTGGTATGAACTGTGTGAGTACGAGATTAATTTATCACTTAAGGGGTTACTGAGTAAGGTGAGTGCCCTAATATGCTTTAACTGTGACCTTTGGGTTGCCTAATGTATCAGAGCAGAGGGGTGCTACTTGTATGGGCGGGTAATCACCCATATCCTTAGGTAATCTCGTAGGTAAAATACTTTGCATGTGTTTGGAATAGGATCAAAAAATGATTTCAGAAATTATGTTAACAATTTTTAAATATTAAAGTGGAATTTGCGTATAATAATAGTTATCAGACCAACATTGGCATGGCACCGTTTAAGGCTCTTTATGGTAGAAGATGTCGTTCTCCTTTATTTTGAGATGAAGTGGGTAAGTGGCGAGTTGTGGGACCAGAACTTGTGCAGCAGATGTACGATAAGGTTTGACTCATCAAGGATAGAATCAGTGCAACTCAGAGTCGACCGAAGAGTTACATCGATAATCGCCACAGGAATTTGGAATTTGATGTTAGTGATCATGTATTTCTAAAAATAGCTCCGTTAAAAGGGGTTATGTGATTTGGGAAGAAGGGTAAACTTAGCCCTAGGTTTATCGGTCCATTTGAGATCCTAGAGAAAATAGGATCGGTGGCCTAGATATTAGCTTTGCTACTTGTATTATCCAGAATTCATGACTTGTTCCATGTATCTATGTTGAGGAAATACATCCTAGACCCTTCTCATATTATCAGTTATGATGAATTAGAGCTCAGTGATTCACTGGTATATGAGGAGGTACCAGTGCAGATTCTGAATAGGAAAGTACAGGAATTACGTAATAAAGATATTCATCAAGTAAAAGTTTTGTGGAGGAATCATATAGTTGAAGAGGCTTCTTGGGAATCTGAGGAGCAGATGAAGTAGAAGTATCCGCACTTATTCGAAGAAGTTTAATCGGGTAAAATGTAAGTAGTTAGGTAATGTTTTTTTTTGCAGGTACATGTAATAATTTAATTAGTAAGTGATATTTTAGTTTTGGGAGATTTTTCTTTTGTATATGTAATTTCCTAGGACTCAGAATGTAACCACGGTATTCATCTGCCATAAGTGAGGGTAAGTAATAAAATAAGTAGACCCTTCTTCTTTTAAGAGATGATGAGTTACGTGAACAGTAAATTTTCAGGATGAAATTTTATAAGGAGGGGAGAATGTAGTAACCCGAATAATTATATTATTTAAATAATATTTGAGAGGGAGGAAATAGAAATTGGATGGGATAAAGAAAGGGGCATTCGCATTCGTTGACAAAGTTACAATTGGGCTCATCGATGAGGATGTGTCTCGTCAATAAGAAAATACCGAGAAAGGGTTTTGGGTGATTCTGAATTTCATCAATGAGGAGAGAGTTCGTCGACGAGTCTTCTTGTTGGCCTCCTCAACGAGATGACGTGGCTCGTCGACGAAGGCCAGTGTATAAATAGTGGTTAAACGCGTTTTTCAGCTTATTTTGGCCACAGAATTCACTCTCTCTCCCCCCCTTTGGTTTCTCCTCCTTCTCTCTAAGTTTCTAGGCTGAATGTATGCCGGTTTGACGATCTGAAGCCACCACGACACTTCTGGGAGAGTTCTCTTCAAATCTTCTAGAGTGAATCGTCGGTGGGGCTGAGTTGGAAACCATCCCAGATTCAGGGTAAGACTTTCTACTCAGTATTTGGCTATTTGAAAATTTTAGAAAGTATAGTACGCGTAGAAATACAGAACTTTAGTTATGGGAAATGTCGTTTTCAGGGTGTTAAGCAGAGAACCCTGCGAGTGCAAGAGTATTTTTCTTAGGGGCTTTTCAGGAATCAAGTAAGGGAATAAACTAAGCTAGTTATTTTATGAAAATGTATGTATATCATTACAGCATCTTATTTCAGGAAAATAAATATATTTATATATGATTTATATTTGGGAAACACTGCTGAAAATGATGGTATGTTAAATATACGAAAAACCTAGTTCGTGTGGCATGAGTAGAAATTATAAAAAAAAAATACCGTTTCTGAGAATGTGATAAAGATATGGACTTTTATAATTGAAACCAGCGTACAGGCTGAGATTTTTATATGTTTGTCAGCATATGGGTCGTGCTATGGATATGTTTTACCGGCGTACAGGCCATGCTATGTATATGATTTGCCGGCGTACGAGCCGAGCTAGGTATATGATTTGCCAGCATACGGGCCGAGCTATGGATATGTTTGCCGATGTACGGGCCAAGCTATGGATATGATTTGCCGGAGCATGGGCCGAGCTATGGTAAAATATGAAATACCGGTGTACGGGCCGATGATTTTCATGATATACATACATATATATATATATATGCAAAATGATATGATTGATTTGATAATTAATGGTATGAAATATCCGTGTATCATAGTTTCAGTATATGTTATATGTTATTAGAACCTGGTTGACTTGGTTTAGGCTAGCACTTGCACGGTACCGATACTATGTGTTCATGATTCATCATGATATTTGTGTTAACGCCGCTGTACAGAGTAGTGTGAGATTGGATGGTCATTGTGGTTTTAAGAAGTGTGTGAGTGCCCCTGGTGTACCGACCAGGTTTGGCAGACCCATTAGACTTACAGACTATACTCTTGACTTGGCAATGGTCGGCCAACCATTGTCAGGTCCTGCCTTCGGGCCACACAACCCAGTCATGTGGGGGTAATACATGACAACAGCTAACTAACCTACGAGGAATGTTTTTGAATTATTATTATATGAGATGAGTTATGTTATGAGAATATAGTATGTTCTGTCATGTTGTGATTATACATGTTTTTCCTAGAAATATATATACAGTTTTACTGGTTATGTTCATGATATTATATGTATATCACAAAAATGCTCATGTTGCCACACACTAGTGTTAGTTTATTTCCCTTACTGAGAGGTGTCTCACCCCAAATTTTATAAACATTTCAGAAGCCCCTGATAGGAGAGCGGGTAAAGTACCGCTGATATAGTACCATTGATCTGCCCTCTCTGAAGGGTAAGTTTTGGTGGGGACGGTTGGATTTTTTTGGAAATGTCCATAGGTCTTTCTTATTTGGGATGTGTATATAATGGATGTAGTAACTCTAGTATTATGATAGATGGTATTGTGTATGGTGTTATGAGTTATTATGATTTTTTGTGCCTTCAAGCTACACAACCCGTCATAGGGGGTAATACATGACATCAGTTAGCTATACATCCCGGGTAGTTTTCAGTATTATAGATTATATCGGATAATACATGATTAGTATGGTTACTTGGAAATATGAAATTATATGTTTGTCTAAGCATATTACGATTTATGTTTTATGGTATGTGAAATGTACGGTATATGTATTGCAGCATTAAATATTCATGTTGTCACACAGCTGATTTTAATTTATCTACCCTTAATGAAAGGTGTCTCACCCCAAGTTTAAATTATTTCAGGAAACCCGGAGAGACCGATGGGTCAGGGCCGCCACTGAGTGAATTGAGCTTCCCTGTTAGAAGGGTAAGTTCTAATCTAGAATCAGGAGATTTTTGTTGTAAGATCCTAGGTTTATTTTGATGTTTTGGAGATTGTATATAAACACAGTAGCTTTGGGAACACAGTAGACTCTGGAATTATGTACTTTATGGTTGACGAATGTGATTTACATTTACTGCTGCCTAGGTTCCGCTATGTATGACAGGTGTCCTCGCCACCCACGAGTCCAGGTTGACTATTTTATTTATTATGTTTTATTATATAGTAAGATAAGCAGGACGTTACAGTTGTGCACCTTACAACTGTGCTTTGTTCGTGCATGGTAGATTTGGTTCTTTGTCAAATGAATAGCACTATGACTATCATAGAACACAGTAATGTACTTATGAAACAACTACCAAATTACTATGTAAATCATGCAACCAAATAGCTTCCTTAACAACCTCTGAAGTTGTCGTGTACTCTGCTTCTGTCATAGGCAAAGCAATAATAGATTATAAGGTTGGACCTCCAACTCACTGGACCATTAGCAAATGTAAATATATATCCAATAGTTTATCGATGTTTATCTAGATAACCTACAAAATCAGAATCCACATATCCAACAACACATTGATCAATAGTATTGTCTTTCTCAAATACTATATCAACATCAATAATATTCATAATGTATCATAAAATCCATTTCACAACTTGCCAATGTCCTTTATCCAAATCATGCATATACCTGCTCCTCATACTAACAGCTTGTGAAATATCAGGTCTTGTACAATCCATTGCATACACCAGACTACCAACTACACTTGCATAAGGAACTTGTGGCATATACTTACGTTCCTCATATGAATTAGGAGATAAAATGCACTAATTTTGAAGTGAGGAGCAAGCGAAGTGCTATATGGTTTTGATTGCTCAAACATGTCAAAACTTTGTACTACCTTCTTCAAATACTATTTCTGAGTCAAACTAATTCTCCCTCTCATTCTATCTCTGCATATCTCCATGTCAAGTATCTTTTTTGCTTCACCAAGATCTTTCGTCTTGACCTCTTGATTTAACTGACCTTTCAGTTTGTTGATTTCTTCCCTGTTCTTTGAAGTTATCAACATATCATCAACATACAAAAGTAAATATATAAAAGATATATTTTGTAGTTTGTGAAAATAAACACAATGATCATGTTTATTTCTAATGTACTTGTGACAAATCATAAGCTGATGAAATCGTTTGTACCACTATCTTGGAGACTATTTTAAACCATACAATGATTTTTCTCAGTTTGCATACCCAAGTTTCTTTTATAGCAACCTTAAATCCATCTAGCTTAATCATATAGATTTCCTCTTCCAAATCACCATGTAAAAATGCAATTTTTACATGCTGAACTAGTTCAAGATCAAATTGTGCTACCAAAGGCAATACAATTCGAATGGAATAATGTTTAACAACTGGAGAAAATACCTCATTATAATCAATATAATGTTTAACAACTGGAGAAAATACCTCTTTATAATCAATACCTTCCTTATATGCGTAGCCCTTTGCTACTAATCTAACTTTGAAACAAACATTATTTGCATCTGGAAATCCTTCTTTCTTTTTATAAACTCATTTACAACCAATTGCTTTCTTACCTTTGGGCAGTTGGGTTAGCTCCCAAGTCTAATTCTTATGAAGAGACTGCATTTATTAATTCATTGCTCTTGTCCATTTGTCTAATTCAGAGTTTCTCACTACTTCTTTGAAAGTGTAAGGAACATCATCATTTACAACTAGAAGTACATTGGCCACCATGTCAGCATACCGAGCAGGTTTTCGAATTTCTCTTCTTGGCCTTTGAGAAACAATTCATTATTGTTGCTATGAAGATTCTTGGATTGAAATCTCCTCTTCTTGTATATTTTTCTCCACTGTGACTGGAGAGTTACATTGTGTAGCCTCATTTCTCACTGGGTCTCCCAAAATTGCCTCAACCTCCACTTGTTGTTGAGTACCACTGGTCTTTTTTTCAATTGGATTCTCCTTACGTATTATTTTCTTTATCATCACAAGTTCATCAAAAGTCACATCCTTGTTTAGAATAATTCTTTTCGTCTCTAGACACCGCAGATGGTATCCTTTGACTCCTGCACTAATCCCCAAGAATATTGTTATTTTGACTTTTGGATCCAACTTAAATTCTTTAACACAATAATCAGCAACTATACCAAATACATATAAAAAATCATAATCATTAGCAGGTTATCCAGACCATACCTCATAGGATTTCCCCCCCCCCCCCCCCCAATACGAGATGATGGTAGATAGTTGATAAGATGACACGCATACATAATAGCCTCACCCCAAAACCTTTTGTCCAACCCAACATTAGACAACATACATCAATCTTTCTCTAGCAAAGTCTGATTCATGTGCTCTGTCATCCCATTGTGTTGTCGTTTATTTCTGATTGTACAGTGTCGAGTAATACCTTCATCTTGACACACCTTCATAAACGGATCACTCGTGTATTCACCACCATTATCTAATATGAGTCATTTGATCTTTCTGCCAGTTTGAGTTTCAACCAACTTTTTCTACTCAAGGAAAATATCACATATTCATTTTTATTTTTCATAGTATACACCCAAAATCTTCTGAAAAAATCATCAAAAAAAGTGACAACATAAGGCATACCACCCAATGAAGCAATTTTGGTAGGCCCCCATAAATCTGTGTGGATGTAGTCTAAAATACCTTCAGTCTGTTGGGTTGCAGTGCCAAATTTCACTCTTGTATGTTTTCCCAGAATACAATGTTCACAAAATTCAAACTTACATACCTTTACACCCTTCAACAAGCATTGCTTAACTAATTATTGTAAAGATTTTTCACCCGCATATGCCATAACCTGGTTGTATCTGAACCTGCATCTTTCTTAGAAACAACGGTTGCTGAGCTAATAACTGTACTACATTGAAAATAATACAAGTTATTTTTCCTAATACCTTTCATCACCCCAAGTGCACCTAATTTAACCTTTAAGGTTCCATATTTCAAAGTAATAGTGAACCCTTTAGGTTTTTATAAGGCAATCAATGAAATCAAATTTTTCTTTAAGCTTGAAACATATTTAACATTAGTCAAGGTTTTAACAGTTCCATCTTGACATTTCAACTGTACTGAACACATTCCAGTTGTTTAACAGGTATTATCATTTCCCATAAAAACAACCCCACAATCTAATTTTTCAAAATTAGAATATCATTCCCTATTAGGACTCATGTGATAGGAACAACCAGAATCCAAAATTCACTCACCATAATAATGTGTTGAAGATGTTCCAATAAGAGAAAAATATGACTCGCTTCCATCACACTTGTTTATATAAGTATTAAAAGGTGTTTTTCCCTTGTTCTTTAGCTGCAATTTAGGGCAATCTTTCTTTCAATGTCCTTTCTCATGACAAAAGGCGCATTCATCTTTAGCATGTCTCCCACAAGATTTACTCATTCTTCCAAGTTTACGACTATGAGAACGTCCCCTTATTGTCAGTGCTTCTACTACTATTTACTTATGAACCTTCTAATCCTTTTTTTTTTTTTTTCTTTTTTTGCATTAAGTATTAATCAATGCAGTACAAACAACATCAAAAGTAATTTTATCCTTCGCATACAAAAAAAGTGGTGGTAAGGTGTTCATAATCATCAGGGAGAGAATTTAGTAACAATAAGGTCTTATTCTCATCTTTGACCTTTTTCATCCAAATTCAACAAATCAGCTAAAATTTTATTAAAAGCATTTATGTGGTCATTTATAGAATACTTGGTTGATACTAGAAGCGAATTAATTTCTTTTTCAAATAGAGACAATTTTTCAAACTCTTTGTCATAAATGTATTTTCCAATGTCTTTCACAATTTCTTTGTAGATGTCTCCCACATAACAAAATATTTCTGATTTTTAGCGAGATACAAACGAATTGTACCATATCTCTGAGGATTGATCTTTTTCCAATCTTTTTCTCCTATGTCCTCTGATTTATCATCTAAAACAATATCTAATTCCTTCTAGTACAGGATGTCCATCAACTCACATTGCCACATACCAATATTACTGGTGCCGTCAAATTTCTCCACCTCAAACTGAATATTAGCTATTGTCTTTGAAGATGATGATGAAGTTGTTAGGGTTGGAGTTCATGTGGATAGAGCTTCTTCTGCTGTTGCAAGCATAGTTTCTGCCATCTTCCAAAACTATATATCCAATAGAAAACCAATAGAACAGAAGGTCGAGGACGAATAGTACTGCGCAAGCTTATCCCAATTGTGTCTACTCTATATATCCTATGAAATTTTACTTTGACTAGACCAACCTCCAGGTAGTGACTAAGTTGCAATGGTTTCTGAGCACTCGGTTAGATTAAGTCTTTCTTAGGCATAAAAAATTGAATCAAGGATCCTAATAGAGAAACACATTTATATCAGGACTGTTCAGCCAAACTCTGATACCACTTGTTGTGTTGGACGCCCCACTTGTGCCCAATACCAATACAATAACTATTATTATTATTATTATTTAATTTTAAACACATTGAAACACAATGTTGTTTTGGTTTCTATTTAATAGCAATTGAAATAGTCTAATAGCTTTACTAACAAATGATGTCATTAATTTTATTGAATCACTAATTTATTTATTTATTTGTTCTAGAAGAGCATATTAGATGTTGTCCTCATTTTTTTCAAAAAAAAATGAAAATTAAGATCAAAAGAGGTTTAAAAGCAAGAAAAAATAATTCTAATAATTATTTTTTCAATAATTTGTGCAATTTTAAAAGCTTCATTATCTCCCTATTTTTTATAATCAAATCAAATCAATATAACAAATATTGCAATTGACAAGAATTTCACAGTTGTACTTTTCATTATCTCATATCTATAAGTTTATTCTTTGAAGTAATTAGACATACCGGAGCATACATGTACACATACATACATACATACATACATACATATATATATATATATATATATATATAGAAGCCCATTAAACATTGTTTGGCTTGTACGTGTTTGAGTGGAACAAATGTGGAATTAAATAGAAATACAATTCAAAGTAAATGTTTGGTTATTCTCAAAAGTTATCTTAAAATTACGTCATATTAAATGGGAACAAAACTCTTAAAAAGTTAAGATTCGTCCGCTTTAATTAAGTAACAACCCTAAACCTAATATATACAAAAAGAAGAAGGAGTTTTTTTAACTCTTAGTTTACAGCGATGCGTTGCGTTGCGTTGCGTTCCAAAGGAGTCATTGACTTAGTGTCATACAACAACCAAAAACAAAATAGTTTCCATCAATCTCTTTTATTTATTATGTCAAGAAAATGCAATGATGACAGCCATTTAAATTCTAAATTCTTGTCGCTTTTATACTACATTCACTAATCCCCTCAAAACCCTAACATTTTAGTATTACTTTTTAGTCCAAAAAAGTCAAGATAAATGTATGAGATAAATCCATATATTGGAATTTTTAAGGAGCTGGTTTTCGATCCCACCAATGAGACATGCAACCATGTCTGGATTGTCTCCGCAAGACGTGTAAAATATGCAAGTGCATGCATGCATGCCTCCATCGCATGCACATTTTATATTTATCCTTTACTGGGATTAATAATATAAATATAATATTAGGAATAATTAAATAATGGAAACAGTCTTGGTGGTCCTTGCAAAAACAAACATCCGGTGTACGAATCCCCGTAGAAGGCGACAAGGCCAGCGGTGCGGCATTTCCCGATGTGATCCGACGGTCCGGATGGAACCCCACTCTGATCTCGCCCGACGCCCATGTTGGATTCTGTTTTCCCTTTTTTCACAATAATCAAGTTCCCTACTACTGCAGACCTGCTTTGACTGTGCGTGGTGCGCTCCACCGTATCTTGACTTGGGCCTTGTTCGCCTGGTTTGTTAGAATCATTAAATAAATAGTCTTCTTCTGTATCCCATTCTTTCTTGTGGGTTGGGCCGCTTTGGCGTCGCAAAGAGTTGTAGGGCCACTCTCTCTCTCACCAATGGTGGGTTCAAATTAATGAAAATGGAATGAGGAGGAGAGTTGGGTCAAAATATATGTTAGTGGAGCTATTTCATCTTCTGTTAGTTCATTAGTTACTGTCATTTTATTGATGTTCTTCTAAGTATTCCTAGATTAAGAAAATAGGTTGACAAAGTTTGCACATTAGATTGGGTTCATGAGTATGTGCAGTTATAAAGAAAGGTATTAATTACTATTTGTTGTGATATGAATGGGATAAATATGAAGCACGGCGGAATAAATACAATAAATAAATGAAATACAACCAGAAAATGACAAATGACAAGAACAGTAACAAGATTTACGTGGTTCGGCAAAACCTACATTCACGAAAGCAATGACATAAGAATTTCACTCAGAAAACCTCAAAATACATAATACACTTCTCAAATGATCACTCTCAATCACTATATGTCCCGAATGATATATATAACAGTTTCTTTGAGGTTTCTCTCGAATTATCCAACCATCCCAATGTTCAAATTCAAAATTCAAAAAACTGCTCACAAACCAAGCACACTCGTTGATGAGTACAGGGGATTCTTCGACAATCCAGAGAAGGTGACTCGTCAACAAGAATAGGGCATTCGTCGACAAGCCCATTTTCTGCTCTCGGTATCTCTAGAACTCTGAGATTTTTCTGCTCTCGAGATCTACTCGTCGACAAGCACAGGACACTCATCGACGAGTCCCTACTGTGTTGCCCCTTTATGTTTTTCTTCCTTCTTTGTTTAAGAAATCCAAAGTATAAGAGTCACACCATAAATAACAATCTCCACCTTGGCGATTGTACGTCCCTTAGGAGAATCCCGAAAAACATATCTAACTGCTCCACCTTGAACTTAAACTGCTCGATTAGGTTTGTCTCTCTTCTATCAATTTGAGACATGGAGTAAGTCCAAGCAATGCTTGAACTTCTCAAAAGTAACTGATTTCATCAGAATATCCACTGCATTTTTAGACATGTGAACTTTCTCCAACACAATCTCACCCGAAGCAATCAATTCCTGAACTCTGTGGAACCTTACATCAATATACTTGATTCTAGCATGGTATATTTAATTCTTCGCTAAGTAAATGGCACTCTGACTATCACAATGCAGTACCACTCCATCTTACTGTAACCCTAACTCTCTAACTAAACCAGTAAGTCATAAGGCTTCCTTTGTAGTTTCGAAAACTGCCATATATTCTGTCTTAGTCATTGATAATGCTACCACAGACTGTACCATGGATCTCCAACATACCAGTCCTCTGTTAACTTTGGTGTATTCCCAAGAGGGGGGGTGAATTGGTATTTAAAATTTTTCTCTTAGGTTAATTTATCCAAAAGCAGTATTTACACGACCTAGGGTCTGTCTATGCAATTTCCAAATACGCAGGTAAATATGATGTGGAAATTAAATCATACGTATCATTCACACCATAACATACACATGCAATAAATATAAAGTACAGAAATATAAATAGACACACGATATGTTATCGGGGTTCGGCCAACTGTGCCTACGTCCCCGCCTCTAACTCCCAAGCCCAAGGATTCCATTAATGGCTCACTTAATGGGTGGAGCGACACCTAATACAACCAGGTCAATTAGCACAGGGCTGACCTCAACCTGTACAAACTCTCATTGTGGGGCGGAGAAGGCCCTAGGTCAAATTCACAGGGCTGACCCCAACCTGATCCTTTCGGGCTAGATCAAGCCCCCTCAGGTCATGCCTGGAAATACAACAGTATTACAATCAACTGATACAGTGATTATGCTTTCATATAAAGCAAATATGTACCCAATTACACACAGTATAATTAATTAACCACACGTCAACAATGTAGGAAATGTAAGCTCAGTGATGTGTATTTTTTGTGCAAGCTACACTTTACAGGATATGATCGCTAATATGCTCAAGAGTGTTCACAACAAGCAGTATCTTGGAATCAAAACTATTTTAATAGCACATCAATATTCCAAGTATACAAATCAAATAATCAAACTAGTTTAAAAAAATTTTCTTCAATGAAATATGCATAATACTAGTTTGAAAATGTTTTACTTGTTTGAAAAATATTTGCACAACAAAAACCAAGCTATTGGACACTTGCAATAATAATGCAAATATCCTAAGCTTACTAGGTTATCCCAACACAAGATTTAGAGCATAAAAATCTGTGGGATAAACCTAAGCTAAACTCCCCAAAAATAATATCTCAATCACACAAGCACACTGGAGTATTAGCAATACTTAACATACACTAGCATAACAAATATACACTCACAATACTAAAATGTATCAAAGGAATAGAAAATTTGAGAGTATTTGGACAAAGAGAGTATTTGAGATAGAGAGGATTTTTACTAATGATTTTTGTTAATCTGTCACTAATCCTTACAAATGAACCCATATTTATAGGCAAGGGTAAAATTATAACCGTTAGGGACTTGTTGGGAATAATTTAGAAAAGATTCAAAATGTTGAAAGCTCATTAACCCAACTTAACCCAATTTTACCGTGGATAATTTAATATTAACCCGCCCAGGTTCGAGTGGCTGAACCGAGGTTCGGTCGCCCAAACAGACACAGGAATAAAAGTGATTTAAATAGGTTCGGTCGCCCGTGTCATGTTTCGGCAGCCCGAATTAAAGTCAGAAAGTTTTCTTCATAACTTTGGGTGCCCGGTCCAAGGTTCGCTAACTCGAACTCATATGTTCGGTCGCCCGGGGTCCTTTTGAACCGTATGGTTTAGTAGCCTGAGTTGGTGAGGAGTCCATTTCAAGGGATTCGGGCACTCGAGGACGATAAGGTCAAAATAGGTTCAGTCACCCGAAGTCTAGTCAAACTGTTGACTCCTCAAAAGTTCGGGCGCCCAAGGTGATTTGTTCACCTGGGGTTCGGTAGCCCGACCTCACACATTTTATGCCTTTTAAGTTCATTTTCACTTTGATTAATTCTCCTGATATTATAAGTGATACTAGGGACTTTGTGCACTAAGTGTAGGAACCTAGGGTCTTTTCAAGTACGCCAAAAAACCTGGCATCGGTTGACCCCCTAAAGTCATTCGGTCCCTATGGTCAAATTACGGTCTTTTTGAGAGCTTACAAATACCTACATGCATGACATGTAGAGATTATTATAGACCATTTCTCCTAATTACTATTACAGACCCATATTACAATCATTGATTTGATAATACAAATTAAAGTCTTCAGGGTTTTCATGCTTTGCTTTCATGTGTTATCAATTTGATCTTCTTAATATGATCCTGCACACAAACTTGGCAAACGTTAAATACCAAAAATATTTGTCATTATCAAAACTGGGTGTGACCCATGGGGTCAACATCCTCCTACAAGGGTAAATACATATCTCGTTGTAGACCTTCTGTCATCCATATCTCTAGTATAATCAACATCTACAAACCCCATAACTGAAGGACAACCTTGTTGCTTGCCGAACATGATGTCATATCCCGATAGACCTCGTAAGTATCTGAGTATCCATTTGATGGCTTCCCAATGTTGTCTTCTTGGATTAGAGAGAAACTTACTTACCATGCTCACCATAGAGTCAAATCTGGCCTCGTACACATCATGACATACATTAAACTCCCCACAACACCAGCATAGGGGACCTTTGACATGTCCCAGATTTCCTCATCAGTACTTAGGCAATCTGTAGTAGACATCTTGAAATGATTCGCTAAAGGTGTATACACCAATCTTGCATCAGCCATGCTAAACCTTTCCAACACCCTATGCACATAATAAGCCTGAGATAGACATTATCTCCCTGCAGTTCTGTCACAGCAAATCTCCATCCCAAGTATTTTCTTGGCCGAGCCAAGATCCTTTATGTCAAATTCCTTATACAACAAATCCTTTAACTGATTCACCTCAATTAAATCTTTTACAGCTATTAACATATCATCGACGTACAATAACAAGAAAATAAGAGAACCATCCTCAAGCTTGTTCACATATATGCAGTAGTCATACTCACACCTCTTGTAACCAATCTTGATCATGTAAGAATCAAATTGTTTATACCATTGCCTTGGAGACTATTTCAGCCTATAAAGAGATTTCTTCAACTTGCAAACTAAATTTTCTTTTCCTAGTTCAATGAATCCCTCCTAGTGTACCATGTAGATTTGTTCCTTCAAGTCACCGTGAAGAAATGTTGTCTTCACATCCATTTGCTCCAAATGAAAATCATAATGTGTTACGAACCCCAATACAATTTTGATAGAAGTATGTTGGACCACTAGAGAAAAGATCCCATCATAATTTATCCCCTTCTTCTATGAGTATCGTTTTACCACTAATCGTGCCTTAAATTTCTCTCATTCCTTTTCTAAAATTGTCTCCTTCTTCCTATATACCCATTTACAACCTATCAGTCTCTTTCCATTTGGAAGTTCCACCAAATCCCAAGTTTGGTTCTTATGTAATGATTCCATCTCTTCAATTATCACAGTTAGATCGTTACAACTAGTAAGGAAAGCATAAGATACTAATTCTTCAAATCTATACCTTGGTGGAGGTCTAATTGTGTGTATGGATCTCCGTATAGGAATATCGTCGACTTGCTAATTTCCCAAGCTAGAGCTCCTTGCAATCATAGGACTATGATCATTGTCGTTGCCCTGAGCTTCCAACTCCACCTACACAACATGTTCATCACTGCCCCAGCTTTTTTTCTCCTGTTTCTAGTCATCACACTCTTGAGTACGTTTCACCATAGCCTTCTATCAAAGACTACATCCTTACTGATCACCACATTGTTTGCCACTAGATCCCATAACTTGTACCCCTTTTCACGCTCTGGATATCACAAAAAGATGCAACGACGAGACTTTGGGTCAAGCTTAGACCTCTCCTCACTAGATATATGAACATAGGCTAGACATCTGAATACCTTTAATCCAGAGTAATCTACTGCATTTCCCGTTCAAACCTCTTCTGCCACTTTCGTCATGCCCCAAACCCACTAAGTGGGGCCCGGGGTGTGATGTGATCCAATCACCTATGTCTGATACCATGACCTCAATCACGCAGCGAAAAAATAAATAAACATCCTCAATAATATACTAAAGTTCTATATAACATCCCAAAAAGAATTTCCCAACATCCAATGTCCATATATAATTTCAGAAAAATAAAAACATAAACCCAAAAATACATCCAAGATTTGTACCCTCTCACAAAAATGCTACGCCAACAAACCTAGTCCCGAGCTCACTAAGCTCGATCACGCGGAGGTCTTGAAAAAGATGAAATTCATATCAAGTGAGACACATTTCAGTAAGATAGAATAAACTAATACCAGTGTGTGACTATCATAAGGTTTGTATACAAAATATAATCATCATTTACAAATTAATCCACAATTATGAAATCTTTCTCTGCCCCTACTCACACACATACAACATATTTTATTAATGAGAGTTTCCCAAGGATTGGGGTGATTACCCGCCCATACAAGTAGCACCCCTCTACTCTGATACCTTATGCAACCGGGTATGGCTACAACTGATGCTCATCAGGCCACTTACCTTAGTAAGCCCTCAGGTGGATAGTTTGTATCGTATTCACACACATTCACACAATTATTTATCAGTGAAGGTTTCTGAGGATAGGGAAGATTATCCGTTCATACAAGTAGCTTCCCTCTGCCCTAATACGTTATGTAGCCCGGTATGGTTACATTTGATACCGATCAGGGCACTCACATTTCTCACCAAGCCCTCGAGCCAAGAGTTTGTCTACTGAAATTCGGGAAAGAAAATTACTTTGAACTCTAAAATTTAGCCCCCATCTTAAAAATCACTCCAGGTGAATTTAAATGTCCAACTTTCTCTCAATCTTGGATTTTGGAACAAGACTTCACCCCCGAAGCTTTTCTACCCTTAGTTATGGAAAATGAGTTAGTGTACTTTGGGCATCCTCCTTTGTACAAACAACTTACTCTCAAAGCCCAAATCCTCCCTTTGTCCTGAATTAATTTCTATTTCTCCCTTTGTCCAAATATTACTGTGAAATATTTCTCCCCCTTTGTTTCAAAATTTTACTGCGAGATATTTTCAAAATTTTACTATGGGATATTTATCCCCCTTTTGACATCAACAAAAAGGTATACAAAAATATACACAGTTACATATTTCTTCCCTTTAAAAAAAATATCTCTTCCCTGTGTTAAACAATTTATTTCTCCCCCTTTTCTAAAGGTGTAGTTGTTTTGTTAAATCAAATTTCATATTGCACATACACAGCATATCAATGAACATTGATATAGGTAAGTAATTCAGTTCATTAAAGTTCAAAAATTCATGTGCGCGTCAACATGTATCATATATCCATAAAGTATTTAACATGCAATAGTCATTCCTTAATTTTAATTTTAGTTGCTCCCCCTTAGTTATGTATTCTAATATATCCCTAGGCAACTTCTTGACTATGCATCAAGCCTACTTCACGTCTAATTTGGATAAACCTATTCTTCATAAGTGATTTCGTGAATATATCTGCCCATTGTTCATCTGTACACACAAACTTAAGTTCCACATCCCCTTTTTGCACATGGTCACGAAAAAAATGATGTCTAATTTCTATGTGCTTAGTTCATGAATGTGATATAGGATTTTTTGAGATATTGATTGCACTCATATTGTCACACTTTATAGGAACTAATTCATAGTGCAATTCATAGTCCATTAGTTGTTGCTTCATATATAGCGTTTGAGCACAACAACTTCCAGCCGCTATGTATTCAACCTCGGTTGTGGACAATGCAACTGAATTTTGTTTATTGGAAACCCAAGAAACTAAAGATTGTCCTAAAAAGTGACAAGTGCTGCTAGTGCTTTTTCTATCTACTTTGCTACCGACAAAGTCAGCATCAGAATAACTAACAATCTCAGGTGAAGTGTACTTAGGATACCACAATCCAAGTTCAGTAGTTCCAATAAGGTATCTAAGTATCCTTTTAACAACTAATAGATGTGACTCTTTAGATGCAGCTTGAAATCTTGAGCACAAACATATGCTAAATGTAACGCCTCAAACCCTTAAACCTGAGTCCAGTGCGTTATACCTGATAATCCATAAGTCAACATATACGCAGTGGAAAACATAAACAAAATCTCCATACAACATAATCCTATAATACCATAATTTCGTAATACCTGAGTTTACTAACCCTATCTAAATTTCACAATATCCATCCAACACTTGCATTTTCATAAATACACAAATCTCCAAACATTTCAGTATGTTCACAACCATTCCGTTCTCAACAGACTTAAAACATAACGACATAAAATATAAATATTTACATTCCCCAAAATTAACATAAAAATATACCCTTTTCTTTTTCCCAATAATGCTATAAAAAACCTCGAGCTCTCAAAGCTCGATCTTGAGGAAATCCTGAAAAAGATATAATCATATTCGGATGAGACACATCTCAGTAAAGGAAGAAAAAATATATTAAACACAGTGTGTGGCTAATATGAGTTTATATAATAATATAATATTTAACATTTGAAAATCGTTAACAAAATTTCTAAAATCATTATCTGATCCTAACGAAACACATGCAAAGGTTTAACCCATGAGATTACCCAAGGATAGGGGTGATTACCCCCCCATACAAGTAGCACCCCTCTGCTCTGATACTTAGGTAACCCGAAGGTCACTACTGAAGCTTACCAGAGCACTCACCTTACTTAGTAAGCCCTCAAGTGTTAAATTGATCTCATACTCACACCGTTCAACAATAGCTTTTCGGTAAAGGCCCTAAGGACAGGGAAATCTACCCGCCCATACAAGTAGGTTCCCTCTACCCTAGTGCGTTATGCAGCTACGGCCACATCTGAAGCTACTAGTGCACTCGACTTACTCAGCAAGCCCTCAGGCGAAGAGTGCGCCCCACCTAAACGTAACATGTTCTACTAGCATAAATATTGTTAATACCATAATACATTATTTTTTTTGTCATTGTTCAACCATTCACCTATGTTCATGTTCATAACTTTAACATTTTACTTCATTTCACTTTAAGTGACTCTTTCCCATTTTACATTGTTCATATTTCACATTTCATTTCCATTTCATTCATTTCCCTTTTCATTTCATTTCATTTCATACTTAACATCTTTCAGCTGTTTTATCCAGTATCTTTTAGCTGTTTTACCCAGTATTTTTCAGTTGTCATATATTTATTCAGCATCTTTCAGCTGTTTTACCCAGCATTTTTCAGCTGTTACACATTTACCCAACATCTTTCAACTGTTTTACCCAATATCTTTCAGTTGTTTTACTCAACATTTTTCATCTGTTTACCTAACATTTTTCAGCTGTTTACATGGTTGCATTAACACACACAAGTAACATAGTTCATATCATGTTTTATTCATAATGCATTACTTACTTAACTTGCATCTTATACATTTAACATATATTTGCACAGAATCTTATGTCACACATTTTAGCAATAAAATTCATACATTGCCTGTAAAATAAGCCAACCAACATTTAACATTTATATACTGAAAATACCTTTCATTTCTTACATAATTATCCTGAAAATATTTTCCACTTTCATCAGTTTATTTTTGCATATACGTATCTAATAAACAGCCCTAAACTCGGAAAAAACATAATTTAAATGGCTGGCATTTTAGACCCATACCAAAACATATACACATATATATAACACAATTCATTTTTCATTAAATTCATAAAAATTCTAATTTAATATATATTTTTCCTCTTACCTGGTTTCTCGAACTACTTTCATCAGTTCATTTTTGCATATACGTATATAATAAACAGCCCTAAACTTGGAAAAAACATAATTTAAATGGTTGACATTTTAGATCCATATTGAAACATATACACGTATATATAAAACAATTCATTTTTCATTAAATTCATAAAAATTTTAATTTAATATATATTTTTTCCCTTATCTGGTTTCTTGAACTACGCCAACAGGGATAATGAAAAATACCTGCGGCGCTCACTCAAACCCTGGTTCAAAAACGCTAGTTCCATTAAATTATTCCTAAATAAAATACTATTTAATTATTTTCTAGGGCCATAATTTCCAAATTAATAGTTATACCCGTAAATATAACCAAATTGTCAAATTTTCCAAATCCCACTCTCGCTTTGGATTGGGGCTTAAAAAACCCTAATTAGAAGTTTACCTACGTCAAAATGACGACATTCGTGACTAGGACCACATGGTGGTGCCCGATCGTCGATTTAACAGCATATTTAAAGAGAAATTGAAAAAATGAGGAAAAATTACCTTTCCCCAGGAGCAGTGCCTAAGCTATTCCCACAACAAATCTACTCCAGTAGAAATGTCGGCAGTGGAATCAGGAATCCAACGACACCTTTTGTTTCCCGATCCGCTATAAATCCATCGAGAAATTGAGAGGGAGAGAGACGGAGACGGACGCGCAAGAAAAAAAAAATTCCAGGGGCAGGGGGATGCGTGAGCCTCTATTTTTTTTTTAAAACCAACCCAAAGCTTCAGGAGGGTTATATTTATATATATATATATATATATATGTATATATATATAATATTATAATAATATATTATATTATATTAATATATATTAATATGTTATGTTATGTAATTTAACTAATGATTAACATTACTTAGTTAATTACTTAATTTAATTAATTCAATTAAATATCGTTTAGTTAATTTATTAATTCAATTAAATAATATTTAATTAATTAATTAATTAATTTTATTTTTATTATTATTTTTTTTCATACTATTCCTTTTATCTGTTCATTTATTATTTTATTTATTATTTTTTTTTTCTAATTATTTTAATCATTTTAATTTTTCGGGCCTTTACACTAAACATAATATTAGACCTACTTGCAGTAAGATATAATAGGCTACCTATCATTCCACGGTAGAGTTTAACATTCATCGGTATACCTTGCTCATCCTTATCTAATTTTTTAGAAGAACTCATAGGTGTTCCTAAAATTTTACCATCTTCCATGTTAAACTTTTTGAGCAGGTCTCTAATGTATTTTGATTGGTTTGTGAAAATTCTATGTTTTGCCCGTTTGATCTAGAGTCCTAGAAAGAAGTTGAGTTCACTCATCATGCTCATTTTAAATTCACTCTGCATACAACTGGCAAACTCATTACACAACTCTTCATTGATTGCCCCAAAAATGATATCATCTACGTATATTTGTACTAGGAGAAAATTTTCATTTTTAGCCTTTATGAAAAGTGTTGTATCAATCTTCCCTCTAGTAAACCCATTATTTAGATGAAAACCATTGAGCCTTTTATACCAAACTCTAGGAGTTTGCTTCAATCCATTCAAAGTTTTAGTCAATTTATAAACATGATTTGGAAATTTGTGGCTTTCAAACCCTGGGGGTTGTTCAAAAACTTCCTCATTAATATAGCCATTTAGACATGCCCTCTTCACATCCGTTTGATATAATTTAAAATTTTTAAAAGTAGCATATACCAATAACATCCTAATGGCTTCCATTCTAACTACAAGAGCAAATGTTTTCTTGAGCTACTAGTATAGTTTTGTTTCTAACTACTATTCTATTTTCATCTTTCTTGTTCTTATATATCCATTTTGTTCCAATAACTATATGATCATCAGGTCTAGGAACTAATGTCCAGACTTTATTTCTCTTGAATTGATTCAATTCTTCTTGCATAAATATCACCTATGATTCATCCTTAATTGCTTCACTCACATTCTTAGGTTCTTCTTGTGATAAGAATGCAAAGTGACTAACCATATTTCTAAGTGATGTTCATGTAACTACTCCTCGTGATAGGTCACCTATAATTTGATCTATGGGATGATTCCTTACATACTTCCATTCTCTGGGTAGTTCATTAACCTCTTTTTCTGCTTGAATATCCTCTAAAGATGTTTCGTTAATTTCAACGTTATTATTTGAGTTATTTTCAATAGATAGTTTTTTTAATCCCTTATTTATCTCAATTTCATCCTCATCAATCTTTTTGGAGAAGGGATTGGACTCATCAAACACTACATGGATGGATTCAATTATAGTCAACGTTCTTTTGTTATACACCCTGTAGGCTTTACTATCTAAGGCATAACCTAGAAAAATACCTTCATCTGATTTGGCGTCAAATTTTCCTAGGTGTTCATTATCTCTAAGAATAAAACATTTGCAACCAAAGACATGGAAATAGAAAATGTTTGGTTTATGGTCATTCCATAATTCATAGGGAGTTTTATTCAGAGTGGGTCTAATTAGAACTTTATTCAATACATAGCAGGCGGTGTTCACTGTCTCAGCCCAAAAATACTTACGTAATTTATGTTCATTAAGCATAGTTCTAGCCATTTCCTATAAAGATCTATTCTTTTGCTCAACTACCCCATTTTGTTGAGGTGTCCTAGGTGCTGAAAAATTCTGAGAGATTCCTAGTGAGAGTATTCTTCCATACCTTCGTTTTGAAATTTTCTACCCCTATCACTTCGTATGTGTGTGATCATATAACCCTTTTCATTATGAATTCTTATACACAATCTAGTAAATTGTTCACAAGTTTCATCTTTATGTATAAGAAATAGTACCCATGTGAACCTAGAATAGTCATCAACAATGACGAAAGTATATAATTTACCACCTAGACTTTGAGTTGGATTAGGACCAAATAGATCTAAGTGCAACATTTGAAGTGGTCTAGTGGTGGATATAACTTTCTTTTTCTTAAAGCTAGATTTTATTTGTTTTCCCAGTTGACATGCATCACATATTTTATCTTTAGCAAATTTTGTCTTAGGTAATCCCTTAACTAATTCTCCTTTGACTAGTTTGGATAATAAGTCCATATTTGCATGTCCTAATCTTCTATGCCAAAACCAACTAGCTTCATTTAAAGCAGAAAAAGCAAGTTACATGTTGAGAAGTAAGATTATCCAAGCTAGTGGTGTAGACGTTTTCATGACGATTAGCAGTAAACAATATTTTGTTTTCAGATTTATTCTCTACAGTGCTTTTGTCATGTTCAAATGAAACTCTATAACATTTATCACACAATTGACTTATACTTAATAGGTTATGTTTTAATCCATCTACCAGTAAGACATTATTAATAACCAAGGATGGATTCTTACCGACTTTAACTATTCCAATAATTTTGTCTTTTGAGTTATCCCCAAATGTAACGAATCCTCCATCTTTAGATGTAATGGATGTAAATTTAGCTTTATCTCTTGTCATATGTCGTGAGCATCCACTATCCATATACCACTTGTCCTTCGGAGAGGACGATCTCAAACACATCTACAAAACATACTCAGATAACTACTTTTTGTACCCAGATTTTCTTGGGTCCTTTACGATTAGTATCAAATTCTCCTTTCACTTTCCAAATTTTCTTAATTCTTACATCCTTGTTCTTAATCGGACAATCAAATTGTATATGTCCTAGCTTCTTACATTTGAAGCATGTAGTATAACTACAATTGTCTTTAGATGGAGCATAGGATTTTGATTCTAGCTCATGTGAAGATGTTTCTGTTTTAGGTTTTTCTTTCCATTAAAACCAAGTCCTTCTTGAACAAGTGAGTTTCTTTGAGCATTAAGAATTTTATCAAGAACATTTTGGGCTTCTGTAAATTTATGAAGAACTTTTGACTTATCTTCTAACTCTCTTTCTAACTCCATAATTTTCAAATCCTTTTCTTCTATTATAGAAGTATAAGATTCATTTTATCTTTCTACCAATTTTGAAAATTCCTTTAGTTTTAATTTCAACTCAAAATTCTTCTTAGTCATTTTCTCAAGCATTTTAAGAGTATACAAATATTCCTGTTGCAGTTCATCATAAGAAAGCATGCCATTTTTATTTTCTGAATCACTGGAATAATAAGATGAGGCAAAGCAAAAAGATTGTACCTCATGGTCTTCATGAGCCATCAGGTACAGATTCGCAATCTAGTCATCGCTAGATTCAGAGTTGGAACTACTGGTAATGTGTGTATCCCAACCAACCTTTAGTGCCTTCTTCTTCTTCTTCTTTATAGGCACTTTCTTCAGTTGGGGACAATCTAGCTTGATGTGCCCAACTTCTCTGCAGTTATAGCACGTAGGAGGATCATCCTCTTGCTTCTTTCTACTTGACTCTCCCTTTTTCTGGTTTTGAGTCTTGGAATTTTCTAGTGTACTTCCTATTCTTTTTCAGGAACTTTCCAAACTTCATAGTTAGAAGGGCCATATTATCTTCTGATTCTAAACAACTTTCTTCACTGTAATTGCTGGATGATGCTTTGAGGGCTGTCACTTTCTTAGTTTTATTCTACTCACTCTATCTTTCATTTACTTTCAACTTGTATGCTATGAGCGACCTGATCAACTCATTTACTGTCATCGCCTTTAGGTTCCTTCCTTCAGCCATAGCAGTGACTTTTGCCTCCTAGACTGGTGGTAGTCCCCTAAGAATTTTCCTGATTTATGATGTGGGTGAATCTCGTGTACGTAGATTGAATGGATTCATTAGCAGTCATTTTAAAAACTTCGTATTCACTAGTGAGCCTATCTATCTTACTATCCTTTACATCTTTGGTACCTTCATAGGTGACTTCTAATTTTTCCTAAATTTCTTTAGCAGTCTTACAGGTCATGGTTTTATTAAACTCATTTACATCTAATGCACACTACAAAAGATTTATAGCAGTGGCATTAACTTGAATTGATTTCCAATCATCATTTGTGTATTCCTCTTCGGTCTTAGGTACACTTTCTTTATCAAAAATTTTCATAGGGACATGGTCTCCTTTAGAGACAATCTTCAATACTTTCCAATCAACATTTTTAGGGAAGATGCACATTCTTTGTTTCCAATAAGTATAATTTACAACACAAAGGGTGGTTGTATGGATGAGTGTCCCTCACCAATTGGGGTTACACCGATGTGTGCCATTGTGATCTTTTACAAAGAAACGATTAAGTGTATGCAACAAGGCTCTGATACTAAATGTTAATTTAGATGTAATCCCAAAAGGGGGGTGAATTGGGTATTTTAAAATTTGTGTCACTCAAGTTCTAATTTTGAACTACTTATAACCATACACATACAACTTAGATGACAAGCCGTTCAGTATTTCTCAACTTATCAATTTTAATGTGTGAATTTATTAATCAATCAAACTTACCCAATTACTATACTGACGTACTAACCATTTAACACATACACAACAACCACAAAATTAAGGGCAAATGGAAATTAAGAGAGTTAAAGGAAAGAGAGATGTAAACACAGTTTTTATGAGGTTCGGCCATCCCAGCCTACATCCTCGCCTTGAGCAACCCACTCAATGATTCCACTAATCCCGCTCCTTTAACTGGGACGGAGCTTCCCGTTACAATCCGCTGCTTACAAGAGGTGTGGCTTCCTCCTCACTTCGGTTTACAACCCGAACTATCAATACAACAATATAGTTACAATTTTCGGCAAAACTAAAACACTCATTAACAAGCTAATGAGTACGATTGAAATCCTAATACATACTCAGATGATATAACATGAAGCTCAATGAGTGTATGTGATGTTGTCAATGAAATTCTTTTAATAATCTTTGTATAAATATAGATATGACTCTTTTGCTTCAAAGATTAAATTTAAAACAGTTTAGCTCCAAATATCTAAATCAATCAGTTTTGCTCCAAAGATCTAATCTGCTATTTGATCTTTATAAAAATATTTGAAGGACAAGTTTGCTTCAAAGATCTAATCAAATATGTTTTGCAATAATTGTGCTCAAATGAAAACTTTGAATAAAAGTGAATACTTTCAAATATTTAAGTTTTGATAAACCCTTTAAAAATTTCTTCACGTAAAAATATATATGAAGAACTCAAGTTCTTGCTCTCAAGAAATATTTAACAATAGGATTGTGAGAGTACAAAGCTTTGTGAATAAATATCAATAAATCAAAAATGATACTTTGTTTACCAAACCTCAATACCCAAATTGTTTGCAAAAGATATGAGTGAATGCCCTTTGATCTTGAAACTCAATGCACGAAATGTCCAAACTTGATGTGTATGCTTTGGAGTGCAAGCAAGAAGTTTGTAATACATTCAAAGCTCTCAAAAAGTATGCAAAAAGTGATGCCCAAGGGTTTAGAGGTTATGTTCATAAGTGTTCTCACCATCTGAAAGATTTCTAACTGTTGGATCATTTAAAATAAAAGATTTCCATCTGTGTCTGCGCTAGAGCATCATTCAGCGCGACGTACTTGTCAACTAGTGCACATGCTCGTCGACGAATGTTCAACACTCGTTCGTCGACGAGAAAGTGAGTTCGTCACCGAATAGCCTATCTAAGATTTTTGAGCTCTTAGCATTTTCTCGTCGACAAGAGCAGATCACGTCGCCGAGTGGCCTTAAGAATTCGTTGATGAGGCCAGGATGTTCGTCGACGAGGCCTCTATTTTTCAGACTTATTGTGCCTCTACAATGTCCATCCAACTTATAACTAATGTAAATAGATTTTTCATGAAATGCATGTGTCCTAAGGTCAGTTTAGGTCTTTTTGAGCTTCCAACTACATCATATGAGATTTGTAAATACAAACAATACTAAATACCTATTACAATTGAAAACTCGAAGCTTCTTCATCATTTCGCTCTTCTAATTCCATGGAGTGTGTCAGGCTGTATATGCTTTAAGTTCCTCATAACTTCCATGACTTCCTTACCTTTCGTGCATGCTAAGTAATGATCCTATTCACAATCTCAATGACAGGTAAGATACTATGTGATTTGTCATTATCAAAACAGGATTGGACTCATAGAGTCAACAAAAACAGTATTTTCTAACTCAAAGCTCGAAGTTGTAGCTCCACCTACAACTATGTTACCTTACAGTGCATAGAAATTCCTTGCTATCCTTTGTCCCTTCATCACCATCAATACACCATCATACACCATCATCGTCCCGCTTTTAGACTTGTAACTATACCCGTCACAATCTAAAGCACCCAATGATATCATGTTCTTCCATAGATAGAGAACATGCTTTACCCACAAAACATCCTTACCACACCATCGTACATCTTGATCTTGATATCCTCCATTCCGATAACTTTGCAAACTACACCGTTTCCCATCAGAACAGAACTAGGACTCACCAATCTATAAGTGGTGAACCAGGCTTTGTTGGGTGTCATGTGAAAAGAACATCTTGAGTCTTGGATCCAAGAACCTGTGAGGCATTCTGAACCTGATGAAATAGTGAGCATCTCACCATCACTACTCCCCGAGTCCCCTTCTTTAACTACATTCGTAGATTTTGAAGAACCCTTAGACATATATCGACTTTTAAGTTTTTGCCAAACTGATGTCGGAGAATTGTCATCCATGACATGATACAACACGTCATCGACAAGACATAACCTGATCGTAGAAACCACCTTTGCTTCAAGCTCCTTCCAACTTGCGTCATTCATGTCCTTTGACTTCTTTCCATATAACTCCTTCACCACCCCTTGTTGCACTAGTAGATTTTTCACCCTTCATTGCCAAAGCTCGAAATTACTAGTTTCGTCGAACTTGTTCACATTGAACTTAATTGAAGAGACCCTAACCATTATAGAACCAATAGCTCTGATACCACTTGTTGATTCTAGTTCCCCGTTCAACTTGAACACATGTAGCGGAAGCACATAATCAAACACAAAACAATCAATAACCATTAATGCAATCACTCGATGATGAAATATACATAAGAAACAATCAAACAATAATAAGAAGAACAAATAACATAACTAGAACGCACAAGATTTATGTGGTTCGGCAATAGCCTACGTCATCGGGAGTAGCAACTTCAATTTCACTATGATCAATGTCAAAGCTACAATCTTTGAAGCTTACTTGAAGCTTAATCTATTCTATGTTACATAATGATGTTTATCTAACCATCTAATGCCTATAAAGGAGTTATAGTAAACCTAAACTACATCTATAGTAATCCCCTGGAGGAAAATCCTTAAGATAAGCCCAATATACAAGCCCTTGAATTCAAATTACATAATCTGCGCCGACGAAAATCGTCAACAATTTGACCAAACCATCGACAGTTTTGTACTAATCAAACGTCCTCCTGTATATTGCCTAAAACCTCTTCTCATGTAATTGTTCCTCACTTCATGTAACTCTTTTTAGTACATGTGATCAGCTTTGAATGTAAGCTATATCCCCAACAATTCAATACATCTTGAAAGACCAAATATATTCATAAATACTATAAGAGAAAATTCAAGTTATGTTGGTATTGTCGTAATGTCCTGAAAATTGGCGAGAAATAATAATATCGAAAGTTTGATAGAGTCACCACTAGCTTGTTATTTTCCCAGGTGCTGTTAGTTCACCTAATTACTTGTTTATTAGTCTCTAAACTAATTATAGGTCAAGGAACCCATTTACTCAGTCTACTTTCACTAGAGTTGGGACCAGAAATTCAGTTATGCAAGGGGAAGGTACTAGTACCCCCTTCACACCCGTTCTACGAACGATGCCTAATTAATTATGAATTATTTCTAAATTGAATCTAATGGCATTTAATTAATTTTATTTTTTTTAAATAAATATTTAAAATTTAATAAAAAATTATAAAATAAGGTGCTATTTAAGAATGTCTAATAAGATCTCCAAAAGAGGGGATCTTATTAGATTAACCCTCTTTAAAACTAATACAAGTGAGGTCTGAAATACCTCTTTACCCTTTGTTCAATCATAGGAATGTACACACACAAAAATAAAATGCATACAAATAATAAATTCATCAAATTTGGTCAAAAAGAATCTTTAAAATATTCTAAAATTTGTCTTATTTTTTTAGATTTTTCTGAAAAAATTGTCAACGTTTTTTCTAAAATTTTTCTAGGATTTTTAAAGACTTTTTCTTCATTATTGGTATTTTTGTTTTCACATTTTTTGTCATCTGAATCAAAATAACTCAAATAATTTTTACTTATTTTTAAAATGTTTTAAAATATTTTTCTTCTAATTTTTACTATTTTTAAAATATTTTTTTAAAAATTATAATCAATTAAAAATAAATGAATCGACGTATTGACGGTTCAAAATTTAGACTAGTTCAATCGATATGAACTAGATTTGACCCGGTTGAGAAGAGTGGGCCACATGTCAATCAGACATGGTGACACATGTCATTATTTTTATTTTTATTTTAAATTTACTACAACAGGGTGACCTCAGCATGATGTCTCCCGCTATGTGATATAATGCGACTCACCCAGGGAATTTGACACGGACCGCTGATGTGGCTCGTCATTTTAATTTTTCTCTTTAGCTCACATACTAGATCCAACAGATATAAATCTACTAGTTTTACTAATTTTTTGATTGAATTTTAGCTAGTCTAATTTTTCTCCAATAGTTCTCTTTAAATGACTAAATTTACATTTCCCACGTTTTGTCTTGTTTCTACTAATCTTACAACATCTAGATTCTTAAACTTCTTTTTCATAATTTTGAATTATACTTCAGCTCTAATTTCATCAATCCAAACAATATTATTTGCAAAATAACGTATATATGAACCTCATCTTGCATACTCCTAATAAATTCATCCTTCTCGCATAAAAATTCAATGAGTATATTTTTTTAATGTCCAACAAAAGTATTTTATCAAAATTAGTGACAAATATGATAATCAATTAATCTAAATTCAATTTAATAATATTTTTACCACGAGACATATAATCACATACTACTATTTGTGTCTCTATAATATATAAGATGTTACAAATATAATTTGAATTAAATTAATAAATATTTGGTTATCTAGAAATGTTTAAAAATATAAAATATACTGTAAATGAATCACAAATTTTTTGTTTCTTGTTAAAATTTTACTTTTTTAATTCTTAACTATATTAAAATGAATTTTTATTCTTAATAATATTTTATACAATAAAAAATATTTATTTTTTTACTCTTGTTTCCTCTAATATAATCCTTGATATAGATACATCTTGCAAAAAAACTACCTAGAACTTAAGGGCTATAGCTAAAATATTAAATTTGAATATGAAGAATTATGAATTTTTATTAATAACATTTTGGTATTTAAGTGGAGAAGGAAAAAGAAAGGAGCGGATTATTCACGGGACTCCTATCATTTCAAAAATAAAAGAAATCCATCCGAACTTTCCCGCCAATTCCCCGTTCAAGATTTGTCGCTCCCAGAACAACAGAAGGCAGAGATGGAGAGAGAGATGGATGTGAAGCAAGCAGGCTCGTCGCTGGATTCTCTGATTTCTTCGTTCAACTCTCGTATAGCGGAGCTTCAAGAGCTCGTGATTGGTCGGAACAGTGAGTATATCAAACCCTAAGATAGGTCCACTGCTTTTTCTACTACATTTGCGCTTGAATTTCGCCCATGCCAGCTTCGTTTTTTCCTCGTCGCTCTTGCAGTGTACCCTGCGAGCAGTATCGCCGATTTGTCGGCGGTGGACGCCGCATTGAAGGCCATGGAGCTTCAGGTGCAAGCCATCAAGGACCGCCTGCGAGAGGAGACCAGAGCCATTCCCAAAGCCAAGGTATTCTGTGTGCGTGTGGTGTGAAGTATTATCTATTCATTGGTGTTGCTTCTCAAGTCAGGAACCGTTTGGTCACTAAGAAAATTCAGGAAACGAAGGGATATTGTAATTTTAAAGCCTTGGATTTTAAATCATGTCTGCGATAATTTGTTTGGTTAAGAGTCTCATATGCAGGAAAAGAAACTGAACGAATCCTGCCTGACCCCCTCTGTCTGCTTTTGTTTTGTTTTTTTGCCAGCCAACAACCATTTTGTGTATTCCTTTCAAATGAATCAGGTTTTTGGATTTGATTGCAGAAACTCATAGACGCATCTCTACGGCAGCAGAAAATATTGCAGAGCATGTCACTTCATGTTCCCTCTCATTTAGCTGAAAGAGCGACAATCTTGAATGCGGAGCCTAACAGGTGGTAATTATATTTATTTGGTCAATTATTTGGTTGTTCAATTTCTATTAATCAGAATATGCATACATGTTCAGAACTAGTGGTGCTTCTTTGATTTCAGTTTATTTCCAGAAACCTCTAACAAGGACCCTAATTGTGGCTCTTTGAAGCAAGAGGTAGAGCCTGCAGTATTACCCAAGGTAAAAGTCTTTCTCTTTCCAACATTCATAGAAATTAAATTATGATATATGTTTATGAAAATAAAATTGGTAAAAGCAGAAGTCTGATCCTTGAATCAGCAAATGACAACTGCCTGCTACTTTTGTAATCATAAAAGAGAAACACAGTTGGGAGGCTTGTGGTGGCCCCTGGTGGGGACCTCTTATGTGAAATACAGGGAGCTCTTGAGAGTTCCAAAGGAGACTCCCTTAGCTTAGAGCCAAGGAGGCCTTTTAAACAAAATATCACCTTAGAGAAGTGTAGTTTCCTAATATGGGGGAGTGTATGTTAGTTTTGTAATATGGGGGAGTATACGTGAGTTAAATTATAATATCTCCAATTAAGTGTAGTTTCATAATAAGGGGGAGTGTATGTTAGTTTTGTAATATGGGCGAGTGTATGTGAGTTAAACAAACTAACCTTAGATTATTGGGATGTTGTTTATTTCACTTAATGTTAAAACTTATTTGTGGACATCATGGGCATGATGGGCTACTATAATGGCACTATTTTATTGGGAGGATGTTTTACCCACATTTTATGTCTCCTTATTCTTTGTTAGGCTAGATGTCTATTGGAAATTTATTGGGCTCAATGCCCATCAACCCATTTGGGCTAAATTCCTTTAGGGATTCAACTAGGATAAATACCCTTCAACAACCTAGTTAGGCTGCATACCATTGGGTTAACCAAAACTTTATGCCCTTCAGCTTAGTTTGAATTTTTTAGGAATTTTAATAGTCCCAATGCTGCTCAATGTCCTTCAACCCAATTATGTTGAAATTGAATGTCTTTCAGTTTACCAAGATTCATGTGGTTTCAGACTCAACCCCCTTAAGGATATTTTCCCAAGTAGGCTAAATGCCTTTGGAGATTCTATTGGGCTTGATGACCTGCAACCTAAGTACATTGGATTCCTTTGGGGTTTTACTAGGTTCAATGCACAACCTAGTTATGCTGATTGCTCTTGGGAATTTTACTGGGATCCATGTTGTTCAACCCAGTTAGGCTATATGACTGGGAATTCTACTAGGCTTAATGCCTTTCCACTCATTTTGCACTCAATGATCTTGTGAATTTTTCCTAGGTAGGCTAAATACCTTTGGGAGATTTGTTTGGCTTAATGCCCTTTCATTTATTGGCTCAACACCTTTGTGTGTTTTATCTTGGCTGAAGCCCTAATGACTCGCAACAAGGTGGTTGTCATTATATTTTGGGGAAGTGGATTGATTCCAAAGATGTGCCAATCTGGTGTAGAAATTGGTCCAAGCCAAACTTTGATCCTTGTAATCAAGACTTGTTGCTTGCTACAATCATAAAAAAGAAAATACTTGTGAAGCTTGGAGTGGTAGGGGACCTCTTTGATGCTTAAGCCATCCCTCATTTACTTGGAATAGAAAGAGTTCTTGAGAGTTTCTAAAGAGAATCCCTTGCTCTAAAGCCAAAGAAGACCTTTAACTAGAAGGTATCACCTTCATACAATGGGTAATTTCTTGATATTTTTTTTGGGGGAGGGGGTGCATGAAAGTTAAAAAATAGGGCAAAAGACACTAACATCCCCTAAGGTTTGACAAAAAAATAGGGACATCCCTTGAGGTTTCAAAAATCCCATCGACCTCCCTTGAGGTTTTAAAAATGCCACGGACCTCTCCTTAGATTTTCCAAAAAGACACAAACCTTCTCTCAAAAGACTTGTCTTTTTGCAAAATATAAGGGGACATTTGTGTTTTTTTGACAAATCTCAGGGGAGGTCCTTGTAATTATTGAAACCTTAAAGGAGTTTCGTAGGATTTTTGAAACCTTAGGAGAGGTTAGTGCCTTTTCCCCTAAAAAATATCCTTGGATCATAAGGGTTTCTAACTTTTATTGCTTCATTTTAGCCTTTGTTATGGAGATCATGTGATTCAGAACAAAAACATAAACAAATAGAAAATTAAGGGGGGAAAGAGAAAGAGAAAGAGAAGTAGAGAATAAGAAAAAGAAAGAGGAAGAAAGGAGGAGGAACAAATTGATTCCTGGACAGAACACAAAAAGAAATAGGACAAAGAGAGAAATAGAAAGAGAAGGGAAGAAGGAAAAAGGAAGTTGAAGGAGGGAGGAGGAAAAGGAGGAGGGAGAGAAGGGTTGGGGCTGCTCAAGAGAGAGGGCAAAACATGTATGATTCCCAATTCAAATTTGATAATTATCCAATACAACATACACGCAAAGTTCTTATGCACCCAATGTTACAACTAAACAAAACTAATTACAAAAGAACCCCCAAATACTTAAATAGACAAAATGATCTTAAATTAACTAAAATTTTAAGTAACCAAGATTTTGAACTAAAATGAAAATCCTAATTTCAAAAGCTATAGTAATATAAGCATCTAATGTTCTCCATTGGTGGTCCTCCATCATCACCAGCTGCTATGGTGGCACTATTTTGTTGGGAGGTTATTTTCCTCATATGACTACTCTTGTATCATGGTAGTGTTGCGGTCATTCCCGCTCTTTGTTTTAGAAGGGGGTGTTTGACAAAATTTAGCATTCAACATTAAATGCTGAATGCAATTCTGAATATGTGAACCAAGTTTTGAATATAACTAGAAACAGTCTTTTGAATCTGAATGCTTGAAGTTCTTCATCAGTTTGGTAGCTAACCTTTGAATATATATATTTCCAGTTTTAACCCTTTGAGCTATCAAGAAGAGAACTGTTTTTAAAATAAGAGGCATTTCTAGAGATGGTATTTTATTATAGCAAAAATAATAAATAAATAGACATAAAAATTAGTTAAAAATATTTTCTTTTAATACAAATGTTATAAAAATAAAAAAATTGTTTAATAATAAATAAACATTCATAACAATAGCCATCAATTAATAATAAATAAAACCATACCATCTACCATTAGATATAATAAGTATTGTTGATATTACAAATTGTACCATAGTCTAAAATCTCATAAATTAACATAATCCTATATTTTAAAGTAGTTGGAGTGCAATTTCTTCACGTAAAAAAGTTTTAAACTGGCGGTCTTCTATATTCCTATGGGGGCTATTTGCTTCATTATCACCACCCTTTGTTTTCCTCTCTGGCTAGCATCATAGGTTGATCAAATTGGGGAAAAAATCCATCCGACAATGATTTTTTTCTTAAATACCCATTTTGTACCAATTATGGAAGTATTCTTGGGTCTTGGGACTAGTTCCCATACTTTGTTCCTTACAAATTGATTAAGTTCTTCCTGCATAGCCATGATCCAACTTTCATTATTTTCAGCTTCTTCGAAATTCTTTGGTTCACTTTGGGATACAAAGCTATGTAGTTGCATCCACTTTTAAGATGTGATCTAGTGCTAACTCCTCTAGATGGATTTCCTATGATGAGATCAGTTCGATGATTTTTGATGAATTTCCATGCTTTGGGAAGCTCCCGATCTTCTTCATCGGGCTTCGGAACTTCTTTTTGAAGTTGTGACTCTGTTTCTTGATGTTCAGTCACATTATTTTTGGAATTTTCCTCTTTTTCATTGTTGATTTTAAGTTGTTCAAGTTTTTTTTTGATTCTAAAAGTATTTACTTGATCATCCTCATCTATATGAGCCGTGGTTTTTGGGACGAAATGATTAGCTTCATCAAAAACCACATGAGTTGACTCTTGAATAGTTTGGTTCTTTTATTGAAAACTTTATAGGCTTTGCTGTTCATAGCATATCCTAGGAAAATTCCTTCACCAGACTTTGGATCAAATTTTGCAAGATAATCTCTATCATTTATAATAAAACACTTGCATCCAAAGACCTTGAAGTGAGAGATGTTGGGTTTTTGACCCTTCCAAATTTTGTATTGAGTTTTACCAATTTTAGATCTTATGACTACACGATTACTTACATAGCACGTGGTGTTTACCGCTTCAGCCCAAAAGTACTTGGGAAGGTTATGTTCATTCAACATTGTTCTAGCAATCTCTTGAAGTGTTCAATTTTTTCTTTTGACTACTCCATTTTGTTGTGGAGTTTTTGGTGCAGAGAAGTTGTGTGAATAACCATGTTCATCACAAAAATTTTTGATTTCTTTATTTCTAAATTCTCGTCCTCCTTCAATCCAAATGTTGACAATGGATAGCCCCTTTTCATTTTGAATTTTGCTACAAAATTTTATAAAAGCATTAGAAGTTTCACTTTTATTTGCCAGAGATATTACCCAAGAAAATCTAGAGTAATCATCAACTATTACAAATGCGTATAGTTTTCCACCAATGCTTGCAATGTTTTTGGACCCAAATAAATCAAGATGAATTAATTCCAAGGATCTAGATGTGGAAGTTTCCTTTTTGGTCCTAAAGGATGACTTGATTTGTTTACCATACTGACATGCATCATAGACTTTGTTTTTGACATAATTATCTTTTGGTAGACCATTAACCAAATCTTTAGGGGATAATTTTTGCAATAGGTCCATGCTAGCACGACCAAGTCTCCTATGCCACAACTAACTAGATTCATTATTTGCAGCCAAACATTTAATATCACTAGTTTCAATGTCATCAAACTCAATAGTGTAAATATTTGATTCTCGTCGTCCGACTATGATAGTTTTTCCATTTAAATCATTTATAAGACATTGAGTAGATTGAAAGACAATATTAAGTCCCTTATCACATAATTGACTAATACTCAATAAGTTATGCTTCAAAGTATCAACAAGTACTACATTATCAACTAGTAAATGATGAGTTACCTATTTTTCCTTTGCCAATGATTCTACCTTTGGCATTGTCCCCAAATGTCACAAAGCCTTCCTTTTTGTAGGTGAGCTAGGAAAATTTATTAGCATTACCTATCATGTGCCTTGAACAACCACTATTAAGAAACCACTTATTCCTTCGGGCTGTGGTCTTCAAGCATACCTACAAAATAGAATTAAGTAATTTGTTTTGGTGCCCATTCTCTCTTGGGTCCTAAAGGGTTAGTTTTCTTAATAACCCATTTATACTTACTTTCTTTTCCTCTATCATCTCTAAAAGGACAAGAGTAATGAATATGTCCTTTTCTTTCACAATATAAATAGATTCTATGTACATGCAAAGGGTTTAGTTTGGATGCCTTATTTTTATTTGGTAGGGAACTTCTTTTGACACAATGGTTAGCAAAACCAATAGATTTATATGAAGATAATCCATAACCCAAACCTTCTTTGTAAATTCCAATTCTTTGAGCTCCTAATAATTTGTCAAAATTTTCTTTTCCATTAGTGAATTTATAAATAATTTTACAGTAATCCTCAATTTTATTTTTCAAAATCATATTTTCTTCTAAACTTTTATCAATTTGACTTTCATATTTTCAACTTTCATTTGAAAAAGTTCATGATCTTGAGCACATTTAATAAGCTCCTCATTTTTTATTTTGAAAGAGGCATTTCCTTCTTTTAAAATAGAACAAAGACATGTTTCCTTTTGTTTACATTTTGAGTGTTTGTCTTCAAGATGTTTATTTTTTCTTTTGATCACTATTAATTCATCATATAGTTTTCTATCGGTACTTCTTAATTCATCATATGAAGGAGCATATTCATCATTAGAACCTACCTTTTTTGGATCCTCTGCCATGAGACAAAAATGAGCTGCTTCTTCTTCAATTTCTTCATCGGTTGAAAGTCCATCTAGTTCGTCCTACGTCGTTGCATTCATGGCTTTGTATTTCTTGATGTCTTCCTGTCGATAGTTACCTTTGTTTTTGAACAGGGGGCAATCGGCCATCTTATGTCCAGCTTTCTTGCAATTATAGCATCTCATGCTATCATTTCTTCTTGCTTCCCTTTTTACATTTTGCTTTCCCAACTTCTTTTTCATCAGGAATCTTTTAAATCTTCTTGTGAGTAGAGCAACGTCATCTTCACTATCACTCTCGTCCTCCTCAACTATTTCTTTTTGACTTGATGACTTCAAGGCAATACCCATTGCCTTCTTGGGCTTTTCTTGCTCTAGTGCTGTATTTTTATTTTTAATCTCATAGGTCACGAGAGACCCGATCAGCTCATCAAGGGATACCTTGGAGAGATCCTTTGCTTCTTCGATGGCTGTTGATTTGGCATGCCATGACTCAGGCAATGATCGATGAATTTTCTGCACATTATCCTCCACAGAATAGTCCCTACCAAGTGCTTTCAATCCATTTGTAATGTGAGTAAAGCGAGTAAACATGGATGTGATTGTTTCTCCTTCATCCATTTTAAACATTTCATATTCTTTTACTAATATTTAAATTTTGGACTTTTTGACTTGGGACGTACCTTCATATGTGACCTTGAGCTTTTCCTAGATCTCTTTTGCGGTTTCGCATCCGCAAATGCGATTGTACTCTTCATCTCTAAGTGCACAATAAAGAAAGTTTTTTGTCTTAAAATGAAGTTGTACTAACTTTTTTTCTGTGGTTGACATCTCTTCTATTGATTTCGGCTCTTCTTCGTCTTTATCATCTTTCTTGGTGAAGATGAAGTCTCCTTTTGTGATGACCTGCCGCATCTCAAGATCATGTGACTAAATGAAGATGGTCATTCTATTCTTCTATGCTGGGCAGTTATTTCCATTGAACCTTGGTGGACGATCAACAGATTGTCCCTGGTAGGTGGTGTCTATCATATCCGCCATTTGATCTTTACACTTTGGAATTTACTCTGATAAATCAAGCGCCTTGCTTTGATACCACTTGTTGGCCCTAGAGTCATGTCTAGAGGGGGGTAAATAGACTCTTCTGCGGATTATTATTCTTTTGTACAAAATAATAAAACTTGACAAGATACAAGCAATTAAATCACAATATAAGCAAAATGAATAACTTAATAAATATAAGAAGTATAAGGGAGAGAAGCTTAATACCGAAGTTAACGTGGTTTGGTCTCTTGCCTACGTCCACGCCTTGAGACACACTCAAGGATTCCAAAATCCACTAACCAATCTCCTTCAAGGATGGAGAAGCCTTTACACAATCGAGGAACAAATCCCTTTCGCTCACGAAGAGCCTTACAGCAAGGTTCACCAAGAACCCTATTACAACAAATGGAAGTAGAGAAGATGTGGTTGATACAAGTGATGCTCCTTCTATGAGCTGATTACAATGCAAAGCAAATCGTCACACCAATCTCTCTAGTAATAAATCTTCACCAGTATAAAGAGTAAGAGAGATTTTTGAGCAATAAATGATGCACTAAATGTAAGATTGATATTCACTAAATGTAAAAAGATGTATATTTATTGCTAGTAGCTTGTATTTATAGGAAAATAGAAGAACTAGCCGTTATATGGCCTTTGGGCTTATAAAACAATTAAATACTTTGAAAACTAGCCATTTTATGGCCGTTGGGTTCAGAATCCCGACGCAAACCATCGATGGATTCCCCTAAACCGTCGACGATTTGCTCAAATCGTGGACGGTTTCATTTAGGCAAATTCCATTTAACTTGCTGCCTGAAACCGTCGAAGCACCTGGCCAAGCCATCGACGGTTGGCCCTGTTTCTTTACTTGGGTGCTTAATCTTGGTTTAAACTTAAGCGGGACCAAGTATATGAAATATTATAGTACTAAGATCGTTTAAAACTTGTCCCTTATGAAAATACATTTGATTATAGGATATCTTGTATAAAATGCATTTGAAAACTCATTAAGTTTTGTTCTAATAATTTGGTGATATCCTATGTATTAGCATGCATATGCAATTGCTCAACTCTTGCTAAATAAACTTGCTTGAATCAGAATTACAAGAGTTGCAATCAATTCCTACTTCAAACAATTCCCATTTACATTATGACTTTACATTTGCTTTAGTTGGTTGTGGTTGAGTTCTTCCGAGTGAGTGTCTGCTTTGATCTTTCCTACTTGAATGTTCACTCGATCTTTGCATTTGATCCAGTACCTTCATGTTGTACCTGTACTAACTTGATGTGCAAAGATTAGTTTAACTTAAAATCACTAATGGGTTGTTATCATAAAAAAATGACAATTAGGATTATGTAGCCACTAGGGCTAATAAAGCTGATGCCTAAACCAAAGGTCAAAAATGATGGTAACCCAACCTATTTGATTGGAGGTCCGTGAAGTAGGTTCACATGGGTAATAACAAGTCATTGATTTTACTTGCACACATTATCAATGAATTTATATATGCCCATTCTTACAGTGAGAATAGTGTAAGGTTGTAATGTGTGAGGTTGAGCACTTGCTCTTAATGAATTTTGTAGCCCTTATGGATGGTGTGCTTAATTGCAGTGCACACTTGATAGGTTCACCTATATAACTATGGAGTGGGGTCGCTCTTATGTAATCTCAAGCGGGATTGCTAGAGCATTCAAGAAAACCAGGCAAGGTGCATGGCCTATTTGTGCCATTCCACGTTGAACGATTAAGATTAAGATTGTAATGCAGATAGTAAACTTGTTTAACTTACAATAGGAATTATGGTTCATTGAAACTTAATGTTTCACCATATTTTTGTGGGTCACAACTTATCTTCCTAGGTCTGGTTTATAGCTCAAAAGACATAAGTTACAATATATGACATTTTAGTTGGCAAACCTAGATGTACTTTTTGGCAAACCCAGATATAGTTTAGTCTTTTGAAGTAGAGGGGGATTGTTGATATTTTATGTAAAAGTATTTCAACAGCTTTTACTACTCTCCACTAACGGTCGTTTAAATTATTTATTTTTTGATTTTATTGACAATTATAAAAATTGTTATGACCGCTTTGTGACTGTTGCTATTAAACGTTTTTTGACCATTGTTATTAAGCATTTTGTGACCTTTTTAAAATTAATTGTTTATATATATATATATAATATATATATATATATATTATATATATATAATCCTTGAGGTAGAGATTTAGAAGTATAGAAATGCTATGATTTCCTTCTTCTTGACAAAGTCTTATATTTAAAAGTTCTTTTATTATTGGTCTAGTTGGTGATTTCTTTCGTATGATCATTTATATGTGTTTGGGTTAACTAAGTTGTGCTATCCCTGTCTCCCAATTGGTGAGTGCACATTAATTGGAAGGGTTGTTGTATCCTAGGGTTAGACGCCAATGAGCCTTTTGCACCGTATTGGAGGGGCGAAATCTTCTCTTAAGGCAGTGCAATGCACGACTCAACTGATAAGTTTTTTTTTTTTTTTTAAATTTGTTTTTCGCATCCTATTTTTAGATTCATCTTTCCAACAAGTACAATATATATTAAAGTTCCATTTAATGCACCAACGGTTCCATAATTCCAAAATTAATATATTAGTTCATAGCAACACACATGACTTAGTAAAATAAATAATCAAAATAAATGAATTAATTAAACACTTTAAAGATACAACGAAGCCTTTTGTGATAGCTTGGAACATTTGGATTTGGGTCAAATGTAGTAGGAATTATCATCTCCCTTTCAAACTCCATCATTGCATTCAAAACCTTGGGAGAGTAAACATGGATGGTTTGTAGAGAATGATGAAATCTATGTTTCATTTATGCATAGTGCTTATCATGCCCTATAATGTTCATCGAAATTGGCATTTTTTCTTCCATGATGACATGTCAACTATTCACAAGTCATCTTCTTTGTTTGAAGTGAGTACAAATACGAATAAATACCTTACGGGGCATCACATCAACTCAACACACTGGTGATTGGAACTATGTAAAAGTTCTAAAATGTACATCATATAACATGAAATAGCAATATTAATAAAAGAAAACAACAATATTGCAAGAAAACACATCTTAAGTAATACCATAGGAAAATTATCAATGCCTATTTTTGACCGGGTCTTGTTTGCCCTTTGCTTAGCATGCATAAAAGAGGTTTAAAACCTTTTTTTTTTTTTTTTTGTAGCTTTTGTATCTCTCATTGCATTTTGGAACCCTTTTAGGGCGTCAATTTGATGATTTAAACCTTTATTCTAGTTAGGCTAGCTTATCTTGGTATAGTTTAGCCTCTTTGGTGTCTCCAAGTACAGTGAGGGGCAAGGAAGCAGTTTTCCTTACTCGTAAGGGCACTCTTGGGATTAAATTTCTTTGAAGCCTTAGCCCCTTATCTATAAATAGGAGGCTAGGGGTGGGGTGCAAAAAAAAAAAAAAAAAAAAAAAAAAAAAAAAAAAAAATTAAGGGAGACTCCATACGTTAAAAAGAGAGGAGAGAGAGTTTGTGGGGTTCTAGGTTGGGAGTAAGAGGAAGACGGGGTGTATGCATCCTCAAGCTTGTACTTTGAGAATAATTAATGAGTAAGCACATAGTTGGAACATGCATCCTTTTGCATGTTGGAAGAGTGTTCTCTAGTGTGGAAAAAGTCCATATTTGCAAGAAGTTCGTGATAAGCTAGTAATCATAGCGAAATTTTTATTCATCCCTGTGGTGAGAAATCCTTCTGGATTAATCCACCCAAGGTAAGTTAGTTAATCCCCATCAGATTCCATTTTATGTGCTTCAATGTTAGGTTCATGCATCTTTGATTTGTTAGTTTTGTTAGAATCATATTGAAGTTCGAGCATGTGTAAACTTGTTTGGTTCATTTTTTCCCAACCAATGTGAATCTCCATTGATATTGTATTCAAGTGTGCGTGAAACCTCATGGTAGACTTTCATGTAAAAGACCGCTATGAGTGAGGGTTGAGTTAGGTAAACCTTGGGTTGGTAGTCGGTTTTGGCCATCGCTATTGTAGGAGGTAAGGTGACTGGCTGAGGCAAGAGGTATTGGAGGTCTTCTCTGTGAAGTTGCCAGAGTTGAGTGGACTTCAATGTAGTTGAAGGCACGGGTTCACAGGTAGGTAGTGTTGGGCACTAGGGAGAAGAGAGTGTAGTTAGAGGCTTGAGTTCTAGGGGTCCTCTTTGGTTGCAGGGTTTTGAAGTTGGCAAAAAGAGAGAAAAGGGCTGCTGTAATGGCTACAACACCACATATAGTAGGCCAAGAGGAGGTAGGGGATCTTTGGCCGTTTTCTGGAGTTTATAATGTCACCACAGGGTCATTAGAGCTAGGTGATTGCGGCCATGTAGTTGTAACTAGTGAAGGCAACAATGAGTGGCGGGGAGAAGCCTTGGTATGGGAGATTGCGGCTAGGGTTTCAAACGAAACCCTAGCATGCATGAGGATGATGAAGCAGGGGGAGCATGCTTCCCACGTGGCTTATTATAGGGCGGTTGAATCATTGGGCTAGTCTACTAAACTGATCAATTGGATGGTTTATTTTTTTAATTTTTTGTTTGTTTCATTAATTAATGTTTTCTTTTGTGTTATTTTATTCTGTTCTATTTTTATTTTTTAAAAAAATAAAAAAATAAAATATAAATTTGAGAAAGGGAGTCTCCTTCTAATTTGTTGAAATAGTTGAATCTTGTTAGGGTTTTAATCTCATAGGTGTTTGGCCTCATGATATTAGTTGGATCTTTTATTATTGTGTTTAGGTTATTACTTTTGTTTCATGGTTAACGCTATTTGATTGTGAGTGCTCTCTGCTTAGATTCCTTTTTTAGCTTGACGCTTAATCGTGGGAAAGAAGGTAAGAAATTACATTGCATGTTGGAAGTCCTCATTGGTAGCTTGTCTATGCTTGCACGGTTAGCATCTTTTATTGTGGTTCGGTTGACTGCGAGTGTTCTTTTAGAAGTGGGCTCTTAGAGATAGTTGACTTCATGTTTTTCTGTATGAATCTTCAACCTGACTTATGATGGGACGAAAGAGAGAAATCCATCGTACGGTGCCTTTTTCTCTCTCATCCCTAGGCAGGGGTGAGTACTCTCCCTTAAGCTCATATGAGTGAATGGGAGCAGATACTTGCACCACGGGATTGAGGCATAGAGGGAAAACTTGGAATTCCATTTTTTCAAAAATACTCCCCATTTCAAAAGTGACCTTGTGAACTAGCTGATGATGAAACTTAGTAATATTTTTCAAAATCCTCATCATTATGGCAAATATTCTCTTTTCAAAAGGAAACTTCTTGTTTTTTTGAATCACGAGTATTTTTTGCTTTTAAAATCTCTCCTTGTGATTGATTGCAAGTTGAAAGTCTTCTCCATCTCCATTAAATTCTTGGTTGCAGTTAGGAGATTTTCAACTCCATCATCATTAAATTCTCCATTCTAATCTTGGATTTAAATTCCCATCCCCATTAAATTCGTAATTTCAATCAGGAGATTTTCCAACTCATCATTAAATTCTCAATCTCAATCTTGGATTTAAATCTCCATCTCCATTAAATTCTTGATTGCAATCAAGAAAATTTTCAACTCAATCATCATTAAATTCTCAATTTCAATCTTGGATTTAAGTCTCCATCTCCATTAAATTCTTGATTGCAATTAGGAGATTTTCAACTCCATCATTATTAAATTCTAGATTTTAATCTTAGATTTAAATCTCTATCTCCATTAAATTCCTAATTTCAATCAAGAGATTTTTCAACTCAATTAGCATTAAATTCTTCATTTTAATCTTGGATTTAAATCTACATCCCCATTAAACTCCTAATCTCAATTAGGAGATTTTTCAATCCAATCGTCATTGAACGCTTGATTTTAATCTTGGATATAAATCTTCATCTTCATAAATTCCTGATTTCAATCGAGAGAATTTTCAACTCAATCATCATTAAATTCTTGATTTCAATCATGGAATTCCAATCTCAATCTTCATTAATGCCTAACTCAATTAATGATTTCATGCAATCCATTCAATCCCTGATTTAAATTGAGAGATTTTAATGTTGACTTCCCTTGATCCCTGGTTTTAAAATCACTCAACCATAAAATTTCTCCATTTTTATCTTTTAAAAGGGTAATCTTTTTCAAAATCGGATAATCTTTGAATTCATTCATTGCAATTAGTCAAATCTTTTTCATCATTTTTTTTTTTCTATTTTCAAAAATTCAGGGTTACTTGAGGCCAACCCTTTTTCAAGCAAGGGCATATTAGGGTTTTCTAACTCTATTCTTGGGACTCTTGGATGATGATTATTTCATTGGATGATTGAAAGAGGGCATTTTTCCCTTTTTTTTTTCTTTATTTTTCTTTTGTTTAACACACACACACACAGAAAATAGTAACCATTCCTAGAATGAGTGTTGATAGGGGTGCTGGTTGATTGATCTCCCTTGGAATGGTTGGTTCACCACCTTCCTTATGCACAAGTATACACCTGAACCCTCCTCTATTTCATTGATCTCTTAGAGTTTTTTCCTTTGTTTTTCCTAAAGAAAATAATAATAAAGGTGGCGACCCCGCTTTTTCAATCATTTATGTCTTAAGTCTTTGTTCTTCCTTTAGGTTTTCTTATTTGGGGATTGCCATGCAACGTCCCATTCGTCGGCACACCCGCACCAAAATCCAGTGTCAACAAAAACACATTAATATTGATACCAAAATCACTAGCACAATCCATCAAGAGCACCATAGCGTCTAAAGTATATCCAAAATAGAAAAGTACCATCCAAATGAAAGAGTGCAATCCTCTATTGCACGTTGCAACTGCACCTTAATAAAGCGATTTGCATAAATCAGGAAAGGGAAAAGCATGCGTCCTTTAAGGATTTGGATGTGCCTGTGTCCAAAGTAGAAAATAATTAATATTAAAATCAGGATTATTATTTTTTAAATAGTTTTGTTAAAATACAGATGGTCGTACCTTTTATGTATTCATCCCACTCTGCCATTGTCATGTTGAAAGTGTTGGTTATGAAATTATAAATATTTGCTGTCTTGCTAGTAAGTTAAACCCATTCCTGGTACTTGTCTCTTAGATACTTATATTGATTTTTCGTTTGTCTTTGAATAATTACCATGCTAAACTTGGATTTGTTAGCCTCTCTCACTATACTCCATGAATCTTGCTTCAATCTAGCCCCAAGTCTACCACATAGATTCACCTCTTTTATGCATTGCTGCAAAAAAGAATTTAAGAAGCTCTTGGTTTCTCCAGCTAATCCTTTGATTTTCACTAGGGTGCTGCATTACTTATGAAATAAGATATGTAACAAATTATAACACTACAAGGAAGACAACAAAATAGATTATAACACTCTAATTCATACTAGTGTTAAACTAGTTTATAAACCATATTAAACTTCCTAACCACCTTCAGAACATTTCCACTTCCAAGACCTTTCGAGGTTCTTAATTTGCTGCAGGGGAGGTTAATGTATCACTTTTAGGTGTTATGAAATTTGCTTCCAAAGCACCAAAATTGATTGAAAGTAGTGTTGCTCATTGATTCCTTTGATAATTCTGTCCTTTCACAACGTTCAAGGCTAAAACTAGAGATTGCTTTAATTAACAGTTCAGCTTTGTCAAGTGGGATGTTCATGGATAACAATGATGGGTCCTACATTGGTTATGTTAGGTAGTCTGATATGGGATATGGAAGTATGCAGGCCATGCTTTCTGTACGTGATATGAGCATATTTTATTTAAATTTTTGGTGGTTGATTGTCCTAAATCATGCAGCTTTGGCTACATATTTCTCTGATGTGTATATACGCACAAACACACATATAGTTGCCTCACAAGCTCCAGTTTGTCTTTTTTAATTGGACTGAATTACAAAGAAGCATGTTGGCTCTTGGCTGAGACTAGGACTTACCATGGGTCTCATTATTACTAACAAGGCTTCTATAGGACCTTCAACACAATAAATACTAAATTAATGGTTAGGTGCACCCACAGCAATTTTTTTTCTTTTATATCCTAAGGTCAATGAGATACTGAAGTTTGATAGTTTGAAATATAATTCATCATTTTTTTTCTGATACTTGTAAAATGTTCTCCATAACCTGATACAGAGATTGGATCTTATTTGGAGTCCCTCTAGCCTTAAAAAAAAAATCATGAAAGCAGAATCATAATTCCAAGCCAAATTCAATTTGTGCATCATTGTGCAGCTTTGGCTATATATTCATCGACCAAAGATGTTTAGAAAAAAAACAGAACATAAATTCAAAAATGCCCTAAATTCAAATCATCGACCAAGGAAGAATAAGAAGAAGAAGACTTAATATAATACCTCTCAAGCACCTTTTGTCCCCTAGGAATGTAACCATCTCCCGTGAATATTGACATACGTTCATCTTGCAGAATGAATGAATTAATAATTGTGAAAAATCATATTGTAAATCATGTATATTCATGATGGTATTTTGGTTTCTTAATCTTAATAAATGATTTTGAATCTTGAAGAATGGGTTAATTAATAATTATGAAAAATCATATTGTAAATAATGTATATTCCTGATTGTATTTTGTTTTCTTAATAAATGATTTTGATGCTAGATAATTTAATTAGCTGTTTTTTTTTTCCCTATCTAAAACTTTCTTCTGTCCTAAACTTCTGCAATTGCTGCATAATGAGGTTCTGCCAAGGTATTATATCTTTTTATGCTTAAAAGGATACCAAAGAGAAGAAGAAGAATATATTAAAATAATAATACTGATAAGCAACATATTACCAATTTGAATTTCTAGCTACTTTAATTCCCTCCAACTATTCAACTTACCAAGTCAAGATGATCACTTTTCAAGTTTTGAAGAGCTTAACATAATTAAATTCTTGAGTTTCTTATGTATTCACATCATCTATCCATCATTTAAGCCAAGGACTGTAGTCCCCTAAATTCCAGTTTTGTGGGAGTTGACAATTTGACACATTTGTAGTGCATATACTAGATTTTGGTAAAACAAAACTTATATGGATAATTCCTAAATATAGCCACCCTTAATAAGTGTAAATGAATAAATATTACAACTACATCTACAAACTTCAAAATACTAAACCATGGTCATCATTTGCAAGTGTCAGAAGATATTTGATGGAAAGCGATCTTTATAAGGTTCAACAGGTATGTTCTTGATAGATAAACTGTAATATTTGCAGATTAGGGACATGGAAAATTGGCAAATAAAGAGAAAAAAATTAAAAAAGTTTATTTAAATATTCAAAGGGACACTAACCAGAATATTTAAACCCCCCTCCCCCGCGTTTCCACCCAGAGAGAGAGAGAGAGAGAGCTGGCCAAAATCAGATGCAACAGTCATGTACATAATTTTCTCTGAGAATGATTTGATTTAAAAAAAAAAAACTTGGACAATGACTTTTGCATCATGGTATCACCATCATAAAATGATAGTTGTTTTGTTTTGTATGGATAAAAACTTTTGCAATGATTTATTTTTATTATTATTATTATTATTATTATTATTATTATTTAGTATGGTGCACAGCTTAATAAGCATGAGAATATTTATGTCAACTCCAGCCTTTTCCTAAGCTGGAAATTGGGTTGAGCAATGAAAAAATGACACTTGTTAGTCATTAAGCATTTAGGCAACTTTTCACGATATCTGAAAATATGTTGCTGCAGGGATGAGGAAATGTTTTCTATCTTGATAGTTTTGAAACTGCGTCTCATTTGTTTTTGCACTGTTTTGTTTGCTTGGAATGTATGGAGTAGGATTTTTGGTCTTTTGGGAGAAACTTGGGTTTGTCCGGAGCCCTTGGAGGATTTGTTGGCTGCTTCTTTTGCTGGTTCTGGTAAAAGGAAGGATGTTTATGCTTTTTGGATGTGTGCGGTTTTTGCTGTTTGTGAGGTTTATGGATTGAACTATGGAAAAAAAAAATTGACTAATCTTTTGTCATGGGAGAAAATTCATTAGTTTGCTTTGCTTTGGGCGCTTTTGCTGGTTGTTTTAAAGGAGTGAGGTATTTTGATATCCAATGGGATTGGTTGGCATGGTTAGTCTGATTGTTTGAGTTTTGTTTTATTGTTTTTGTTTTATTTTTTATTTTTTATTTCTTCTGTTGTACGATTTCTTGTTCTCCTTGCACATTCTTCTTTTTCTAATAAATTCATCTTATTTTTCTATAAAAAAAAAGAATGAGGAAATGTTTCAAAATTTTATTCTGATCATTATCATTTTTGATTCCAGGAGAAGAAGAGCCGTGCCTCTCCACCTTTGTGGTATGTTACTGCTGATGAGCTTGATTCTCTGTCATCGTAAGTACATAATTCTTGGTTGTGCATTTAATTCACAGATGCCAAGTTCAGTGAGAGAACCATTAAAGAGCAACCTTGTGGAGCCCCAATAGGACTGATGCATGCATTGATTCATATCCAGTCTCTTATTTATGTTTTTGGTAAGCCCCTATAGGGTGAGTGAGTCACTAAAGAACACATCTCTGGATTTAGGAAAGAAAGGTCCTGAAGAGTATCTCAAAGGGCCCAGCCCTTTAGGAATTTTCAAAATTCATTCATGATTCATGCACAAGACTGGGCATTTTTATATAGCTAAAGGATTAGTCGAATCTTGTACATACTTGGAAGAGGGTGGAAATTAAGGGAAAGCCCTATGCCCCAGCCTGCAGATTGGTTGAGCCCTGAAAAGGACCTGGATACCATTGTTTATGGAAAAAAAGGGAATTAGTTTCGCTAGCAGGAGAGGAAATCCCTTTCCCCTAGCGGCCTAGCCCCTATGATGGTCGTTTTTTGAGGGGTGGGGGTTATGGGTTTGGGACCTCTAAATGGGCTAGACATGTCTAATTCTATTTTACATCATATGTTCATATGTCCTGCTTTGCCTAGCTTTATGTTTTGCAAAATGCAGTTACATGAGAGGAAGGCTGACACTAGATAAGGTCAATGCTGCTATTGGTGACATGGCAACATATGCTGAAGCAAATGCTCAGCTCATTTCAGCCCCAAGAAAGAAGGTTCGTATCTATTTATTCTTTATTTTTATTATTTGCATTTAATTTTCCAGGTGTCTTGACTATGGTTACCTTTCTTCATGAAGTTGACAGAAAACATCTTGGAAAAAGCACTGGTAAGTGAACTTTAGTTCAGTTAACACTTAAAATTTCTATTTGTGCTGTCCCGTTGGTGAATGAACTATTACCACTTCTGTCATTTTAAATATTAAAATTGGCTTGTGACTTTTTCCATTGCTGATTACCCTTTTCACCGACTATTTACTTATGGAACTATTATTCGTTATTGTTGCGAAACATGTAGGAACTAAGAGATATTGCAACAACGGAAGCGGTAAAAGGCAAACACTTTTTTCTTGAAACTGACATTAAGGGACCAACTTTGAAGCTTGACAACACTGGAAAGGCGATATTGACTGTGAGTGTTTCTTTTATGCTACGTGACAAGGAATCAATCAATGCCTCAAATAGCATGCAAAATTAAGGAATCACACCTATTGGAGGCACAATTTGAATATTAGGCTTTTTAAAATTTTTTATTTCACATTCATACGACAATTCTGAAATGCTAGGAAAATGTTGAAATTCCAACAAAAAAATTACTCTCTTCTTGGAAAAAAGCCCTTTATGCTGCCTCTACAAGATGAGTATTGTATAGAGTATACTGTATTTGGAAAAGTTGTGACCTGGGATGTCAAGCTGTTATTTGGAAATATATAATATGTAATGGGTTTTATCTTGGGAAAAAGACATTGACCTCCTTGAGGTTAACTAAAAGACACAAACCTCTATGAGGTTTCAAAAATCCTAGGGACCTCCCCTAAAGTTTGGAAAAATGTGAAGGACCTCCCCGAGGTTTCAAAATATCCATGGACCTCCCTTGAAGTTTATTTATATTTGGCCAAAAGACATGACTAAGGAAGGGTATAAGTGTCCCAAAAAATAAATGTGAGGGAAGTTCAGAGGGATTTTTGAAACCTCAGGGGAGGTTCATGTCTTTTTGCCAAACTTTAGGAGAGGTCTATTGAATTTTTTAAACCTCGTGTGAGGTCTGCATCTTTTTGTCAAAGCCAGGTGATGCCAGTGTTTTCTGTCCTTTGATCTATGATTGCTTGATAATTTCAGTTACTTCAGTAGAGATCTCATCCTTTCTGTATTTGATATTTACAGGTCCTTCGTCACCTTGGTCGCATAAGTGAGACTCGGATTGGGCATTGTCGCGTGATAATCCTTGTAAAACCTCAATGAGTGTACTCACATAGGCTAGCCAAAGACATGGTATGCTCTACTTTTCTTGTCTTTTGCAATTTTATTTGTTAGATATTGCTAGCTATAACTTGTCACACAAAGTGCTGAACTCTGGAGCTAAAATATTCAATTACTTTGAAGTTGGGTGTATGAGTTGCAAAATTTTAAGTACATTGTACATTTGATTAAATAGATCTCAATTAGATATGTGCTGTACGAGTGAGGTTGCATTTTTTAAAAAAGTTTAATCCATTCTTAGAGTCATTTCATACTTTCCTTTGCCGAGATTACATAGTACAATTGGATTTACATTGTAGAAGTGGTTTCTATTGCTTATTTAATATTCAAAACTATACAATCTAGATTTATTAAGAAGCCATGTGTTCTAATAATTCAGCTTACAATGCAATAAGTTTTTATCATGTTGGACAGTAACTCTCTTTTACCTATAGGTTATAACTATTTTTTTTTATAACATGTCATATGATTGATTTCCCCCCCTATAACATGTAGTATTAATGAAGGGTGTAAGAGCAAGGCATTGGCTTTGAGGAATGGCCTCTCTCTTCGTCCATTGCTAACCTAAGGAAGGTTACCCATGCCAACATTTTTCCATATTTGATTTTCTTTTGGCTCAAAGTCATTTGATACATTAAATACTCGAACCCAATCCAAACACTCACACCCGCAATGGTGCGAAAAAGATGATCTTGTCTCAAATAAAGTGAATTGAAAAAAAAAAATCTCATGAAAAATATGAGCATTCCATGCAAGCATTAGAGCTAGGAACCTCTTCCTTGATTTTTTGTTGAAATGAGCAAGAACCTCCAATCCCTCTTGTATCCTATGCTTTAGTATAGAGATGCCATCAAGTCGATTCAATGTGTTTAGAGTCATTTTTGCTCCCCTGAAGAAGTTTTTGTTGAGAATTCCACTTATGAATGTGTCCCATATTGGAAAAGTAGAGTAGAGGATGAGTGTTTTAATAAATGGTTGGACCCAAGATCTAATGGCTTAAGCTTTTGGGCCATGTTGGTGCTTATTTGTGCATATTAGTCTTACCTATTATGACTCCCTTAGTCCTAACAAGTGGTATTAGAGTCGATGCTTCAAATTGGGCTCCTTCCATATGTTCTTGTAGATGTAGACTCGACATAAGATGTGTGGTGGATCCTATGGATGCCAATCGCATAGATGAGTGGATTCCCTATGGTTTCATGACCTTTCCCATGGTTGAGTAAAGACTCTTGATTGGTTGCATGCATGGTTTTAAATTGCGGTAGCGGGTAGCGTAATGTAATGGTAATGGGTGTAATGGGAAGCGGGAGTAGCGGATGTTACATAACGGGAAGCGGGTGTAACGGTCATGAATTTTTTTGAAGCACACACAACCTTGTGCATGTTAGCGTACTTGCATCTTTTAAGCTTTTAGCCCTTCTTAGAAAGAGTTTTAGTGTATTTTGGATCATTTAGTTCGAGTAACTAAGTTATTTGGTAAGGGAAACAAGTTTACATTTGTTTTAAACCACCATTGATGGAAAAATTACGTGTTTGTTCTTATCTATGATAAATTCTTATGTGTGCTAATAAAAAAAATGCATTATACACTCAATTAATCTATTAGACATATAAGACATACGAATAATACAAATATAAAATAGTTAGAAAAGAAAGAAGGTTGAAGTTGACAAATATAGAACATAAATGTCACATTACTAATATTATCAAAATAAAATATTTTCCTAACAAGTTAGTATTTTCAAATTTTTAATTAATGCTTCTATTGTGAGTATTTAAAGAAATTGTGAATTTTGCATCATTGTCATCCTCATTATAATCTTTTCCCCATCTTGCCACTTGGTATATTGAGAATGATATATGAAAGAGAGGGAAAAAGTGAGAAGAAAAAGTAAAAAATAAAATATATTTTTTTTCTAGTAACAGTCCTATTGCGGTTACATGACGGCCATAGTGGCCTTTATGTAATGGTCACGGTCTGTAACGGCCGCTACGACCGTGATTTTTCTTCCCACCGATTTCGCAGTGTGTAACGGTATCGGTAACCCAAAAAACCGTTATGTAACAGCATTATCTAACAGTCGCGGCCGTTATTTAAAACCATGGTTGCATGACCTTGAGTGACTAAGAATGGCTTCCGTTCAAGTGAGAGTGTTTGGAACTCATAAATGAGGAGATTGTTGAAAATTTCACTTGTGAGTTTGCCCAATATTGGAAAAATAGTGCAGAATGGATGCTTATAGGCATGGTTGGGAAGAATAATAGAAATTCTAAAATAAATAAAAAAATCGACTTATTGGATGTTGTGGTGTGGAAGGACCATGTTCTTAAAAGTCAATTTCGTGCCTATGGAGAGTGTATCTTTTACAAATAGTCATTGCATGCACAACATTCAAGATTACTCTATAGGCTCGGTTTTGTGTGTACTCACAAACAGTAGAACTATAAGAGCTCTCTGTTTGATTACGCAACAAAATCTAAAATTAAGAAAAAAGAAGAGGATAGCTGCATGTTTTCTTTGGAAAGGACTGGAGCATGCCTTTATTATGGGCTATAAACTGAATAACTCTCGTTGTAATAAACATGAAAAATAATTAAATATAAAACTTAATGTTAAATTTATAAGTGACAAAACTGAAAATTTTAAAAAACTATGTAGTTAATCAAATGAAATAACGACTATTTAATGCCTCATATTTATAGCATGTATTAAATATATATATATATATATATATATCTTAATTTGAAACACTTGAATACCATTTTTTTCTCTCTTTCTTCAGATTTTAATTATTATTTTTTTTTATAATTTGAACAATGTGGGGGATTGTTGGTATTTGGGTGTTTCAAATTAAAATAAAAAAAAAACTTCAATATGTGCCATAAATATGACACATTGAATAGTCATCATTATTTCATTTTAATGACGTACATGGTTTTTTAATTTTCAACTTTGTTGGTTATAAATTTAATATTCAGTTTTAAATTTATTTATTTTTCATATTTATTATAATGAGTTATTCAGTTTATAGACTATAAAAGACCTGCTCTAGTTCTTTCCAAACACAACATGCAACTCTCCTCTCCCTTTTCTTCCTTTTAGACTTTGTTTATAGCTTTGGTGTTGCTAGTTATAGATCAAGCATAAAATAAAGCCTATAATGGTTAAAGTAGGCATATTCGCCTAAAAGTTGTGATAAATTGTTTCATGTAGAGTAATTACTCTCAGTTATGTGAGGTCTGACTTCAAAGATTTGCAGACATGATCCTATGAGTAAAGGACTAGGATGGTGCATAACCTATTTGTACCAATCCGCAGGAGTTTTGTATCTAGAGATGTCATGAGAGAGATGTGTTTATTGTATTACACTAAAAGAATTTGGTTCAAGAATTTAATAGTCACCAAGATTTTGAAACTAATAGCACATTTTCTCTAAGTGCAATTCAAACCGAAAGGTATTGTCACCAATGCATTACATTTCTTGGTTGTTTATTTGTTTATTTTTAAATCTGAACCATGTGGGATATCATTGGTTTTTGAGTACTTCAAATTAAGAAAAATAATAATAATTCATGCAATAAATATGAGGCATTGAATTAGATTTGATTTTAATTAAATATATGGTTTTTAATTTTCAGTTTTATTTGTTATAAATTGAATATTAAGTTATATATTTATTTTTAATGTTATTACAGTGAGAGTTATTTAGATTATAGCCTTTAGATAGGCATGTCATAGCTTTTTCCCAATAGAACATGCAACTCTCCTCTTCTTTTTTCTTATTTATAGACTTTGTTGGGTAGTTGATCACTACATCTCCTATAGCTCTAGTGTTTGTGAGTGAACACAAAACAGTGCCTGCTGAGTAATCTTGGAGGTCGTGTGTGTAATGACTATTGGTATTCAGATACATCTCCATAGGTGTGAAGTTGGCTTTGAGGATAGCTGTCCTTCCATGCCACAACTTTTGATAAGTATATATTTCTTTTATTAATTTATTTTAGTATTATTATTATTTTTTTCCAGTAGTTTTGCTGTCAAGTTGATTTGGTTTCAATTTCTTTTGGGTTTGCTCTGCGAATTAATAAAAGAAGAAAAGAAGAGCTTTTTGAGAGGTTTCTACTATGATCCTTTTTGTCAAGACAGGAAATTATTTTCCTTTGAGTGGGATGCAGTTTTGTGAGCACTTAGAGTAGTGGAGAAATTTTGGAATAGACAATCCTGATGCTTATTGCTTGCAAATGAAGTTAGATAATTCAACAACAATTTTGTGAGTTTTGGTCACAAAAATCCACTCATCCTTGGGTAAAAATTATTAGAAATCCATGAAGGTCTTTGTGTCGAATAGCTTAGATGATTGGTTGCACTTGAGAAGCTTTTATACATTGGAAATTCTAGAGGGAAATGATGCCTCAAGTTGGTGGATGTTCTGCAAAACATTGAATGGTGACGAAAGCAAAATACAACCATTTCCATAGAAAACTATGAATTTTTATGTAGGGGTTGTGATTCTACAAATATAGTGTAGTGTGAGGAAGAAAGTCTTGGGTATAATGCGCTTTCCAATGTTATGCAGAGATGGTGAAGTATGGAGCTTCTTCTTATCAGAGATGGGGAAATTTTGGCAGCACAATCGGGAAACCCAGCAAGGTAAGTTGTCAAGTTTGGAAATCTCCAATTTGGGAGGGAGTGATTCTTGGGCAGTATCTAGGTCAAAATATGTTCAAACTATACGTAGAATCTTGCTAAGAAAGAAATGGGCCGAAGCTAATTGAGTTTGAAAATAAATTTTAAATTATGTTATTAGAAAATAAATCAAAAAAATAAATTTTACATTACATGTTTTGGGCTTGGAGGCCTCACTCTAAAACCTGCCTAACCGATAGGCCTAAGGGAGGAAAACTTTGGGTAGAAAAAGAAAAGTACAATTTAAGTCATAATCTAGTAATGTTAGAGGGGCTTTAGTTGATTGATGGGGGCTTGGATCTACAGCCTTTGGTGAAGAAGAGTATAGAGGGTCATTAGAGATGCTAGAGAAATAGGACAAGAAGGATGATTTTGTGATGGTGGATCCTTGCAACGCTTTAACCCAGGTACCAATTTGGAATTTGGCTTGGAATCACAAAGAGTCTTGTTAGATGAAAAAGATGAAGATGCTGCTACTTCTTCAATTCACTAGTCCACAAGTTGTGGACGTAGAACTAAAAGTAAACTTGTAGGTAGTGCAAAGAATGATGATTAAACAAAGAAGTTTGGGGTTATAGAGAATCTTTTGGAAGATCTAGTAGATTCTGGATATGATATAGCTTGGGAGTTTGGAGTGAAGAGTCTAGAACCTAATAAGCGTAGTTGTAGCCAATAAGTATGCTAGAAACTCAGCAGATGGATCCCATTTCCACCCTTGAAACTGAAGTGAAAGAATGGTATGAAGAAGATAGTAATATACTTTTGAAACATGTTTGGGAATTTGAGGATGATTTTTTGCTCTCTGCTTATTTGGAGGATGTGGAGAATTTAGAGGTTGTGGAGGAACATAGGAATTGTTGAGATTTCAAAGCAAGAGGTACTTCTTGAGGTGACAAGGGGACTTATATCAAATCTCCTTCTTTTGATCAATTTGGTAAGGTTTTTTCAAGTTTTCTATAGGTTCAATAACTTTTTGATAAGGGAGCTTTAGTTTCTGAAAATCTCCTGGATAATTTTTTGTTGTCATCCTATATTTCATTATTCGAGTAATTTTAAATATGGGTTTGTGATTTTTTATGCTCGCAATGAGTTAGTCAATTGTGACAAAGGTGTCCAGTCTATGTATGTGGTTCGCCTTAATGAAAAGAATTATCTTTCTTGCTAAAGAAAATTTGGTTCTGCAGGAAGGACCTTAAACCTTGATACATTAGGAGGTGAGAGGGATGGAGATTCTTGATAGGATGGGCTGTTATGCACTTAATCCTGTAGGGTCATTAAGGTTTCTATTTCCCCTAGAATACATAAGTGGAAAAAAAGGGTGGAGAAAGAACTGCAAAAATTGGCCTCTAATATAAACTTTGGAGGGGGTGGGAGTGGAGGGCAAGATCGTTAGGGTAGTAAGGTGTATAGTCATGATACCGAGTTAGAATATTAGGGGTTTGGGTTGCCCCTGATAAACATCTTAGATTAAATATATTATAGTTAAGGTTGCCCTAGATGTTGTTATGCTTCTAGAGTCTCAATTGGAGGTGATGGATGGTTTTCTTGTTAGGAGTGTCTCGGACTTAAGATTCAAAGATTGGGTTTCATTAGCATCTACTTGTTCTTTGGGGGTGGGGGTGGGGGTGGGGGTGGGAGGGGCATTGTAATCATTTGGGATACTAGATAGCTAGCAAATTGGATGTTTTATTGATTCCTTTTCTATTTCTATTTGTTTAGATGACATAAGAAAGGGGTAGTGGTACTCCTTGGTCTATGGACCGAATAACCCTTGAGGGTATATTGTGGGATGAACTAGCTACAGTTTGGCATTTGTTCCCCATTGTGCTTGAGGGGAGATTTTAATGTCATCAAGTCCACTAATGAGAAATTGGGAGGCTTTAGAATTACCTTAAGCATGAGGGGCTTTGATACTTTTATTAGAGAGTGTGGTTTGAAGGATATTCCTGAATGCTCAATTTACTTGGTTTGCTGATGGCATTCAATCATTGGCCACTAGGATTTAGGCTTATGTTTACTACTAATCGAGAGGATGCATTTCCTACCTTAACTCAACAAGTGCACCTTGAGTTATTTCTCATCATTGCCCTTTGGTTCTTGAGTCTAAACTTGTAAAATCAGGCCTACTTTTTTTTCTTTTTAGATTTGAAAACATCTAATTCACACGTCTTGAATTAAAAAAAAAAAAAAAAAATGATATTCTTAAGGAATTGGGTGTGATTGATTGATTGTCCGAGGTACCTCTTTTTGAGGACATAGCTTGTAGATGAGTTCAATTGTCCAATGAGATTGAACTAGTTATTTTATGGGAAGAGATGAGTTGGAGGCATAAATGATAAATCTAGAATGAATTGGGTTAGGAATGGGGATTGTAACTCTAGACTCTTCCATAGGGTTGCGACTGGTGGGATAAGAAGGAATTTTGTTAAAGAGCTCAAGGATGATAAGGGAGATGTTACTAGGGCTTCTAACCATATTGTTGTTTTATCACTTATTTTAATAGGAGCCTCTTTCAGAGGAGGATGATGGGAGAGTTATGGTTGAGGGGCTGGTTGGTATCCTACATTAGTAAATAAAGCAACTTGGTGATAGAGACCCTTTAAGGAAGAGGAGATTAAGAGCTATGTTTTTAAGATGGATAGAGATAAGGCTCCTAGATCGCATGGTATTGTTATGGCATTTTTTCAGGAAAGGAAGATCTTCCCAAAGTTTTTCTCAAGTTCTTTGCCAATGCAATGGTAGGAAGGAAGTAAAAACTCTACTTTTATATGACCTTGGTGCCTAAAAAAGATTGTGCAGTTAAAGTCAAGGACTTTAGAGCAATTATTTTGGTAACTAGTGTTTATAACATTTTGACTAAGGTGTTTATCCATGAAATGCAATTTTGGAGGACACTCTCTTTTAACTAGAGTGCCTTTATAGATGATAGACAGATCCTGGATGCTACCTTGGTTGCAATGAGGTGGTTGAAGATACTTGTTGAATAATTGGGTAAAATGGAAGACCTAAACTCAATGATAGGTCTCTCCCTCTATTTATAATACATGTCAAGTACAATAGGAATGACCTTAATACTCTTACTAACTCACACTTATCACTAACAAAACTCTTAACACATAATAATACTACTAAATGACTAAATAACCATCAACACTCCCCCTTAACTTGGAGCATATATATTATATACTCCTAGCTTGTTACAGATGAATTTCACACGCGCACCTCCCAAAGCTTTAGTGAACAAATCAGCAAGCTGAAACTTAGACTTCATATGAGTGGTTGTAATGAGCTTCTATATAAGTTTCTTGCGAATAAAGTGGCAATCAACTTCAATGTGCTTTGTTTGCTCATGGGAGATCGGGTTGGAGGCAATATGAATAGCAACTCGATTATCACACATCAACTCCATAGGCTGAGAATGGAAAACCTAGTTCTTTCAACATGTTCTTCAACCGAAAAAGTTCACATGTAGTGTGCGCCATAGTCCTATGCCCTCACTCAGTACTCTACTTAGCCACCACAGTTTGTTTCTTACTTTTCAATGACACAAAATTAGTACTGATAGAGATACAATACTTGGTTGTTGATCTTTGGTTGGAAGGTGACTTAGGCCAATCTACATCTATATATCCCTAAATATAAGTGTGACCTCGATCTTGATATAAAAGACCTCTTCCTGGTGCACCTTTGAGATATCTCAAAATTCAAACTACTACATCCCAGTGACTTGTTCTCGAGAAATTGAGATACAAACTCACAATAGTTGTTCCGAAGGATATATTTGGTCCATTGATTGAGATAATTCAACTTTCCAACAAGTCTCTAGTACCGACTTGAGTTAGGCAACAAAAACCCCATATCTAACACCAAGTTACTATTGGGATCCATGGGTATATGAACAAGTTTGGATCCCAATAGTCCCGTCTCATCTAAAAGATGAAGAAAATACTTCCTCTGTGACAAGACAGTTCCCGTACGAGATCTCAATACTTTTATACCCAAGAAGTACTTCAATGATCCCAAGTCCTTGGTTTGAAACTTACATTGTAGGAAAAACTTGAGGTCCTGGATGCCTCGATCGTCATCACCAGTGATCACAATGTCATCCACTTACACAGCAAGCAAAATCCTTCCAAATGGAGTATGACGATAAAATACATAGGGATCTACTGCACATTGATGGAGGCCAAACTCAAGTAATACAACACTAAAATGGCCAACCATGCTCTTGGAGATTGTTTGTCCATACAATGATTTCTTAAGCCGACATACTGAGCTTGACGCCCTTTGAGCAACAAACCCAGGTGGTTGCTCCATATATACGTCCTCATGAAGATCACCATGTAGGAAATCATTCCTCACATCTAATTGATGTAGAGGCCAATGATAAGTGGTGGCTAAAGAAATGAACAAATGTATCGAGGCAAGTTTAGCGACCGAAGAGAATGTGTCTGAATAATCCAAACATACACTTGAGTATACCTCTTAGCAACAAGGTGGGGTCTTCAAACGAGCCACATAACCATCAGGATTGACTTATCTTGCACGCCCAACGACAACCAACCACAAATTTATTAGGTGGAAGAGGTACCAAATCCCAAGTATCATTATCATGTAGTGCATGCATCTCTTCAACTGTTGTCGTCCCCCATCTAGAATGGGATAGGGCTTTAGAAATAGATTTTCGAAGAGCAACAAAATATAGATTACTAACAAAATAGTCATAAGAGCGTGACAAGAAATCATAACAAACAAAATTAGAGATCGGATGTTGGATACAAGTGTGCTTACCTTTCGAACAAGAAGATCAACATAATAGGAAATAAGATCATTCGACGAGGGAACTAGGGCCATAGTAGTAGAAGCTGGAGAAGGCACTTCCCCCTTGAGTGGGCATGTGTATACCTGCAAATCGGGATGATCCAAGTGATGAGAAGGACTCAAACTGGATGAAGATGTAGGAGGATTGGGCATAGATAATAGGTTTGGATATGAAAGGCAAGGTAGAGGAAGGGAACATCAAGGTCAACAAAACTCAAGGAATTAGAGTAGTATGATGTAGACTCAGAAAATGTGACATCAACAGAGACAAAGAATCGATGTAAAGTAGGACTATAACATCAATACCCCTTTTGAGTATAGGAATAACCCAGAAAAATATATTTGATAGCATGAGGGTCCAACTTATCCATTCCTGGAGTTAACTGATGGACAAAGGACACAGTTGAATATACGAGGAAGGGAGAACAAAGGAGCCTTAGGGAAGATAATTGAATATGGGATTTTACCAAGGACAAATGATTTCATTATATTGATGAGGGGGCAAACTGTGAGCATAAAATCACTCCAAAAAACTTTGGGGCATTCATTTGATATAATAGGGTATGAATGACTTCAAGAATATGTTTGTTTTTCTGCTCTGCAACTCCATTTTGTTATGGAGTGTGGGCACAAGAGGATTGATGGATCATACTAAAAGTTAGTCGTATAGGTATTGAATTGGGTATTGAAGTACTCATTAGCATTGTCACTACGAAGTATCCTGATTGGCATATCAAATTGAGTCTTTATTTGGGAAAAAAAGGCACAAAAGATATCGAACAACTCGAAACAATCTTTCATTGAATATAACCAAGTCATCCTAAAGTAGTCATAACAAATGTAACAAAGTACCCAAACCCCAACTTTGATGTGACCCGACTAGGACCCCAAATATTGGAATGGACTTGCATGAAAGGACTAACCACTTGTTTGTTGACTTGAGAATCAAAGGGAACACGATGATATTTCTTAATTGGCAAGACTCACCACTCAAATTAGACACATAATTCAATGTAGGAACTAGCTGTTTCAACTTGTCCAAAGACGGATGACCAAGACAACAATGGATTTGAAGTGGCATAGCTGCGATTGTGCAGGCAATGGGTGGAGAAGGCGGCTTAAAGTAGTAAAGTCCATGAGCCTCACGTCCTATGCCAATCATAGCTCTCGTCTTTAGATCTTGAATAACCACAAAATTTGGAAAAAATGTGACTGAACAATTTAGTGACTTTGTAAGCTTACTAATTAACATGAGATTGAAAGGAGATTTAGGAATATACAAAGCAAAAGAAAGAGAGATGGAAGGAGTAGGATTTACTGTTCCTATCCCCTTGACAGCAATAGTAGACCCATCAACAAGGGTAAGTTGAGGTAGATTTTTAGAATACTGGAGGTTAGAAAAGAAGTTGGTTGCACCTGTTATATGGTCAGTGGCAGCAAAATGGGTAACCCAAGGACTAGTAGGAAGGATACTAGATGGCATACAAACTGTAAAATTACTTTCTTGGAAAAAACGCAATGTGATAAGATGCTTGTTGAGACGATTAATACTGTAGAAACCTTTAATACTCCTTCTCTGATACAATCATAGTATGCGGTTCACTCAAACAAGTGACTAACGAGGGAACCATACTTTTGGGATTTGCAAACTCCATTTCAACATTCATGAAATCAGACCAATGATCACAAGATTAATTGCTGGAACATTCGAAACAACCACAAACAAGGTGACCCACCACGAACAAGTCGCAAATAAATCAGTAAAAGGCTGCCACAGCACCAAGAAACTCAAACGCAGCCCCAAGAAAGCAACACACAGCACTGGAACAATTGGTGTGGTGAACCACTGAAACTACCATGGACAAGTCACCAACAAACTTATATAACACTGCCATAGCCTCACAAAAAACAACTTATAAGCACTGCCACTGCTCCAAGAGACCAATGATTGTTACTAACACTGAACAACAACTACCGAATTACCACAAGTGCTTGGTCGCAACAAAGATTGGATCCTTGAGCAAAACACATGCCCAACAGCTTGATATTTCAGTAAATGGAAGGAATTAGAGCATTGAATCCAAAAACACAGCAAATCCCACTGTTCCAGACCCAATAACCTCAATAACCATCGATAAACAGCTTCATGAAGCATCAAACAACCATTCCTTGGGTGCTGCACGTGAGCAATTAAAAAAGGTGAGATCTTTGGACAAAAAAACATCACGAAAAACTCCAATAACATATTAATAGAGGGATTGGATCTCTGCTGGATGATTTCAGGTAAAAAACAACAACAACAATAAAAAAACCAAGCCTTAGTCCCACTAAGTGGGGTCGGCTATATGAATCCTTTTCCGCCAATTTATGCGATCATGGACCATTTCTTTTGATAGATTCAAGGATATTAAATCCTTACTATCTCCTCCCAAGTTATTTTAGGTCTACCCCTACCCCTTCTACTGCCCCCCACAGTAACTAAGTCACTCTTCCTCACAGGTGCACTATAAGGTTTACGTTGCAAGTGTCCATACCATTTGAATCGTCCCTCCCTTATCTTATCTTCTATAGGAGCTACACCTAACTTACCACGAATATGTTCATTCCTTAATTTATCTTTCAATGTTATACCACTCATCCATCTAAGCATCCTCATCTCGGCAACTTTTACTTTTTGGATATTATGTATCTTCGTCGCCCAACATTTCGATCCATATAGCATAGCTGGTCTTATAGCTGTCTTATAAAACTTCCCTTTCAATTTAAAGGGTATTCTACGATCACATAGCACACTTGAAGCACTTCTCCATTTTACCCAACTTGCTTTAACTCTATGCATTACATCATCTTCAATTTCTCCTTCAGCTTGCATAATAGATCCAAGGTATCGAAATCTACAAGTGTTATTTATTTCTTCATCATCAAGTTTAACTTTGTCTCCAATATTCCTCTTATCATTACTAAAATTACATTTCATATATTCTGTTTTATTTCTACTTATCCTAAAGCCTCTAGATACCAAAGCTTCTCTCCATAGTTCTAACTCAGCCTTTACTCCATCCCTAGTTTTGTCAATTAATACAATATCATCTGCAAACAACAAACACCATGGAACCTCCTTTTGAATACTCTTAGTCAATTGGTCTATCACTAAAGCAAAAAGATAAGGACTCAAAGAAGATCCTTGATGTACACCTATGGTAATTGGAAATTCTCTAGTTTCTCCATCTATAGTCCTTACACTAGTCATTATTCCATCGTACATATCCTTAATGACATCGGTATACCTACAACATATACCCTTTTTTTCTAAAATCCACCATAGAACTTCCCTAGGTATCCTATCATATGCTTTCTTAAGGTCAATAAATATCATATACAAGTCTCTCTTCTTTTCCCTAAACTTTTCCATTAATCTTCTTAAAAGATAAATAGCTTCTGTGGTAGATCTCCCAGGCATAAAACCAAATTGATTTTTTGAGATCTTCGTTTCTAACCTTAATCTTTGTTCAACTACTCTTTTCCATAGTTTCATCGTATGACTCATAAGTTTAATTCTACTATAGTTATTACAATTTTGAATATCTCTTTTATTTTTGTATATAGGTATTAAAGTGCTTTTCCTCCATTCATCTGGCATTTTCTTAGTTTTTACAATTGTATTAAATAAATTAGTTAACCATATAATTCCGTTATCACCCAAGCATTTCCAAACTTCAATTGGGATGTTATCTGGTCCCATAGCTTTCCCATTTTTCATCTTTTTTAGTGCAAACTTAACTTCGTTAACTCTAATTTTGCGAATAAATTTTATTTTTTAGTCTTTTCCTCATTTGACAACTCTAAGTTTAAGCCTTCTATTTGGTTTTTGTTAAACAACTTACTAAAGTAACTTCGCCATCTTTCTTTAATATCTTCGTCCTTAACCAAGACAATATCATCCTCACTTTTTATGCATTTTACATTTCCTAAGTCCTTGCTCTTCCTTTCTCTAGCTTTAGCAAGTTTAAATATATCTCTTTCCCCTTCTTTTGTACCTAAGCTATCATACAAACTATTAAATGATCTATATTTAGCTTCACTAACGGCCCTTTTTGCATCTTTTTTTGCCTCCTTATATTTTTCAAAGTTATCTCTATTTCTACATTTTTGCCACGTTTTATACCAAATTCTTTTTGTCTTTATGATTTTTTGTACATCTTTATCCCACCACCAACTTTCTTTGCTATTCGAGAATCTTCCCCTTGATTCACCTAAAATTTCTTTTGCTATCTTTTTAATAGAGCTAGTTAATCTATTCCAAAGAGTATTTGTATCTATCCCATCCTCTAAGGTCCAATCCCCATCTTTGATCATTTTATCTTTAAATTTAATTATATTTTCTCCTTTCAGGTAAAAAACATGCTTGAAATTAGCTTCATGCGCTGGCGCGTGGGGTTGGCCTTGGCACCCTTCAACTGGTGCGTGAGGGCAGATGGAACATTGCCTGGAGATGGGATTTCAGTGGGGGGCAGATCAGCAGTGTCTGTGGGTGATTTTTGCAAAATCTATAGTAGATTTGGTGTTCTTGAACTTGCAGTGTCGCCCAGAAAATTTCCAGCAACTGGTCTGACTTTCGGTTTCTGCTGGCTGTTTTCTAGGGCTGTAGTGTTGCTGGAAATTCTTCTATGATGGTAGACATGCATCAGATTTTGGGTTTTAGGCTTCGGTTTTGATGGTGGTGGTAACAATTAGGGTTTAGGTTTCAGAGTCATGTTCTAATGCCATGTTGAATAATTAGGTAAAATGGAAGACCTAAACTCAATGATAGGTCTCTCCCTTTATTTATAATATATGTCAATTACAACAGGAATGACCATAATACCCTTTCTAACTCACACTTATTACTAACAAAACTCTTAACACATAATAATAATGCTAAATGACTAAACAACCATTAACAATATTCTTCGAAAGGGAAAAGAGAGGAGGTCTGATGTTGAAATTCGACATTTAGAAAGCTTGTGATAGGTTGCCACTTATTACCATCAAAACTCTTAACACATAATAAGAATGCTAAATGACTAAATAACCATTAACAATATTCTTCGAAAGGGAGAAGAGAGGAGGTCTGATGTTGAAATTCGACATTCAGAAAGCTTATGATAGGTTGAGCTAAAGCGTCCAGGACAAGGTTATGGGCAGAAAAGGTTTTGGTTTGAGGTGGAGAAAATGGTTTAAAGGATGTTTATGTTTTGAAATCTTTTTAGTCTTGGTGAATAGTAAGGCTCTAAGACAATGATATGCTTGCTTCTTTAATCTGCTAACCATCTTATAGGTGTCTTGAGAAAGTGTTGGGTTGAAAATTAACTTCTGTAAGAGTTGTGTGGTGGGCCTTGGTATTAATGTGGATCCTTTTGTTAGGCTAGCTGGTTGTGCAATTTTGACTCCATCACCTGTTTAGGTGTCCCTTTAGGTGGTTATCTTAGCGCTAACTCTTTTTGGGACCCAATTTTAAAGATAGTGGCTAGGAGATTGGATGGGTGGAAAGGAGTGTTCTTCACTTTAGGGGGTTGATGCCGGGGTAGCATCAGGGTTCTGCAGCAACGGAGAAATTAGAAGAGGTGGAAGGGGAAGAGAGGAGAGAGGAGATACTGGGGGGGGGGGGGGGGGGGGAGGAACTCACATTCACTTCAATTCACATTCATCAATAACTGGCTACAACATGGCTGTCATACACTATTTATAAGAAAGCCTCTTTACATAAAATTACACCTAAACCCCTAAAACAACATTACATTACAAATATACCTCTACTTTACACAAATATTTCAAACAACCCCCAAATACACATAATCCTATTTTAATTAATACTGAACACAGATAATAAACTACTAACCACACATAATAAACTACTAACTTAACCCCACAATTCCTTAACCCTACTTTTCTTAATTATTTTCCAGCAAGGATCTTTCCAAGGTCTTACTTCGTGTCCTACATCAGGGGTCATATTACTCTTATCCATGCTTGTTTGTCCTCCATCCCTTTATATTACCTTTCTCTTTTTAGAATTCTTGTGAGAAATGGTTTGGTGCTTTCCTTAGTTGTGGAAAACATTTTTCATTTTCCATTCAAGTTTCCAAGAAATTACAAAGAAGTTAGCTAATTTCTTTTTTAGTTTTACAACATTTGTTTGAAATGAATGAACAATTATAACCAAATTTGGTACTATTTGCTTGTAGAAATAGTTTTATTTTTCATTTTAAAATTTCCAAAAAATTATTAAAATTTCACCTTGTTTTCCAATTTTCTAATCATATAGAAAAGTTGGAAAACACCTTTTCATATTTTTTTTAGATTCCTAACTCTTACTTTGCATATGGGAGCATGGAATTCGAATCTTGGGCCTTAATTTGTGTGGATTTTGTATAGAGTTTCTTTTAATCAACACATCCAAATTCAAGCCCCAAAATCCATGATTTTAAAGATTATCTTATATAAACTTTGGAAAATTCGAAAACAACTTATCTTTTTCTATGATTGTTTTGAAATCTAGAAATAAAGAATGAAAAATTGTTTTGCACATTTAAACAAACTCTTCATTTTCTACCTTTTTAATGTCAGTTGAAAAATTGAAAAAAAAGCTAAAATTTGTATGGCTCTTGGAAAACTAAAAATTGGAAAATGGAAAATGTTTTCTACAACTAGATAGACCTTAATTCTTTTTTGCATAAGGTAAATCCGTACAAAATTTGATCTACTACAAAATGGATGGGATGCCAAAGTGGGAGTTAATCTTATTCAAGTCCTTGAAAGTTTGTATCTCAAATTTATCATCATTTTTTCTTGCTAAAGTCCATTATATGGTGGGTAATAGGGTGTGAATGCGTTTATTGGAAGGCCTTTGGGTGGGGGAGATGCCTTTGTCTCTTGCATATCTGCGTCTCTTTTGATTATCAAATCTTGATGATACCCCAATTTTTGCATTTTTTCTTTTGCAAGAGGATGGGCATTCTTGGAACTTCCACTTTTGGAGAGATCTTAATGAGAGAGATTAATGAGTTGACATTTTTATCTGCTTGCTAGACCCTTTTCATGTTCATTTTGGGAGTGATAAAGGGTTTGGAGCTTAGATCCTTCTAGGAAGTTCACTTATAAATCCTTCCCCCACCACCACCCCCCCCCCCTATTTGACTCTTCATCCTAATGTGGACCCTTTTCCCTGAATTCTTTGATTTGGGAAGCTAAAGCTCCCTGAAAAGTAAAGCTTTTATTTGGATTGCAATATATGAGAAAATCACACCAATGCTTTGTGTCACGGACCTCTAAAATGGGACTCAAGTAAGGGTCGTGTGGCACTCGTTGAGAGCTCTCCCTCGACAAGTCAGTCAAATCTGACACGTTCAAGCCTGCAAGCACGAGCACTAGGTGAGTCTCAATACTCAAGGAACAATAGGATTTCACACGAGCAATATATTCTTATACCCCGAATAAAACTATAACCATCAGAGACATCACAATCCAAGGCAACAAAACACCACAATGAAAAGAACTACTTGTATTATTCAACTACAAGAGAATCACCATACAAATAATAACACAGATAATCATATATTCATTCTAAATCCCTGGAGAATACAATTATAGCAGTATCTCTCTCCCCTTTTCTCCCATTACATTGTCACTCCCTAACATTTTGCATCAAAAGAGGAGGCCTAATAAAGCCCTGTCACCTTGTGTTTGCGTCCTTCGTATGAGGAGTGGGTAGACTTGCTCAAATTTGTTTCTTAACTGCCCTTTCACTTCGGCTGCTGTTTGGAATAAATTATTTGGTATAGCTGGTGAAAATTGGGTTTGGCCCTCTATATTGAAGACTTTTTGTACTAATATTTTAGGGGATTTGGCAAGGGAAAGGATAGGAAAGCTTTGTGGCGGGCCACTGTTATGGCTATTATTTAGTTTGTTTGGTTGGAGAGGACTGCTAGAAACTTCAAAGGAGTGGCTAATACTGACAATTTGCTTTGGAATAGAATGGTTTATCTTGCATAGCTGTGGGTGTTGGCAAGTAGGATTTTTTTTTTTGTCATGTTTCTTTTGGGGGATTGCTTGGCTAACTTGGCTCTGCTTCATTGAGTTTCCTTTTTCTTTTGTCTTTTTGTTTTTGCTATGTAAGGTTGCGTACTATAGACCCATCATGGTCTGCCCCTTCCCCAGACCCTGCATACACGAGGGCTCTGTGCACCGGGCTGCCCTAAAATGTTATGTTCCTGTAACTGGTTTTTATTGTTGCAAAGAGAGGATATCTTATTCTCTTGCTTTGTCCCGTTTTTTTTTTTTTTGATGTACACTTTTATCTCTTCTAATATAATTCTGTTTATCGAGAAAATAAAATTATTGAAGGGTGTAATTTTCTCTGAACATTTTAAATTAATTAATACATCCTGTAGTGAGCAATTGGCCCTTCACTTTTTATGCTGTATGAGAGTTCATTTTGGATACCCCACCTGAGGATGCCAATTGCATAAGGATTAAGGGTTGTATAATTGGGCTTTCCCAAAACAGAGATTAAAATTGATTTTTAGAGGATCAAGGAGATTAGGATGGTTGAATACTATTTAAAGCAAACACAAGTATGCATATTGCTATATGGCTGACCAAAAAAAAAAATATTTGAAAAAAATTGAAGTTATATTTAATGAGTGTTAATAAATGCAAGGAATGCTTTGTCATAAATCCCACATGCTGGCCCTTTAAAGCTCATATTTTCTATCCTCTTACAGTGTAACCTGATTCATAGTTGGCAATGGGAATCTTTGTTCAATTTTGGTGGATGTTTGGGTGTGTGATGTTTCATTGGAGGTGGTTCCGTATCTTTTTAAACTATCTTCTAAGCATAATGCTTTGATTAATTCTTTTTGTTCTTTAGAGGGGGGCTTGTTTTTGTTGAGATTTCCATTTTTACAGAAACCTCAATGAGAGAGTTTGATGCGCTTACTATTTTTGTTGAAAGCTTTGGATCTTTAGTTGAAATATTCTATTCCTTATTTTATTCCTATGAATAATGTTATTTTAGAAGGCTAAGGCTCCTTTTAAGATCAAGGCTTTGATGTGGACTTTGGCTCTCAATAGGACTGATGCCTAATGACTTGTGGCAGGTGAGGAAGCCTTATAAAGCTACCAGCCAATATTTCCATTGTGTGTTTAAAGTCTGGTGGAACTACCGAGCATCTTTTCCTCTATTGTAGTGTGGCTAAGAAGCTCTGGACAATTTTTTTTTCTCTATTTTTTACAAGGAATTTTCACAAGTATGAAGCTGTTTTTATGGTGTGTTCTGAGTTTTGGGAGGAATAAGAAAGGAATGGCGTTATGGAAATGGGCAGTATTTGCTCTTTTTTTGGACTTAGTTCCATCGTAGGGTCAGTAAGGAGCTCTGGAACAAACTTCATTTTTATATTTGATGAGATGAGGGTTTTAGAATTTTTGATATTGAGGTTTTGGGTTTCTTGGATTAGTAAGAAAGGGATGGTATTTGGTCTTGGTTTGGACTCTGTGACTCGAGAGGAATGCCACTATGCTAGCATCTTCAATGGAAAATCAACACCTTCACATTTATTGTGGGATAGGTAGTTTCCCTTGCCACTTTCTGGGCACATAATTTTAAAGAGGGAATTTTGTTGAGGGGACTTTATAGTAATTGCTTGTCTGGTTGTTTTTAGGAGGATGTCTCATTCTGGATGTCGTTATCTTTCTTTTTTGAGAATGAAATTCTTTTCTATGTAAAAAAAGACACATTTTGCACACATCGTATTAGTGTTTGGCATCTCCAGTCTCGCACAAGAGGCCAAGGCCTGCGATCGACTGTCCTAGTGAAAAGAAGTGGGGAATGGGATTAAGGGATACCTCAGTAGGGGGACAACAAAAAACAAGGTAGGAAAGCGACAAAGGTTTGGTGATGAAGGTTGTTAATTTTAATATTCGTTTCACCTTTCTTGTCATTTTTAGTTGTTGCAACCAATATGTAATCTAATCTAGTCGAATGTTTTTTATCTGAAAAAGCAATCCATTAATATTTTTACCTATTTATATTGTGATAAAGAACCCATCTCTCTTTTTGTGTATACATAATACATGTGTGGCTGGGTGGCTTACATTTAAAGTTTCTCAACATTTTTTTTGCTTGTGCAGTCAAAGGTTTAGTAACTAAGAAATGCAAATTGATCAAAGCAAGTTAGATATGTGAATGACTCTTTGCATGCAAAAAATATTGTATCTAAATCTTGTAGCGCCTACAAAAAAAAAAAAAAAAAAAAATGCTCAAGTTGTACTTGAGAGCATATATTTTAGGCCTTGAATTTGGACTTGTGTGGATTTGTACAAAACTCAATCCAATTTGGTATTGCGTTTTGCCCAAATTCACACATTCAAATCCAAGATCAAAACTTCAAACTTCCAAACACTAAGCCAAGGTATATATATTGCTGAAGAGAAACAAATATTAGTGAAATCACTAGTATCATGTAAAAATATGATCTCTAAAGGATATGATATGCACAGATTATGGTTTTCCAATGATATGATATATTCACACAATGCTATTTTCCTAACACCCTCGTAAGTTGGAGAACAAATATTTTCAACTTGCAAGAAAATTGTTCTTTGCCAGTCTCTAGTGAATATAATTATAAGAAAACAGTTTGAATTAATCCAAATTGAAAGTTTTTTTCTTGAACTAGCTGGTAATTTGAACCCTGTTTTGTTTGTTCTTGGAAAATTGGATTTGAAACAATGTTGGAGGTAGCTTGGTATTGGTGGTAGATTGTTCCGGGAGAAGGATGGAAAATGGCTACATCAGAGCAACTATCTGTTTGTTTGTTTTCTAGGATCTGGGACTACTGGCTGATACTAGCCAATTGAAGATCTTCGAATGCTTGGGCAACTAGCCAATTAGCATCACCTGAGTTTGGAATGATTCTGAGAATGTCAGGATATCAGAGTAGGTGGATAGCAACTTGATAGTGTGGTTCACGAGGCTGATGCATAAATTGAACAAGAGTGTAAAAAACACAATGCCAGAATGAGCGATTGTGAGATAAATCGAACTGTTCTGGCAGCCCAAGCGCAACTGGGGAACTAAGCGTGCGTTCAGCATTCAGAATGGCCATTAAGTTTAGGGTTTTTTGTGTTGGGAGGTAGAGCATAGCAGAGTGTCCAAGTGTCAGAATTCCAATGCAGCAATTTCAGTAGCCATAGTGCCATATCAACGAGGATATTCAATATTGCTTGGCTTCAGAGCAAGACTTACGTGGCGTTTGGTTCACAAAATTGAAAATATTTTTATGCTTTGATATGCTTTAAATTTGAATAAGATATAATATAAAATTATATTGAAATTTATGTAAATTCACCCAAATGCAAATTCAAAGTTCAAAATTCATGCTTCCAAGCAATTTTATGTCATGATATTTTTTAGAATTTTATTTTTAGAAATGAGATGTTGGTGCCATAATTTTTTTTTTTTTTTTTTATGCACATGTCAGTATTTAGTTCAATATGAGAATCTTTGTTGGTATTTAAAAAAGATTACTAATACACACTCGACTTATATAAAGATTAATCATATTTTTAGCACAAAAAATTGTAAGTAAATGTGCCAAATTAAATTTTTTTTCCTCAAAATTTCAATCATGAATAAAAAAATTAACAAAATTATTCAATTATCCAAAATATTGAAGGGCAGTGTGGGTTTAAAATTTCAACTATGTTGTATTATTACTATATAATAATAATATATTTTTTTCTTGATTTCTACTTTTGTTACTATACTAATTTTTACTATAACGTAATATTATATATACTAATACTATATTACAAAGACATTATTATCCAATTTGCCAGAATAGTGGTGATAATTTAGTTTAAAAAATAAGATTTTCATGGACAAGCTTTTGATAAAACTTGCCCATCAGGGAGCATAGAAATGAGGTTTTCATATTTTGTGAGAATTATTTTTAAAAATGTAAGATTTTAGCCTCAAAACATATTGGAATGGAATACCATGAATATCATGTTCTTGTTAGGATCTTGTGAGCAATCAGAAAAATTTGAAATACCTGAAATTTACGTGGTTCGGTCAAGATTGACCTACGTCCACGGAGTACAACACAATTCACTAAAAATTCACTGGAACTGAAAGAAATACAACTTTCTCCTCACACTCTCTTCTTCCTCTCCTTTCTTCTCTGTTTCTTCTCTCTGTGCATATTTCAACTCTCCACAACTCCTCTATTTATAGGGTTGATAATCAATTACAATTTATTACAATAAATCAAAAAATTTAGAGGTTACAATCATGGAGATAAATGACATAGCTTGCACATTTTGCAAACTGCGTTTCTAGCTCATCATCTCCAGCTCTTGGCTCCAGCTACAACAATCTCCCACTTGGAGACGGAGACGCCTTCTCAACCAGTATCATGAATAAATGATGTACTCAAAATATGTCTTCAAACATGAAGACCAACTGAAGTTGAACACAACTTTAGTTTCTCTGTAGTCACCACCTTAGTTAACATATCTGTTAGATTTCTGCTACCTTGGATTTTTTCAAGTGTCAACACGCCGTCCTCTATTAGGGATCTAACAAAGTGATAACACAATCCAATATGCTTACTTCTGGAATGAAATGCGGAGTTCTTTGCCAGATGTATCACACTCTGACAGTCATTGTACAAAACATTCCTCTCCTGCTTTAATCCAAACTCTGGTAACAAACTCTGAAGCCAAATCATCTCTTTACTAGCTTCTGTCACTCTTACATACTCAGCTTCTGTAGTTGATAAAACAACAATCTTTTATATCTGTGACATCCAACTAACAGCTGTTGTGCTAATAGTGAATATATACCCGGTGATGCTTCTGTGATGATCAATTTCACCTGCAAAATCAGCATCTACAAATTCTTGGATTTTCAAATCGCTTTTGCCGAAACATAGACACTTATCAATAGTGCCACGTAGATATCTCAAAATCCACTTTACTGCTTCCCAATGTGTCTTCCCTGGATTTGACATATACTTGCTAACTGCTCCCACCGCTTGGCCAATATCCGGTCTAGCACTAATTATAGCATACATTAGACTTCCAACAGCTGAGGCATATGGTACCTTAGCCATGAAGTCTTTTTCTTCATCTGTCTAGGGAGATTGATCCTTGGAGAGACGGAAGTGACTTGCCAATGGTGTATTTACTACCTTGGTGCTGCTCATGTTGAACCTTTGTAAAATACGACTAATGTACTCTGATTGAGATAATCACAACGTTCCTCGTTGCTTATCTCTAGAGATTCGCATCCCAAGAATCTGCTTTGTAGGACCCAAGTCTTTTATATCAAATTCTTCTGACAATTGCTGCTTCAATTTTCTAATCTCTTCTATATCTGATCCTGCGACTAGCATATCATCAACATATAACAGTAGAATAATATAGTTAGCGTGATACCTTTTGAAGTAGCAATAGTGGTCGGCATTGTACTTCTGAAAATTGTTCCTCTGCATACAGTTGTCAAATTTCTTGTACCACTGCCTAGGAGCTTGTTTGAGACCATACAAACTCTTTTTCAATTTGCATACAAGATTCTCTTCACTATTTACTAAGAAACCTTATGACTGTTGCATATAAATTTCCTCATCAAGATCACCATGAAGAAATACCGTCTTCACGTCCAACTGCTCAAGATGTAAATCCTTTGAGACAACAATACTCAAAACAAATCTGATGGTTGTCAACTTGACAACTGGTGCAAAAATATTAGTGTAGTCAATTCCTTCCTTCTGTTCGAAACCTTTGACTGCTAACCGAGCTTTATACCTCTTGGATCCATCATGCTCTTCTTTGATCCTGTACATCCATTTGTTGTGAAGAACTTTCTTACCATTGGGCAACTTAACTAGTTCCCATGTTTTGTTGGAGTTAAGAGACTTCATCTTGTCTTTCATTGCAAGCTCCCATTTGCTCGAATCTCTTGCCTGACATGCTTCAACATAGCATTCAGGTTTTCCTCCATTTGTAAGAAGTAAATGGTTCACATACCTCCTGTTTGGTACGTGTTGCCGAGAAGATCTCCTAAGCTCTGGTACTGGAGTAGGAGGTGGTGGTGCAACAATCTGCTCCACATGTTCCTCTGCCTAAGGAATCTCGGCATTCTGCTGAGAATTTTCGGTGTTCTGCTGACGTGTCCTTACACCTTTTAAAACATCATCCATATCTACAAAGGTTGTTTCAGATTCTGTAGATTTTGTTGTGTGTTTATCTTTGTACATCACATTTTCATCAAAAATCACATCTCTACTTCTAATCACCTTTTTGTTTTCATCATCCCAAATGCGATATCCATATTCATCTCCACCATAACCGATGAAAGTGCATTTCTGGGATTTCAGATCTAGCTTATTCCTGGCATGATCATTGATATGTACATATGCAACACAACCAAAAACTTTCAAATGTGAAAGTCTTACCTCTTTGTTACTCCAAACTTCTTCTTGTAGACTATAGTCCAAAAGTACTGATAGACACTTGTTAATCAAATAAGCTGCTATGTTGACTGCTTCTGCCCAAAGCATCTTTGGCAAGCTTGACTGCATACACATGCTTCTGACTTTTTCTATCAACGTTCTGTTCATCCGTTCGGCTACGCTGTTGTGTCGAGGCGTACCTAGTACGATTCTTTCCATTCTGATACCATGCTCATAACATAATTTCTTGAACTCGGTGTCAAGATACTCACCACCGTTATCTATTCTCAGCTTCTTGATTTTCAAACCAGTTTTGTTTTCTACCATTACTTTCCAAATTTTAAAAGCATAAAAAACATCAGATTTATATTTCAGGAAGTAAACTCATACCTTTCGTGAATGATCATCGATAAATGTGACAAAGTAATGCTTCCCATCTGTGGACGAAATGGTTATTGGTCCCCATACATTTGAATAGACTAGCTCAAGTCTCTCTTTCTTTGGGGTACTAATGTTTGTCTGGAAACTGACTCTCTTCTGTTTCCCAAATATGCAATCCTCACATGTGTCAATCTTCACCGACTGTAAATCACTCAACTTACCCTTTGAGTGCATCACCTTGAGTCCCTTCTCACTTAGGTGTCCGAGTCGTTGATGCCATAAGTTGCTATCATCATTTCCTGTAGCAACTGTAATAGATATGCATGCATTAGGAGTTACATAAAGAGTACCACTTTTCTTACCTCGTACAATCATCAATGCACCCTTCGAAATCTTCCATTCATCACCAATGAAGGTTGTATTATATCCTTAATCTGCCAGTTGACCGACTTAGATCAAATTCTTCCTCATGTTTGGAATATATCGGACATCTCTCAGTTTCCATACAGACCTATTCATATTGATCTTCACTGTCCCCTTGTCGGCAATGTTGCAAGGTTGATCATTGCCAATATATACTTTATCGAAATTACCTGATGTATACTCCTCTAGGCAATTTCTGCTGCAAGTGGCATGGAATGAAGTTCCAGAGTCTAACACCCAAGACTCCTTTTTGCTCTCCAAAGAGTAGATCAACAAATCATCATTTTCTGAAGCATCGTTGGCTTCTGTCTTTGCCCTCGTCTCGTATTCTTTCTTCAGACTTCTGCACTGGTTATTGTAATGACCAGTTTTTCCATAGTTCCAGCACTCAATAATTTTTGTGCCCAGGGAACTTGTGTCCTGAGAACCTCTGTGTTTTCTGGATTTAGTCCACCTGGGCCTAGATTTGCCGCGGTTGTTTGATCGTCCATGCATGTTTCGTCTACCTTGACTTTCCATGTTCAAAGCTAAACTCGAAGTGGAGTCATGGTTTAACTGCATTTTGATTTCCTCCATTAAAATCATGTTGACGACCTCATCGTACACAAGCTTTGATTTCCCTGCGGAGCTACTGATTGTAGTAACAATACCATTCCAACTTTCGGGCAACTAACTGAGAGTCAGTAGGGCACGAATCTCACTATCAAATGTTATCCTGACTGAAGCGAGTTGATCCGACAACTCGTTGAAATTATTCAAATGCCTGTTAAAACTTTCATCTGCAGACATGCTCATAGTAAATAATTTTTTCATAAGATGTACCTTGTTAGCGGCTGATGGTTGCTCGTACATATTAGAAAGTGCATCTATCAGAGACTTGGTGGATGATATATGCTTGATATTGAATGCCACATACTTTGACAACTTCATTCTAATGGCTCTGAGAGCTTTTCGATCAAGCAACTCCCACTCGTCCTCGTCATAGATGCTGGCTTACCATTCAATGGTAAGTGCAACTCCTTCCCAAACAAATAATCTTCTATCTGCATATTCTAGAAACTGAAATTGTTGCTGTTGAACATTCGATTTTTGAGCTTTTTTTGTTCAACATATTGATTCACTGATTTAGAGATGGAATTAGCTCAAATGGATAGGACGGTTGGACTCGGAACGGTCGAAAACCTTAGAAATGGTTCAAGTCGTTCGAAAAATGAACCCAAAATGACTCCGAAAAGCTCGGTCAAAATCAGGTCAAACTTGGTCAACTATGCTGACGTGGCAAGGATGCTAACATGGTAGGGAGATGACGTGGCAGTGGGGCTCCTGTTGACGCGGCAGATAATGTGTCACTAGGCCCACCTGCTGACGTGGCAGGTGACGTGGCGCTGACGCGACGCTGTTGATGTGGCCGGGTCTAGAGTGGGCTGGGTTGGATACAGATCCTAGTCGGGTGCAGACCGGGTCTCAGATTGATTCGGTTTGAGTGAGTTGTCTGGTCGGGTCACCGGGTTGGAGTCGGGTTGCCGGGTTGGGTTGAGGTGGTCCAGGCGAGGAAGACGCGTGGGGGGCGTGAGCGGCAAGTCACCGGCGTGTGACGAGGCGTCCTGCTCCGGCGAGGTGCGTGTTGGCGTGTGTACCTTCGTCTGATCTCCTTTCAAGCTCCGGTTTGCACCGTTGGCTTCGTCTCGGCAAGGTGAACGTGATAATGGCCTCAAAATTCAATTTCGAGCCACTAGACAGAGCTCTGATTTTAGTGAATACTCCGATCTGGTCTTTTTGCTCCAACTAGAATCTGATACCACTTGTTAGGACCCTGTGAGCAATCAAAAAAATTTGGGACACCTGAAATTTACTTGGTTCGGTCAAGATTGACTTATGTCCACGGAGCACTACACAATTCACTAAAAATTCGCTGGAATGGAAAGAAATATAACTCTCTCCTCACACTCTCTTCTTCCTCTCCTTTCTCCTCTGTTTCTTCTCTCTGTGCATATTTCAACTCTCCATAGCTCCTCTATTTATAGGGCTGATAATCAATTATAATTTATTACAATAAATCAAAAAATTGAGAGGTTACAATCATGGAGAAAAATGACACAACTTGCACATCTTGCAAACCGTGTTTCTAACTCAGCATTTCCAGCTCCTGGCTCTAGCTATGTCTCCTGGCTCCATCTACAACAGTTCTTGGTAATGTTGAAAGATGTTACAAATGAAATGCTAGTCAAATATTCCCTTAAGCTTATGAACTATTCTATTTGCCCTTTCATGCCTCTGTCTTTAACACCCTCAAAATCATATAATCGTAAGTATTTTTATGGATTTTTGTAAGACTAAATCTTAGAACCCACAACACAATAATTCTTTAAAACATCTTAAAGAACTTCTAGTGCGCTAGTAAATTTGTCACACATATTAAACACAATTTCTAGTGAATAATTATTGAGTAAATATATTTGAAGGAAATGTGATACTTGCAAGTGTAGTGGATATTAAACATAATCATGCTTATCTCATATTTGGGAGCTTGTAATTGGACTTTAAATTTGAATTTGCATGTATTTAAATAAAATATAAATAAAATTTTATTGAATTTAGTTTAAATTCACACTAATTTAAAATTAATCATTGAAATCTATACTCTCAATATAACCTTATACTCCTTTTTGATGGTCTCTTATAAAGTAAAAGTAAATTGTTATGATGTTTTTTCATTTTTTATTTTGGCGGATATCTAAATTATAAAAGGATTTGGGGAAATAAATAAAATAGAAAATGTTTGGTAAATCTTTTCATAAGTATGCATTTACTCACTAAGAGTTTCTTTCACGTAACATTTAGGACTCAAATTTGTGATTGAGATAATTCTAGATGCCTTAGGGTTAAGTAGCAAAAAAGAGTATAATTGTCATTCTATTTGAATGTAAGGGGAGGCTAATTTTATATTTTGAACATTTGATTATGTATATTTTTATTGGCAAACTTTAGAAAGTTTTAGTGTATTGTCTTAAAAATTTTAATGTATCCATTGTGACGACTTGATTTTTCTACCATATTTTTTTTCTTATTTCATACAATAATAAATAATAACATTCCATCATTTATCCCATATTCCTGATACCATATATCAATACAGTTCGACCCGAAATGGGATACCGAGTATCTGATCATCAATACACACAAACCATGTAGTGAAATACATAAAGTGTCTGGGTTCCAAAATACAATACCAGAGTGCTATAATCTCTACACACATACATATACATCTCAAAAATCCACAAAATACTCTGGGAATCATACAAAACACATCCCCAGTTAAAAAATGCTTATCCTGACTACTAGGGTACTATGGTCTCCTCTCCTTCATATCTTTTTGCTTGTCTGTTTTGGTTTCTTGAAATGTTTACATTCTGGGTGAGACATCTCTCAGTAACACAAAATAAATTATTCACAGTGTGTGGCAACAAGAGTTGGGTCATATCATAACACATTCATTTAAATAATTATATCCATTGGGAAAAACATACAAAGTATATCATATACATATTCATTTCTTATATCATATACATACTCTTTCATTTCTCATTTTCATAATCACATTCTAGCCCATAGGTATCCACCAACATATAGCACAACGTGTTTGTAACTCATGGCTGTTCGTTTCACTTTTCACTTTTTATAAACATTTTCCAACTCATGAGCATCCGCTAGTATATAATACACGCCGCGTCTATAGCTCATGGTTTTCATATCTGTCATATAATTATCACATTTATAATAAGTAACCATCTTAAGGATATTTACATCACATCGTCATGTATTCACCCCACATGACAGGATTGTGCAGCCCGAAGGCTGGACCTAACCATGGTTGGCTTACCCAGTTAATTAAAACGGGGAACATGTCTATAGTACGATTGGCCTACCCAATCCTGGTCCGGACCCCAGGGGGTAGCACAACCCTTCTCAGGCCCAATCGACTGTCTCGCCACACTTTGTACTAGATGTGTGGTTGCACTAATCACAAATACTGGCAATAGTATTGTGCTTTGTATATTATGGTCCATCAGGGTTCTCATTTCCACATTTCTATATTCACATTTTATTACATCTGTATATTTCATTATATCAGTATTATTCTCATCATTTCTATATCATTTCCATCATATCTGTATTCATTTCATCTCATATCTATATGTATTTCAATTCAACATTTCTATATAAAATATCTCTATGCATATCACGCATATCATTATTTTAGTAAAAAGTATATGTATCTCACATTTTATCATATTTCTGTAAAAACATAATCTGTATATCATATTTCATCATTTATCTGAAAAACATATCTGTATATCACATATATTATCATTTCTCAGTAAAACCTATTTATGTTTCTCATATTTTATATTTGTATAAAACATGTCAATTTATCTCATATTTATCATATCCATACAAAAACATATTCATATATCTCATATCATATATATCTCATTTCATCACATTCCTAGTATAGAGCAGTTATTTCATATTTCTCATGCCACACAATTTTTGTCTGATAATCATAATATAATAATCACTGGGAAAATATTCATATTCTCAATTTCACATACTTTAATCAATCGGTTAATTTCCCAAAACTATCTGTTATAATTTATTCCCCTTATATGCTTATTGAGAGAATTCCTACGAAGATCCTAAACCCACACCCGTGGCGTTCGGAGCTCAAAAACCTTGAAATCATATTTTCCTCAATTCAATCAATTCAATTCCATAATAATGATTACATTCACATTTTCCAAAGCCCATATACTCCAAATAACCAGTTAAATTGAATACAACTAATAATTTATCTCCCTTACCTCAGTTTTGGAGTGGTGTTTAGAATGCCTAAATTGAAAATCTGCTCTGAATAACTTGCTCAGGGTCGCTCCCAGGACCTCGTGGTAGCATCTGATCGTCAATTTGGGTTGAAATCGGAGAGAAATCGAAGAGAGAAGGGGAAGGGTTTCGTAGGTTCCTTGAGAGAGAGATTTATTTTGTTTTAAATGAAATGAGCTGCAGAATTTCTTTTAATTCAACATTGCCAGACAAAACCGTCGACGATTTTCTTGTGGACTTCAAAACCGTCGACGGTTTAGTTTTTGACCAAACCATTTTAACTGTTTTACCCATTTACCTGGATGCGGTAACACATAACCGTCAACAGTTTTTCTGAGCTCCATGAAACCGTCGACAGTTTGATCTACACCAGACCAAAAGTCCTCTTTTCTTTATTTTTCTTATTATTTAAATTTTCCAAGTCTCTACATCCATAGTAGTCCAAGGACCCCATTCATGATTAATTATAAATCCAAAAGGGAAATTGAGAAGAGAATAACCAAAAATATAATTGTTTCAAACTTTTGATTGAACTCGTTTCTTAACCACACAGTTGCCTAACCCTCTAAGTTTGAGTTCACATGTAAAGTATGAAAACAAAAAAACAAAAATCCTCCATAAAATACTTATTCACTTGTCAAGATAGGGAGAGAATTCGCCACATGGCAGAATACGATGGGCTCTAGGAATATGAAATAGATCATTGATGAGGCTGCGATCCGGACGCTTAGAGAAAACAAATGTTGTACGTCCAAGATTGTGCCACGTCACTCCCCAAATACGCAGTCTTGGTTGTGCCACGTGTCATCGTCCGTAGGATGACACATGTTCCATTAATTATATGTTTTTTTTTTTGAAAAAATCTAATATAAAAAAAAAAAACCTTTTTTCCTTCCTTTTCTTTTATCTCTTCTTTTCCTTTCTTTTTCTCTTCTTCTCCCCAATACTCTCTCTCTCTCTCTCTCTCTCTCTCTCTCTCTCTCTCTCTCTCTCTCTCTCTCTCTCCATTTTTGAATTATTCTCTCTTTCCTTGATCTTACTCTCTCTCTTTATAATTTCTCATTTTTTTTTTTTTTCAATTTTTGCAGATTCAAATGAAGGAAACGACAACGATAGTTTCTTATGGATCTGAAACCCACAAGTAAGTTTTTCCTTATATTTTGATTTTTATTTCAATTTTTATCTTTGATTCTAATTTTTTTTAATAAAAATTTTCCTTTTAAATTTTCTTAGGAAGCAAACACAGTTTAGGGTTATTTGGGATTAGGCCGGTATAGGCATTTGGTTTGGGCTAGATTGGGCCTTTGCCGGGGTAAATTGGTAGGTTGGGCGTAGGATAGAGCTTAGCCCAATTAGGCTTTGAACTGAGTTGGATATAATTGGGCTTAGTTCTAACAATTAGGTTGATACGTTGATCTGGGTCTAGGTAATCAAGTGGGATTTGGTTTAAAGTTTTAACGGGCTTAGTCTGAATTCAATTGGGGCTTGGTCAATTGGGTCGAACCCAATATGATTTGACATGGGCTTTGGGTTCTAGGATTACTGGATTTGGGTTAATGGGTCAATGCATCCACATCAAGGTTGACCTAGGTCTTGTGTCTTCAGGTTATTTGATGTAGACTTAGGTTCAGTTGACCTGGGTCTCTGGGTCAGACCACGAAGTATTCGAATCCAAATTTGGACCTAGGCTTTCCAATATGGTAATTTAGATTTTGGGACAATGTTAAATTCTGTTTAGGGTTCCGTTTCAAACAAATCCCAATTTGAACTAAAAATTTAGCAATGCCAAAAATTGCAAGAGAATTAAACTGATTAATACCAACCTCTATTCTAGAATTTTGCCAACCTGCTCTTCCTTTGCTTGAACTCTCTTCAAAGTCTCTACTGCCAAGTCTTATCTAATTTTAGCAACTCAAACCCTTTAGTCTTCGATCACTCAATTTTTCCTTCACCTTTTTGCATTTCTTTCTCAAAAATATTTTTCAATAACCAGTTCCTCTCCAAATTTCCTTCCATCAACTCTTTTTTTAGTGAGCAATTCCTTCTCCCATTTCCCTTTTACAATAACTAGTTCCTCTCCAATTTTCTCCTCTATTGTTCTCCCTCTAATTTGCTTCCCCTTCACTCTTTTGAAAATCTCTATTTATAGGCCAAAAGAAGCATTTCCAATTAAATTTGATCGATCAAATCAAATTTAATGGATCAATCAAATATAAAGTCCAATTGATCAATTAATTTGAATTTGTCCAATCAAATATAAAGTCTAATTTATCAATTAATTTGAATTTGATCATCAAATTCAAAGCTATTTGATTGATTTTATTAACTTAAACTCTCTTGTGTGTGTGTACAGATGCAAGCATGGAGGAATTGGCCTACTAGACCCTTTATTTTATTTTTTTGTTTTTGTTTATTATTTTTCATTTTCCATATATTCATTTTTTTATTTCTATGAAATCAATTTTGTTATTTCCATGTATTCAATTTTTATTTTCCATTTGAAACTGTACAAAATGAATATAATTAAATTGAATGGAATAGTCCAATTTTTGCTCTATAGAGCCCCAGAAAAAAGAAGGTGTTTATAGTTATTCTTTTTTATTGGTTTGCTACTTAAGATGACAGGAAGACTTGTCTTTTGGCATCTTACAGTAAAAAATCTATAAAGACAAGAGACACAAATTTTAGACTGGGCATTATATAGAAAAATCCTACCAAAAAATAATATGTGGATTTACAAAGATGCATGGAAGCACAAATTAAGGTGTAAATTGTCCTACTTTATGAAGAGATCATTACTCTGGATTTGGGAACTATGCCACATGCCTCCAAGGTAGATAAATCATCACAACTTGAAAATGACTATTCGAATTCGAGAACTAATGGCTCATAATTTCGAGATAGCCAAAACATCATAACTTGAAAATCACAACTTTGAAAAGTGACTACCTAGATATCTAAGGTAGATCATAACTTTGAAAGTGACTACTTGAATTTGAGAACCAATGTTATATGGATTCAAAGTAGATATCACAACTTGGAAATGACTACTTGAATTTGGGAACTAATGACACCGTAATTCGAAATAAACAAAAATTTGGAAGCGATTGCTCAGATTTGGGAACTAATGACACCATGCCTTAAAGATAGCTAAAATAACTTGAAAATGACTACTTGGATTTGTGAACTAATGCCACATGCCTCCAAGATAGCCAAACAACTTGAAAGCGACTACTCAGATTTGGGAACTAATGTTACATGCCCTTCAAATAGTCAAAACAACTTGAAAGGGACTATTCAAATTTGGGAACTAATGTCACATGCCTCTAAGATAGTTAAAACAATTTGGAAGCGACTATTCAAATTTGGGAATTAATGTCACATGCCTCTGAGATAGTTAAAACAACTTGGAAGCGACTATTCAAATTTGGGAACTAATGTCACATGCCTCTGAGATAGCCAAAACAACTTGAAAATGACTACTCGAATTTGGAAACTAATGTCATATGCCTCCAAGATAATCAAAACAACTTAGAAGCGACTATTCAGATTTGGGAACTAATGCCACATGCCTCTGAAATAGCCAAAATATCTTAACTTTGAAGGTGATTACTTGGATTCGGGAACTATGCCACATGCCTTCGAAGTAGACAACATAACTTGAAAATAATTACCTGGATTTGGATACTATTACCACATGCTTCCAAGGTAGACAAAACAATTTAAAAAGGACTACTCGGATTTGGGAACTAATGCCCTCATACCTTAAGTAGATTGCAAATCTTTCCAATTTATAGAAGACGATGAATTAAAATGTGAGAAGTGAAATGAAAACTATTCACAAAATCTATGAAAGAAATTTGAATGATATGAATATTATGATGCATGAAGTGAAGACACATCCTAATTCTACTCGTGCAATGATTTTACAAAATGCATGTGGATTGCGTCCTATCACTATTGATACTATGCATGCAGTGCATGAAGATGCACAAACTTCCTTTTTAGGTATGCTCGTGAACCAATGCCTATTCAAACAACAGACAAGATTTTGAAACCAATCTTTGCCGTATCTCAATTTTGCTCATCATTTTTCAAATTCTAATATGTGGAGAAGAAAGTTTATGTTTTTCCAATGATGCCCCTATTAACAATCTTCGAGAAATTATAATCTTGAGTAAAAAATATCACTCGCGTTGTCTAATGTGAGTGCCCTTGGATTTTGCCTTCTCACAACTTGGCATGTCATCTGCCTCAGGCTACTTATGACCAAGTTATTTAACTTGACCTCTTTATCTCAAGCATGTTGATTAACCAATACATCCTTGAACTCTTGTGGCAACAACACCCATTTAGGGACCCTATTCTTAATGTTTAAATCAATTTTAAATTAAATGAATAAGTATGCAATCAAATAACATAATCTCATTAGGAATACAAATGAAATACTCAAACTTGTCTATTTTCTTGGTTTCCATGCTTATTGTTGTGATATGGATTGAAAAATTAAGATGCACGGCGGAATAAATACAACAAGTAAATGAAACACAACTCAATAAGATTTATGTGGTTCGGCAAATCCTACATCCACGGAAGCAATGACACACAAATTTTACTATAAAAATTACAAAGTACACAATACACTTCTCAAATGATCACACACATATATCAATACATGCTCAGAATGACATATATAACACTCTCTTGGAGGTTTCCCTCTCCGTTTACCCAACCACCCCAACATTCAAATTCAAAATTCAAAAAACTACTCGCAGCCCAGAACTTCTCGTCGACGAGAACATGGGATTCGTTGATGAGACCATTTTTATGCTCTCGGTATCTTAGAAACTCTGAACTTTTGGGTCTCTCCGGATCTTCTCATCGACGAGCACAGGACACTCATCGACGAGTCCTTGCTGTCTCCTCGTCGATGAGTCCCTGCTATGCTACTCCTTCATGTTTTTCTTTTTTCTTTGTTTATGAAATCCAAAGTATAAGAGTCACACCACAAACAACACTTATCTAACAAGAAGTGGCTTTACTAGTACTATGATGTCGTGCAACCTTAATATTAATTTAGAGAATCAAATCAATGGGCGAACTCTTTCGATTTTTCTTTGATAACATGCTTCTCTACTATATTGGCCATATTTTGATTAACCCAAAAGTTCAGTTGGTTATCGTTAGCTGAATTTGCAGATACATTCTTCCCTCTATCCCATGATTCCTCTATTCCTTTAGGTTTCTATATCAAACTCAAATCCCAACTTGAATTTAAAATTTAGCAATGTCAAAAATTGAAACATAATTAAATTGATTAATACCAACCTACATTCCAGAATTCTACCAAACTGCTCTTCTTTTGTTCGAACTCTTTTCAAAGTCTCCACTGCCAAGCTTCTCCAATTTTAGCAACTTGAACCCTTCAGTATTTAGTCTTTGATTACTCAATTTTTCCCTCATTTTTTTGGATTCAATTTTCTCAAAAAAAAAAAATTTTTTTTTTTTTCAATAACTTGTTCCTCTCCAAATTTCCTTCCTTCAACTCTTTTTTCAGTGAGCAATTCCTTCTTTCGTTTCCTTCTTACAATAACCAGTTCTTCTCCAATTTTCTCCTCTATTGTTCTCCCTCTAATTTGCTTCCCCTTCACTCTTTTGAAAATCTCCATTTTTAGGACAAGAGAAGCACTTCCAATTAAATTTGATTGAACAAATCAAACTTAATGGATCAATCAAATATAAAGTTCAATTGATCAATTAATTTGAATTTGTCCAATCAAATTTAAAGTTTAATTGATCAATTAATTCAAATTTGTCCATCAAATTCAAAGCTAATTGGTTGATTTTATTCTGATCTTATTAACTGAAATTCTCTTGTGTGTACAAATGCAAGCATGGAGGAACTGGCCTACTGGACCCTTTATTTTATTTTTTCTATTTTTTTTTTCATTTTTCATGTATTCAAATTTTTTTTTTTTTCCTTTGCAACTATACAAAATGAATATAAATTAAATGGAATAGTCTTATTTTTGCTATATAAAGCCCTAGATAAAATAGGGTGTCTACAAGTTCCTTTTAAAGTTAAAAGAAAAAAGTTATTTACCAACTGAATTATTTGTAATTTGTATTATACAAAAATAGAATTTCTTCCTTTTAAAAAATATACTTTGTGTCTATTTGGAATTTAAAAAAAGCTAGGAAAAAATGAAAGAATTTATTTTTTTTCTATTTAATGACCAAGAAAAATGAGAAATAAAATAAAATATATAACAAAAAATTAATAAATATTAATTTCACTCATCATTAATATTTAATTTTTTCTTAATTTGCAATCATATTTAAACAATTAAGTTTGATAACATTTAATATATAGAAAAAATATAAAGAAATATATATATATATATATATAAATATTTGTGTGTGCGCGTGTAGGACCATCAAATAAGGAACATAGGCGCCTAGATTCTAAGACTATGGCTCTAATTGAGAATTGGTACTCCCAAGGACTAAGTTTGGTCCATGGTCTGCCCATTCCTACCCATCACCCACCCACTATCACTATTTTAAAAGCTTTGACAAAGAAAGGTCATATGAAATTTATTATTTTTTTCTTGTAATACAAATGTTTCTTAAATTAAAAATCAAAGTATTAAATCTTAAAGTAATATGTACATTAGCCACGCTTCCTTTACTAAAATTGTATTATATTATGCATTATTTGATAACTCAAGAAGTCTTTTATCTTTTGTTCAAATCTAATTTCAAGTGGAGAAATTTCAAAGATATTTAGGACGAGATAAATCTCGAAAATATGACTTTCTATATCCATTTATTTTTTTAAGAGTATTTTTGTATACTTGTTTATGATGGTACATTAACTTTGTTATAAAATGTAGACTATAAATAAAATTTCAACAAACTTTATAAGTGGTTTGTAATTTGTCTTAATTTTTATGTATTCCACTTTAGTATATGCAGAGAGAGAGAGAGAGAGAGAGAGAGAGAGAGAGAGGAAGAAAAATCATACTGAAGCCTTTTTCCAAGGAGTGCATCTAGAAAATGAGAACTGAATGTAGAAGTAGCATAGAGAGTCAGCCAGAATTAATCTGCAGAAGTATTAATATGTGGGGGCTGATATTCTCCATGAATTAATTAATTATATAAGCTAGCAGATATTTTCAACATTCGTACTCCTCGACCTTTCTGTCTCCAATGCTCCATCACCACAGCTATTCAAACTCAAATCCGCGGTAGCCATCGGCCCACAGATTCCAGATGGTATTGACATTTCAACAGTAGTATTCCACGACGATCCCTTCTTTTCCACGCGTGGCGCATGCCCATTGGCTGGCGACAAATGCTCTTGTGGACCCAACTATCTCCCAACTGCCATAGACAATTACCTTCATCTTCTCTATATAATGACAACCAAAATGAACTGATTTGCTATACATTCACATAATCGATTACATACAAGCAATAACATCCATGGAGAAAAGCCCTTCTTCTTCTTCTCTGGGCCCAATGGGCCTCGACTTCGCCGGCTCTTTCTTCAGGCCCATCCAACTTGCCGCCCCCCCGTCCCCCACCAAGCGCCACACCAAGGTCTCCGTCGTCGGCGCCGGCAACGTCGGCATGGCCATCGCCCAAACAATCTTAACCCAGGACCTCGCCGACGAGCTCGTCCTGGTCGACGCCAATCCCGACAAGCTCCGCGGCGAAATGCTCGACCTCCAGCACGCTGCAGCGTTCCTGCCGCGCACCAAGATACTCGCCTCCGTCGATTCCTCCGTCACGGCCGACTCCGACCTGTGCATCGTCACCGCCGGCGTGCGCCAGGGAGTGGGCGAGACCCGGCTGAACCTCATCCGTCGGAACGTGACGTTGTTCTCTGAAATTGTGCCGGCGCTCGCGAAGCACTCGCCGGATTCGATACTGATTATAGTGTCGAACCCGGTGGACGTGCTGACGTACGTCGCATGGAAGCTGTCGGGGTTTCCGTCGAACAGGGTGATCGGCTCTGGAACGAATCTGGACTCGTCGAGGTTCCGGTCCATGATTGCGGATCATCTTGACGTCAATGCCCAGGATGTTCAGGTACCTACGTGGTTAATTCTCTTGCTTGGCATGGATTGAAAAAAAGTGGGCAGCTTTTCCTAGCTTTTTATAATTCCATTTAGTTGCTTGCAGATGCACAATTATTATCCTTTAATTTGTTGTCTGTAAGTAAATTTTTTTGGGTACTCCAACTTAATCTATTTTGCTATTGCTGGCTTCTCATTGTTTACCAAGGAGGAGGGGAACAATTTAAATAATTTTTAAACTTTTTTCAGAATAAAAGAATTGGTGCATATGTATGCATGCATGGATGCATTTAGGCATACATATCTATTGGGAGTTCTAACATATTTCATTTGGAATTTAAGATTGTGAATTTGGTGCATCTCCTCTCACAATTTTCTATTCTATTCATGCTACACTCTAGAGTTCAAACTTATTGATTTAGATGTTATTAAAATGTAATATAAAATTATATTTAATTTTTTTTAAAAAAATGATATTAATCAAAATTGAATACATACATATATTCTAAATTTGAAAAATACGAATTTTGAGTATTCAATTTGGATTAATATCATTTTAAAAAAAAAAAAAATTGAATATAATTTAGTCATACAATTTTGGGCAAACCCTTGTCATTGCTAAATTTCCAACTCATTAGCTTGAAGCACCAAAGTATTTGATATTTGACATTTGTCTTTAGGCTTATCACTTTTAATAAGAGATTTATGTTTTTTTTATACCTCATTTGACTTTATAAAAGAAAACCTTTTTAGACATTTAGCAAAATGTTATTTTAGCCTGTTAAAACAAGCATTTTTTAATTAAAAAATAATTTTTAATTAATTTAATGATTAATAAATTGCATACATGATTTTCATAAATCACTTGAACGTCCTAACATTATTTCTTTTTTTTCTTTCCTTATGTACAAAATTTGCAAAACTTAATTAGGCATACATTGTTGGGGAGCATGGCGATAGTTCAGTAGCACTATGGTCTAGTATAAGCGTGGGAGGAGTTCCAATTCTAAGTTTCTTAGAGAAGCAACAGATTGCATTTGAGAAAGAGACTCTCGAGAACATCCACAAAGAAGTGATTGAGAGTGCATACGAAGTTATTCGCCTCAAGGCTTACACCTCATGGGCTATTGGTTATTCAGTGGCAAGCTTGGCTCGAACCATCCTTCGGGACCAAAGGAGGATTCACCCAGTCTCTATCCTTGCCAAGGGCTTCTATGAAATCAATGGCGGTGATGTGTTCTTTAGCCTCCCAACACAGCTTGGAAGGAATGGAGTTCTTGGTGTGACTAATATTCATATAACAGATGAGGAGGCTCAACAACTTCGAGACTCGGCAAAGGTCATCTTGGATGTTCAAAGTCAACTTGAGATATAAATTAAAAGAGTAAAAAGTGAAAAACAAATTACTTTTATATGGTGAATTATTTAATAAGTTCCAAATAAAGTTAATCAGGTCTTGTTAAAAAATTTGTACCAAAGAACAAAATTGGTTCGAAGGTTCGCGATTTAGCCCATATGTCCAGGAGATTATCATTCACGTCTAGGTGACTAATAGTCTTGTAGATAGGGATAAGGTAAACTAGGAAGGGCACAAATATTGTGATGCAATTAATTTGCAGCTACGCATAAATAAAATGTTTATGGTGTTGGGTGATATTTGTCAAAGTTGTTTTACTATATATATATAAATTTTCTTGTCTTGTAATGGAAGAAAGAAAAAAGAAAACAAAAACAAAAGAGCAATCGGGCCTTAATGGTTCTATCCATATTTAATTTTACAGATCCTTGGCATACATGGTAAGCCCAAGGCACAAATATCACATCTTTCTTAAGGTGCAATGATCCCTTATCATTGAATTAAACGCGATCCATAGCTTCACTCGTTGACCAAACAATGAACAACATGGCATCAATCTTTCTATTTAAATGTGAAACCACATAGTGATTAAGACAAGCTAGAGGATTCCCCTTCACCTCTATATACGCATAAAATTTTCCATTAACTCTTAGTTTTCTCTTATACAAGTCTAATTTAGGCATTGAAGGGTTGTCACCAAAGCATCCTTCTGCTGAATTTATATCAAATACCATTTCTTACAGGAGTAAGAGAAGATTGTGGCATGGTCATTGACATCCTTTTGTAAAAAGAAGATCTATTGCAATTATTCATGGTGGCTTACATATATATTGCAGTTACAATCATAGGAAAACATCTAACATATTGCATTTAATTGATTGTTTGGTGGCTTTCAAGGATGCATACTTTAAGGAAAAATTACGAATTTTTTTTTTTTTTTTGGATTGATAGAATTATTGACATCTTGTGATACCAAAGATGTTTTTCTTCTCTTTGAAAAAATGCCACAAATACATTGTCAATAACTCAAATTTTTTTTTTTGCATATTTTTGCCAATAAAGTGTATGTGTGGCCAGTGGTGCTACTTGTAATTAGGGAGATTGGTTGTGATTTTTTATTTTTTATTTTTTTTTACTATAGTTAATGAAGTGCGGAAAATTGTTTAAAGATTTTTTATGAGACAAGGATTTTTAGGGAACGCTTTTAAATATGGTTCACGTGAAAATACTCCATTGTGCAATTTTTTGAACCCCAACTGAATTTTTTTTACAAGAATTAATGCACTTCTAATGTTCTTTCTAGTTATAATTCGGATATATAGAATTTTCAATGACAATGATATAATGGAGCAAGCAAAATAGATGGTAAAACTAAAGAATTAGACACTTGGATTTTAAATGACTATGAATACGTTAACTTTATTCATTCTTCAAACATTAACCTTAATTATTAATAGTTGAAAGTAGTTAAATAAGTGTCCCCAACTATCTCATACCCCTTCTCACGCCCTCTTAGGCAGGTAAGAACCCGAAACCTTAGACGAAAAATTTGCAAATCTAACAGTCGAAATGTCCTTGAAAGAACACCTCACCATGTTTTTCTCTAACAATTAACCATACGGAACTTTATCAGACATGTCTTTGGTCAATTGGTACAATTAATTCATTACAGCTATATTTAAGCCATTGGGTCAATCTGAATCTGTCCAATTTCAGCCTACGCGCCAAGCGAATCGCATGGCTGCTTGATCATCAGTACTCTTCATATCGCTTAATTCTCTTTTCTCCATCTATAAAAGCCCAAGCCCATCCCCTCCATTTCCCCACCACCACCCCTTCCCCAGTTGGAGACTGATAATCTCTACTACTTAACTTGATCATCCCAGCTTAGCCAGCTAGCTACCAATCCCAACCTAGCCTTGGGCCTTGAGCGTTCAGCGGTGGCCGGCCGGTGCGTACACATCCCTAAACATGGCTTCTCCAAAGGCTGCAGCTGTTGCAACAACCACTGCTGCCCTCATTTTCATCCTCTTGTTCGCGACGGCAAGCGGTTCGAGGGATATTGCTCACGCCTACAATACTCAAGACCCCGCGGCGGAGGCATCGTGCCCTCAGGACAGCATCAAGTTTGGGGTATGCGGCGGACTGTTGGATGACTTGTTGCACTTTGCAGTGGGAAACCCGCCGTCCGGCCCTTGCTGCTCCGTCCTCGAGGGACTCGCCGATTTCGAAGCTGCCATTTGCCTTTGCACTGCCTTTCAAGCCAATGTCCTTGGTGTCAACTTAGGCATTCCCATTTCCTTGAACTTGCTCATGAATTACTGTGGGAGGAATGCACCAGTAGATTTCCAATGCGCCTAGATTCCATATCTTTTTTTTATTTTTTATTTTTCAAGCATAGGTAGTAGAGGGGTTCAATCGTAAATTGATCGACTATTTGGGATAAGGTAGTGCATTGGATACGATAGAAAAAGGAGGAAAATTAAGTTAGGTAAAAGGTTTTATCTAATTTTTTATTTTGTAGAATTTGAATTTGAATTTGAGTGGATTTAAATAAATTTAAATATAATTTTTTATTACATCTTATTCAAATTCAATCTCTCTCCAAATATATGAAAGATAAATAAAAATAAATTTATTTTACTTTTACAAAAAGTAACTAGTAGGAGAACAATTGACAAAAAGTTGAGAAGTAACATTTCATATATATATATATATATATATATATATATATATTTGTTTATAATCATTTCTCTATACTTTCATGTTCTTCAACTCAAAAAATGAAATAGAAAAGTGGGTTTTTATTGTTCTTCTTCCATATCCTTTTTTCTTGCATTTTTCTTTTATATAAATATATTTATTTTAAATAGGTACAATATTAAGAGAAGTGTTTCTTGGCAAGTCTTAACCTAATGCTTGTGCTGGTATAATAAAGGTAAAAATAATAAATGGGTAAGGCTATTTTTGTTTTTTAATGATTTGGAACTTCAACCTGAATAAGCCCTTTAGATCCAATATGGGGAGATATTATACAAGGATTCTTCCCCTCCTCATGTCCGTTTACCTATATTTAGATGTTTAACATGTGACAAATTGATCATATATCCATTAAAAAACATATAAATAGGGGATCTATTTTCAATATGTTTAGAATTTAAGAAACAAGCACATGGATATGGGGAGGAGGAGGTCCATTGACCATGTAAAGGTGTTATGTTCGGTCAAAGATCAAAAAATTTGACCATCTCAAATTATATGTTAAAGTAATCCGAGTTTGGATTTGCATTCTTTAAGATTGAAAAATTGTCTACCCTGACCTAACAAAAAATGACTAGTGGATAGCCCCCAAAAACTCATTGATTCATTTGGATTAGCGGATCTAGAATGTGCCAAATGATCTAGAATGTGCCAAATGAAAATCAAAATCGAAAACATATATAGATGGTGTGTCATTTATTATACTACTCTATGAAATAGATTAATTCTATTGGACTTAATTATTATTATATGGTAGCATGAAGAGAAAGTTGAATATATATATATATATATATATATATATATATATATATATATTAATTTGAGTTAAAAAATTGTAATGCTACTTGAATTTCACATCATCAATTATGATTGACGAGTCTTGTGTCTTAAAAGATTATTGAACAAATCCAATAAAATAAATAATTAATTTAACGCAAATATTTTGTAAGCCAAGAAGTTTTGGTGCTCCTGACTGATTTATTGAATATTAAACTTGTGGGACTGCAGTGGAGACATCCACTATAGGAAAAAAGGTTATTAGTTGTAGATGCCTCAATTTTAATTAGGCCATTTTCAGGAAGACCCGACATAATTGAAGTTAACCTTATCCCCGGGAATGGGAGGATCCAATTGAGTCCCTTTCAAAATCAAGCCCTAGAGTCTTGAGTTTTCGGTAATCAAGTCTCGGTTATTTTCAAAAATAAGTCCCATTTGTTTTCAATAATCGAATACCGGTTGTTTTCAAAATGAGTCCTGTGTCTTCAAAATAGAGTGAGTTTTGGTTATTTTCAGCAAAGTGAGTCCCAATATTTTTAAGTCGAGTCCCGGTATTTTCAAAATAAATCCCGATTATTTTTTTTTAAATTAAGTCTTTTAAACTTGAGTCTTTCGATTTGAGCCCCTTAATTTTTAAATTGAATCTTTCAGATTTTTGAATTGAGTCATCTAATTTTAAAATTGAATTCATTAAATTTTATTGAGTCATTTTTATTAAATCGAGTCTGGATCCTTTTATTTTTAGGAATTAAGTTTATTTTTAAACCCCACAGCCCTGACTCGGCCTAAAAACGGTTGACCCCCGATTAACAAGTTCTTTTTCAAACCGGTTTGGGTCCATCAAACCAGTCCTGGACCAGGTCATGTTTTGTTTCTTTGCTATTTTATTGTTTTTAACAGTTTAAAAATTCACAAAAAATCATAAAATTCACAAAATTTCCCAAAGATTCTAAAAATCACAAAAATTCAGAAACACTAAAAAAAAAAAAAATTCTAAAAAGACATTTTTGGGTCTTTATTTTCATTATTTTGCTTTAATTGTCTTTTTGTTATTTCAAAATTCGGGAAAAACATGAAAAATCATCAAAAATTCAAAATATTTAGAGGAAAATCTAAAAAATATTTTTGAGATTGAAAATCATTTTTGGCACTCTTTTCTGTTATGAATAAATTCCCAAAACCTTTCGGAATATTATTTTTCATATTTAGAAAATTTTACAAAAATTTCAAAATCCAAGGAGTGTATTTTTGTAAATGTTGCAGCCAAAAACTGAACGACCTTCACGATCCCTGATCACGACCACCTGAAAAGAGATAAATAAGCAAGGCTTGGAGGACCTGGGGTGTACTCCGGGGGATCGCTCCGATGCCTAAGTCAGGGATTGACTTGAGAGGTTTTTTATGCAACAGTAAAGTAGAGTTTAGAATGAGATACCTTAGCCTCTTCTCTGAATCCCTATTTATAGTGATGGAGTTTGACCCAAAGGTGATGTGCCATTTATTAGCGAATTATGGCGCAAACGTGAATCGCTCCAGTTGTTATAACGTTGGCGTAGATTGCTCTAGTCATCATGGAGTTGACGTCAATTGCTCTGCCTGAGCAGTTGACTTAGGTGGTAATTGCCCTCATCAATGCTGGGCTCTAGTCTCCTTTGGATTTATGGTAAGTGATATATTTGAGGTATATCAGTTGTCCCCCCTTCAGTTTCGAATTTTTGAAGCTGGCTTCCAAAGTTCGAAAGTTGTATTTTTTTTTTTGTCGAGCAGCTCTTCTTGAGGCATTTTGGGTTGCTTGTGGTTTCATGAGTCGCGCTCTTCTTTTGTCATTTTTGGCCTAATGAGCTGTGCTCATATTTTGGGCTGTTTTTAGGCCTCATGAGCGTTGCTCGTCAGTTGGGCCAATTCTTCTTTGCCTAATGAGTTGTGCTCATTTTTTGGGCAGTCTTCTGGCCTCACGAGCGTTGCTCATCAGTTGGGCTGATTCTTCCTTGCCTAATGAGTCGTGCTCATTTTTTGGGCAGTCTTCTGGCCTCACGAGCGTTGCTCGTCAGTTGGGCCGATTCCTTTTTGCCTAATGAGATGTGCTCATTTTTTGGGCAGTCTTCTAGCCTCACGAGTGTTGCTCGTCAGTTGGGCTGATTCTTCTTTGCCTAATGAGTCGTGCTCATTTTTTGGGTAGTCTTCTGGCCTCACGAGCGTTGCTCATCAGTTGGGCCGATTCTTCCTTACCTAATGAGCTGTGCTCATTTTTTGGGCTATATCTTCAGTAACATTTTGATAATTTATGATGCTGGGATGGTTGTTCAATTCGACAGGTTCTTGCAGTTTTAATTTCATTAGGGTTAAAATGTGAGTTATGGTATTTTCAATATCAGTTAGGATTCTTAATCGGCTCGAGATGGATTTGTTTCAAAGGGTTTGGATGTGTATGCACCAAGTGTTCGATCATTTATGGCAAAGGGAACTGCAAGTAAGCGTGCAATGTTATAGATTTCGCAGACTATTTTTGTGTTGTCTGTGTCATATGTGTGGTCTATAAACTCAGATTATTCAATTGTATCCCAGTTGATTCGTGAGTCCCATGTTGGATGAGGTTGTGAGTGCAATGGTAGATTGAAGTTTGAGATTGAGATCTGCGAGATGTCTACCATTGACGACGGTGATTTTGTTACTATTTGTTTTGATTATGGTGTGGATTGTTCAGCTGATTGGGCTCCAGGTGCTCAATAGAATGTCACTAAGGAGCTTGATTTTTCTGTTTGAGGTTTTGCCGATTGTAGTTGCTACAATTGTGCAATTTCAATGTGCGTTGTAATTTCAACTCAAATTCCCAATAGCAATTTCAAATTCACTATTCAGAGCACTGTTCAACGCACATGAATGTGCAAAAGTCATTATTGCCAAACCTATGGTGCATTCGGCCAACCCATTGGAATTTCAAAGTTTGGCTTTGTTTATTTGACTTGCAGTGCAGCTATCATGACCCCACTATGCATTTGGTGCATAGGTCATTGTTCAAATAATTAAATAACTTGAATATCCTATTAATTACTATTAGCCATTAAGATGGAGCTTTTCAAGGGTTGACACTATGACATCTATTTGTTTTTTTTTTTTTTTAGAATTATTATTGTATGATGGAGAAAAAATCATACCTTGAGAATAGGCACGTTAGCTACATAAATCTTGCGCATAGAAACATCAATTGTAGTTGGATTCATATTAGATCCGGAATTTCCCAATATCGCAAGCTGGGTCCCGGTTATTCGTCCGTCAATTTTATTACTTGGCTTTTTCAATGCGAGTAAAGCGTCATTGATGTGCTTGAACGTAATAAACCCGTACCCTTTACTTTTCCCAATGACCTTGCTACGAATCGTGACGGCCTCTTCGAGGTCACCGTAGGTGGAGAAGCAATTGTGGAGGTTCTTGATGGTAATGTCCCATCCAATTCCACGAATGAAGAGTTTGCACTGGGTAGGGTCCCAAATGGTGATGGATCGGACGACGTCGAGTATGTCTAGGTGTCGAACGGTGGCATTTCAGAAGATCTTAATTGAGCCAATGCATCGACCTTCAATTATCTGATGTAGTCATGATCAAGGATTGAAAGAGAAAATCTCTCAAGAAGTTCCCACAAACGGCGCCAACTGTTGCAGCCAAAAATTGAACGACCTTCACGATCCCTGATCACGACCACCTGAAAAGAGATAAATAAGCAAGGCTTGGAGGACCCGGGGTGTACTCCGGGGGATCGCTCCGATGCCTAAGTCAGGGATTAACTTGAGAGGTTTTTTATGCAACAGTAAAGTAGATTTTAGAATGAGATACCTTAGCCTTTTCTCTGAATCCCTATTTATAGTGATGGAGTTTGACCCAAAGGTGATGTGCCATTTATTAGCGAATTATGGCGCAAACGTGAATCGCTCCAGTTGTTATAACGTTGGCGTAGATTGCTCTAGTCATCATGGAGTTGGCGTCAATTGCTCTGCCTGAGCAGTTGACTTAGGTGGTAATTGCCCTCATCAATGCTGGGCTCTAGTCTCCTTTGGATTTATGGTAAGTGATATATTTGAGGTATATCAGTAAACTATTTTCTTGATTTTCCAATCCCGATGATTTAAAAGGGAGGCATGAGCTCTTCAGAGTATGGTATGCCTTGCTTATGAGGGAATACTTATATAATATTCATTTTGTACATTTCTTCACAATTTTTGAAAGGGAGTAATTTTCTAAGACTTATTAAGTTTATTTTGGGATTATTTTTTATTAATTAGTTACTGTTCGTAAGAACGGGTGCGTATTAGGAGGTGTAAATACCTTCCCCTCGTGTAACCGAACTCCCGAACTCGATGCTAATAGGGCAGACAGGTTCTGCCCTTAATTGGATAGTAATCGAGTTTTCTAACCACATTTCAAAAGGTTAATGACAACTTTATACACCATTGTTTTTTTTTTTTTTTTCATGAAAATCACATTTTCAAAATCCACACACCTCATTTCATTTATTAGTTGTCCCAAGTTCACGTCTGCGAAGTCGTGACAACTTGGCAACTCTGTTGGGGATGTTTGAGAGTCGAGCTAGTAATTAGTCAAAGATTATCCCAAAATTCAAATTTGATAAGCCTTTGCGAGTACTCCCTTTCATTTTTGTACAAATTGATAATTTGATTGTACATAGGTGAACAATTGTGTATATAGGATTAACTGTAAGTGCTTGACTTACTTTTGTGTTTGAATAAGCATGTAATTAGTTTTGAATGCTTTATTTCTATGGCTAAGTATGTGATTAAAAAAATAAAAATAAAAAGTACGAATAATTGTGAGTATTTTGTTAAGCATGTGATTAATTGTACATACTTTTACCCATGTGGTTACTTGTAGAGACCCGAAAAATATGAATAATAATAAAAACAAAGAAAAAGAAGGAATTTGGTTTGGTGTAGACCAAATCGTTGACGGTTTGGTGGTGGAGCAGAAAACCGTTGACGGTTTTGTCTAGCAGTGCTTAATAAAATAGGTCCTGCAGCTCATTTTTTTAAAAAAAGAAATCAAATCTCTCTCTCTCTCTCTTTCTCTCTCTCTCTCCTCTCTCTCTCTCTCTCTCTCTCTCTCTCTCTCTCTCTGTAACGACTTGCCTAATTTACCAAATATTTTTTTTTCTACATAATAGCATGCCAATAATCATGATAACCATAAACATAATCCACCCAGAGCCGTGGGTACTGGGGAATAAACCTATCATATATCACTGACACTCTAGTAGCGGTAAACATACATCATATACATAACAAACCAACCGTCCAAATACAATACCAGAGTTTTACAAACCTGTCATAAAAATATACACACATCCCAAAATGATCATAAAGTTCCCTAGGTCACTACCCAAAAACCCATCTAACCCTAGCATAGCGACTTACCCTTCTGGAAAGGTAGATCGGGTGACCACTAACACTGCAGAGCTTTATCCGCTCCTCTACCTAGATTCCCTAAAATGTTTTAGAGTTGGGGTGAGACACCTCTCAGTAAGGGAAATAAACTAATTTCAGTGTGTGGTAACATGGATATTTCACGTGTCATAAGCATATACTGTACATAAATCATATCTGAGAAATCTGTCTGATAAATATTGAATAAACATATTTGAAAGTAGTATACATGTCACGCTATATATATGTGCATGTAAAACATCTTATATCACTACATAATACGTGAAATAAATCTCAAGATGGATAACTAGCTCATGCCATGTATTACCACTACATGATTGGGTTGTGCGGCCCGAAGGCGGGACCCCTAGCACTGGCTGCCCGACCATGCTAGATCAATATAAGTCTGTAAGTACGATAGGCCTGCACCAACCAAGTACAGACTGTTAGGGGGACGTCTACAATTCTGCACTGAAGCTACATTGACTGCCAATCTCCCATAGCCCCTTGCGACATGTGGTAGCACTAACATAATCAGAAAACATATATAGCTACGGTACCGTACTGCTGAACTGAACTAAACTAAGCCATCCGGGTACTGATATCATATACTGTATTTCATATGTTGAATATAACCGTTTCACCATAATATCTAACGTAATAATATTTTCATAAAAATAACATATCTTTCATTACGGCCCTTGCGCCGACATTTCATATCATATAATATAAATTAATGGTCCTTACACCATTTTATATAAACTATGGTCCTTGCGCCATTTCACATAAATTACGGCTCCTGCATCGTTTCATAAATAACGGCTCTTGCGCTGTTTTATAAATTACGGCCCTTGTGCCGTTTCACATAAATTACGAAAAATATAATTCCTGTACTATTTTAACCATTTTCCAAAAACAATAATAGCATGAAAGTTCTGAAAACATAACATTTTGTCATCACATAAATCATAAGATTTTATACCCATGCCACGCAAATTAAACCATTTTCCCTGATAATATATATATAAACATTCCCTATAAAAAACAGTAATTTTTCCAAACATAATTTTATATCATACATAATTTTTGAAATAAAATGTTGTAGAATAATAAGAATTTCCATGAAAATGATATTAATCAAAATTGAATACATACATACATACATACATACATATATATATATATATATATATTCTAAACTTGAAAATACGAATTTTGAGTATTCAATTTGGATTAATATAAATTTTTTTTTAAAAAAATTGAATATAATTTAATCATACAATTTTGGGCAGACCCTTGTCATTAATAAATTTCCAGCTCATTAGCTTCAAGCACCAAAGTATTTGATATTTGGCAATTGTCTTTAGGCTTATCACTTTTAATAAGAGATTTATGTTTTTTTTATACCTCATTTGACTTTATAAAAAAAAACTTTTTTAGACATTTAGCAATATGTTATTTTAGCATGTCAAAACAAGCATTTTTTAATTAAAAAATAATTTTAAAATAATTTAATGATTAATAAATTGCATACATGAATTTCATAAATCACTTGAACATCCTAACATTAATTCTTTTTTTTTTTTCCCTATGTACAAAATTTGCAAAACTTATTAAGGCATACATTGTTGGGGAGCATGGTGATAGTTCAGTAGCACTGTGGTCTAGTATAAGCGTGGGAGGAGGTCCAATTCTAAGTTTCTTAGAGAAGCAACAGATAGCATTTGAGAAAACGACTCTTGAGAACATCCACAAAGAAGTGATTGAAAGTGCATACGAAGTTATTCGCCTCAAGGCTTACACCTCATGGGCCATTGGTTATTCATTGGCAAGCTTGGCTCGAACCATCCTTCGGGACCAAAGGAGGATTCACGTAGTCTCTGTCCTTGCCAAGGGCTTCTATGAAATCAATGGTGGTGATGTGTTCTTTAGCCTCCCAACGCAGTTTGGAAGGAATGGAGTTCTTGGTGTGACTAATATTCATATAACAGATGAGGAGGCTCAACAACTTCGAGAATCGCTATTGTACGGCTCTCTGTGGTGTAATATGGTGTTGGGTGATATTTGTCAAAGTTGTTTTACTATATGTATATATATATATATATATATATTTTCTTGTCTTGTAATGGAAGAAAGAAAAAGGAAAACAAAAGCTCAAGAGCAATCGGGCCTTAATGGTACTATCCATATTTAATTTTACATTTCCTTGGCATACATGATAAGCCCGAGGCACAAATATCACATCTTTCTTCAGGTGCAATGATCCCTTATCATTGAATTAAACGCGATCGATAGCTTCACTCGTTGACCAAACAATGAACAACATGGGATCAATCTTTCTATTTAAATGTGAAACCACATAGTGATTAAGACAAGCTAGAGGATTCCCCTTCACCTCTATATACGCATAAAATTTTCCATTAACTCTTAGTTTTCTCTTATACAAGTCTAATTTAGGCATTGAAGGGTTGTCACCAAAACATCCTTCTGCTGAATTTATATCAAATACCATTTCTTACAGGAGTAAGAGAAGATTGTGGCATGGTCATTGACATCCTTTTGTAAAAAGAAGATCTATTGCAATTATTCATGGTGGCTTACATATATATTGCAGTTACAATCATAGGAAAACATCTAACATTGCATTTAATTGATTGTTTGGTGGCTTTCAAGGATGCATACTTAGAGGAAAAATTACGAATTTTTTTTTGGATTGATAGAATTATTGACATCTTGTGATACCAAAGATGTTTTTCTTCTCTTTGAAAAAATGCCACACATACATTGTCAATAACTCAAAAAGAAATTTTGCATATTTTTGCCAATAAAGTGTATGTGTGGCCAGTGGTGCTACTTGTAATTAGGGAGATTGGTTGTGAATTTTTATTTTTTCTTTTTTTTTTACTATAGTTAATGAAGTGCGGAAAATTGTTTAAAGATTTTTTATGAGACAAGGATTTTTAGGGAACGCTTTTAAATATGGTTCACGTGAAAATACTCCATTGTACAATTTTTTGAACCCCAACTGAATTTTTTTTACAAGAATTAATGCACTTCTAATGTTCTTTCTAGTTATTATTGGGATATATAGAATTTTCAATGACAATGACATAATGGAGCATGGATTTTAAATGACTATGAATATGTTAACTATATTTATTCTTCAAACAATAACCTTAATTATTATTATTTGAAAGTAGTTAAATAAGTGTCCCCAACTATCTCATACCCCTTCTCACGCCCTCTTAGGCAGGTAAGAGCCCGAAACCTCAGACGAAAAATTTGCAAATCTAACAGTCGGAATGTCCTTGAAAGAACACCTCACCATGTTTTTCTCAAACAATTAACCATACAGAACTTTATCATACATGTCTTTGGTCAATTGGTACTATTAATTCATTACAGCTATATTTAAGCCATTGGGTCAGTCTGAATCTGTCCAATTTCAGCCTACGCGCCAAGCGAATCGCATGGCTGCCTGATCATCAGTACTCTTCATATCGCTTAATTCTCTTCTCTCCATCTATAAAAGCCCAAGCCCATCCCCTCCATTTCCCCACCACCACCCCTTCCCCAGTTGGAGACTGATAATCTCTACTACTTAACTTGATCATCCCAGCTTAGCCAGCTAGCTACCAATCCCAACCTAGCCTTGGGCCTTGAGCGTTCGGCGGTGGCCGGCCGGTGCATACACATCCCTAAACATGGCTTCTCCAAAGGCTGCGGCTGTTGATACAACCACTGCTGCCCTCATTTTCATCCTCTTGTTCGCGACGGCAAGCGGTTCGAGAGATATTGCTCACGCCTACAATACTCAAGACCCCGCGGCGGAGGCATCGTGCCCTCAGGACAGCATCAAGTTTGGGGTATGCGGCGGACTGTTGGATGACTTGTTGCACTTTGCAGTGGGAAACCCGCCGTCCGGCCCTTGCTGCTCCGTCCTCGAGGGACTCGCCGATTTCGAAGCTGCCATTTGCCTTTGCACTGCCTTTCAAGCCAATGTCCTTGGTGTCAACTTAGACATTCCCATTTCCTTGAACTTGCTCATGAATTACTGTGGGAGGAATGCACCAGTAGATTTCCAATGCGCCTAGATTCCATGTCTTTTATTTTTTATTTTTCAAGTATAGGTAGTAGAGGGGTTCAATCGTAAATTGATCGACTATTTGTGATGGGGATAAGGTAGTGCATTGGATACGATAGAAAAAGGAGGAAAATTAAGTTAGGTAAAAGGTTTTATCTAATTTTTTATTTTGTAGAATTTGAATTTGAATTTGAGTGGATTTAAATAAATTTAAATATAATTTTTTATGACATTTTATTCAAATTCAATCTCTCTCCAAATATATAAATAATAAATAAAAATAAATTTGTTTTATTTTTACAAAAGGTAACTAGTAGGAGAACAATTGATAAAAAGTTGAGAAGTAACATTTCATATATATATATATATATATATATATATATATATATTTGTTTGTTTATAATCATTTCTCTTTCCTTTCATGTTCTTCAACTCAAAAAATGAAATAGAAAAGTGAGTTTTTATTGTTCTTCTTCCATAGCCTTTTTTCTTGCATTTTTCTTTTATATAAATATATTTATTTTAAATAGGTACAACATTAAGAGAAGTGTTTCTTGGCAAGTCTTAACCTAATGCTTGTGCTGGTATGAGAAAGGTAAAAATAATAAATGGGTAAGGCTGTTTTTGTTTTTTAATGATTTAGAACTTCAACCTGAACCAAGCCTTTTAGATCCAATATGGGGAGATATTATACAAGGATTCTTCCCCTCCTCATGCCCGTTTACCTATATTTAGATGTTTAACATGTGACAAATTGATCATATATCCATTAAAAAACATATAAATAGGGGATCTATTTTCAATATGTTTAGAATTTAAGAAACAAGCACATGGATATGGGGAGGAGGAGGTCCATTGACCGTGTAAAGGTGTTATGTTCGGTCGGAGTTCAAAAAATTTGACCACTTCAAATTATATGTTAAAGTGATCTGAGTTTGGATTTGCACTCTTTAAGATTGAAAAATTGTTTGCCCTGACCTAACAAAAAATGACTAATGGATAGCCCCCAAAAGTTCATTGATTCATTTGGATTAGCGAATCTAGAATGTGCCAAATGAAAATCAAAATCCAAAACATATCTCGATGGTGTGTCATTTATTATACTACTCTATCAAATAGATTAATTCTATTGGACTTCATTATTATTATATGGTAGCATGAAGAGGAAGTTGCATATATATATATATATTAATTTGAGTTAAAAAATCATAATGCTGCTCGAATTTCACATCATCAATTATGATTGATGGCTTAAAAGATTATTGAACAAATCAAATAAAATAATTAATTAATTTAACATAAATATTTTGTAAGCCAAGAAGTTTTGGTGCTTGTGATCGATCAATTGAATATTAAACTTGTTGGGCTGCCGTGGAGACATCCAGTACAAGAAAAAAGGTTATTAGTTGTAGATGCCCCAATTTTAATCAGACCATTTTCAGGAAGACTCGGCATAATTGAAGTTAACCTTATCCCCAGGACTGGGAGGATCCAATTGAGTCCCTTTCAAAATCAAGTCCTTGAGTCTCGAGTTTTCGGTAATCAAGTCTCGGTTATTTTCAAAAATAAGTCCCATTTGTTTTCAATAATCGAATACCGTTATTTTCAAAAATGAGTCTCGAGTCTTCAAAATTGAGTGAGTTTCGGTTATTTTCAAAAAAGTGAGTCCCAGTACTTTTAAGTCGAGTCCCGGTATTTTCAAAATAAATCCCGGTTATTTTATTTTTTTTAAATTGAGTCTTTTAAACTTGAGTCTTTCGATTTGAGCCCCTTAATTTTTAAATTGAATCTTTCAGATTTTTGAATTGAGTCATCTAATTTTAAAATTAAATTCTTTAAATTTTATTGAGTCATTTTTATTAAATCGAGTCAGGATCCTTTTATTTTTGAGAATCAAGATTATTTTTAAACCCTACAGCCTTGACTCGACCTAAAAACGGTTGACCTCTTTTTCAAACCAGTTTGGGTCCATCGAACCGGTCCTAGACCAACTCATGTTTTGTTTCTTTGCTATTTTATTATTTTTAACAGTTTAAAAATTCACAAAAAATCATAAAATTCAAAAAAATTCTAAAAAATTCACAAAGATTCTAAAAATCACAAAAATTCAGAAACACAAAAAAATATTTAAAAAGACATTTTTGGGGCTTGATTTTCATTATTTTGCTTTAATTTTCTTTTTGTTATTTCAAAATTCATGAAAGACATAAAAAATCATCAAAAATTCAAAATATTTAGAGGAAAATCTAAAAAATATTTTTGAGATTGAAAATCATTTTTGGCACTCTTTTCTGTTCCGAATAAATTCCCAAAACCTCCCGGAATATTATTTTTCATACTTAGAAAATTTACAAAAATTTCAAAATCCGAAGAGTGTATTTTTGTAAACTATTTTCTCGATTTTCCAATCCCAATGATTTAAAAGGAAGGCATGAGCTTTTCGGAGTATGGTATGCCCCAGTTTTGAGGGAATACTTATATAATATTCATTTTGTACATTTCTTCACAATTTTTGAAAGAGAGTAATTTTATAAGGCTTATTATATTTATTTTGGGATAATTTTTTATTAATTAGTTACTGTTCGTAAGAATGAGGGCGTATTAGGAAGTTTAAATTCCTACCCCCCCCGGTGTAACCGAACTCCCAAACTCGACTGTCGCGATATCCCGGAGCGCATGTGCCCCGGGCGGCGAAATTAAAAATCGATTTTAATATTTTCAAGGAAAAATATGGAATGTCGGAGTCGCCACTAACCTTTTCGTGTGGTTAGAACACATGATTACTACCTTGTTAGGGGTAGAGTGGGTCTTCGTTACCAGAGCTGGGGTCGGGAGTTCGGTTACGCGAGGGGAAGGTACAAGCACCCCTTACGCGCCCGTTCTTACGAACGGTACCTAAATAATTTAGAATTATCCCTAAGTTAATTTAAAAAATCTTTAAATTACCTCTTTTATGAATTTATAAATACACATGAAAAATAAATAACTAAATAAATATAATATATACATATATATTCCCTTAGAGCTTAAAGGTACGTGAAGCCCGAAAGCTCATACCCTAGCATTAAAATCATAGGGATTAAAAATCAAAAATACTTTATAAAATACATTCCCAAATTTTAGAAATTTTATGGGTTTTCCTAAGTATGAAAATACTAGTTTGGGAGGTTTTGGATAATAGATATAATAAGTTAAACATAATAATAAAGATAAAAAATAGTAATAAATTAGAATATTAGGATACCACAATACATACTAATCAACATACCAAAACTAGCACAATACAAAATACTAGATATAAATATATGGTATTTGCTAAGATTCTAAACATACTATCATACTATAAGACTAAATATATAACACGAGTTAAAATATCCAACATACCAATAATAGTAGAATATAAAATATATAATATAGACTAAGATAATGACAATACCATAATATTAAAATACTACATGTACGTTATAAACAAAAATACTCAAACATACCATAATACACATGATCACGATAATAATAATAAATATCCACAAATACTATAATACGTAACAAATTACTATGACACTATATATACTAAAATAGCATGATACCAAAACACCAAATATATTATATTACCTAAAATATTAAACTTACCATAATAAATAATACATTATATATTAACATACTAAAAATATCATAATAATAAATATATAGTATTACTCAAGATGCTATATTAAAAGTTACCTCAAATACTAAATTAGATGTATGATGTTACTTATAAATCCTAAGTTGTTAAATACCTAATATGACTAACATTCTAGAATATTAAATACACATACAACTATAGTTCTAAAATACCACATATACTACAACTAATCTACTAAAAATCCTAACATGATATATAACATGACCAAAATTCTAAAATACTAATAATATAATATAAAGTTAACATACAATATAAGCATGAATAAAAAAAAAATATATCTTACACATTAGAACCACAACAAGATAACAACCCGAAATCAAAGAATACATATTACACATACCTGCATAAATAAATAATAAAAAAAAACTGAATATTAGATATTAGTAAGACCAAAACCAGAAGAGAAATAAATAAAAATACAATAACACAAAATGACGAAAATAAAATAAAATGGCATGTGTGTGTGTGTTCTGTACATGTGTGTGTGCGCATGTATATACAGCAGAGGCCGGAGAACTGGGGTTGGTGGCTGTTGTTGGTGCTCGCGATGGCTGGTGGGAGTAACGGCGACGGTGACGCCGTGCTGGGTTACTGGATGTGGAGAGTGGCCGGAACTGAGAGAGTTATCGGAGCGACAACAAACCTCTCGGCCACAAATGCAGGGTAGCTATGGTGGTAGAGACGTAGACGGAGATGATGGCGAACTGCGGGAATGAACAGATCTAGTCTGACAGCGGAAATGAACAGCGGGGGCGACAGCGATGGTGAGGGATATGGACGACGGCGACGGGGACGATGACGGAACTGCTGGGTTGTTGTTCCTACAGCCACTGCTAAGTCTTCTGCGTGCCGCAGTGCTCACGACGGTGTATGAGAGGCTGGTGTTGGAGGTTGGTGGGCGTACGTTGGTGCTCGGTTGCTGGCTTGGCTGTGGGAGGCTACCGGAGTTGATGGGGTGCAGTGGTGTGGTGACAGAAGTATGATGACGGAGCTGCTGTGTGGAGAATAGAATAAGTGAGATAGAGGGTGGTGGTTGCAGGTGAGGCTGGGAAAAAGGCGTTGCCGCGGGAGAGATGCGTGAGGTAGAGATGAGGATGAGAGCTAGGGCTTTTTTTTTGTCCTCTCCATGCGCCGCCTATCGGTTGTGCTGCCCCCTGCCCCCCTTATATAAAAAAAAATTTTGAAAACCCTAAAAAAAAACTTCCTTTTTTGATTTTATTTTCCTTTTTTTTTTTGCTTTTATTCTTATGGTAATAATGAAAATAGAAATAATAATAATAATAATTATTATAGTAATAATATAAGGATAATAATAATAATAACATCAATAAGGTAATAATAATAATAAATAATAATAATACTACTACTAATAGTAAATAATAATAAATAATTATAGTAAAAATAAAAATAATAAAGATACTATCAGTAAAATAATAATAATAATAATAATAATAATAATACTAATAAAAATAAAGTAATAATACTAATATTAAAAGTAATAACTAATAATAATAATAATAATAATGATAACATTACTAATAAAAATAAAGATAATAAAAATAATAATAACCAAAATAAGATACTAATGCTAATAATAATAATAATAATAAGGTAAAAATAAATAAATAAAAATAATAGTAATAATAATCCAGAATAATTATAGTAAATTAATAATAATAATAATAATAAATAATAAAAATAATTATAAGAAAGTAATAATAAAATAACGATAATAAAAATACTAATAATAATAAAATAATAAAAGGGAACCCCTTGTTCTATTTGGTTAGGGCAAAAATAAGGTGTCTACATCGACACTGGTAGTGCAGATCGATTCAACCCTTAACTGGGTAGTAATCAAGTGTTCTAACCACACTTCAAAAGGTTAGTGACGACTTTATATATCATTGTTTTTTCATGAAAATTACATTTTCAAAATCCACACACCTCATTTCATTTATTAGTTGTCCCAAGTTCACATCTGTGAACGTCGCGACAGCTTGGCAACTCTACTGGGGATATTTGAGAATCGAGCTAGTAATTAGTCAAAGATTATCCCAAAATTCAAATTTGATAAGCCTTTGTGAGTACTCCCTTTCATTTTTGTACAAATTGATAATTTGATTGTACATAGGTGAACAATTGTGTATATAGGATTAATTGTAAGTGCTTGACTTACTTTTGTGTTTAAATAAGCATGTAATTAGTTCTAAATGCTTTATTTCTATGGCTAAGTATGTGATTAAAAAAATAAAAAATAAAAATAAAAATAAAAATAAAAATAAAAGTACGAATAATTGTGAGTATTTTGTTAAGCATGTGATTAATTGTACATACTTTTAACCATGTGGTTACTTGTAGAGACCTGAAAAATATGAATAATAATAAAAACAAAGAAAAAGAAGGAATTTGGTTTGGTGTGGACCAAACCGTCGACAGTTTGGTGTAGACGAGCAGAAAATCGTCGACGGTTTTGTCTAGCAGTGCTTAATAAAATAGGTCTTGCAATTCATTTTTTTTAAAAAAGAAATCAAATCTCTCTCTCTCTCTCTCTCTCTCTCTCTCTCTCTCTCTCTCTCTCTCTCTCTCTCTCTCTCTCTCTCTCTCTCTCTCTCTCTCTCTGTAACGACTTGCCTAATTTACCAAATATTTTTTTTTCTACATAATAGCATGCTAATAATCATGATAACCATAAACATAATCCACCCAGACCTGTGGGTACTGGGGAATAAACTTGTCATATATCACTGACACTCTAGCAACGGTAAACATACATCATATACATAACAAACCAACCGTTCAAATACAATACCAGATACATATATCCTAAAATGATCATAAAGTTCCCTAGGGTCACTACCCAAAAACCCATCTGACCCTAGCATAACGACTTACCCTTCTGGTAAGGTAGATTGGGTGACCACTAACGCTGCAGAGCTCTATCCGCTCCTCTACCTGGATTCCCTAAAATGTTTTAGAGTTGGGGTGAGACACCTCTCAGTAAGGGAAATAAACTAATTTCAGTGTGTGGTAACATGGGTATTTCATGTGTCATAAGCATATACTGTACATAAATCATATCTGATAAATCTGTTTGATAAATATTGAATAAACATATTTGAAAGTAGCATACATGTCATGTTATATATATGTACATGTAAATCATCTTATATCATTGCATAATACATGAAATAAATCCCAAGATAGATAACTAACTGATGCCATGTATTACCCCCACATGATTTGTAACGACCCTAAATTTCTTAATATAAAATGTCACATAATAGATAAAATGGTCAACCTGAACCCGTGGGTAACGGGGACACCTGTCAATCACAGTGGAAATCTAAGCAGCAGCAATCATAAAATTGAAATCATCCATTCATCAAGCATAACACCAGAGTTTATTACAACATCATAATACTGTAATTTTTATATATCCTCATAAACATCAAAATAACTCTAGGGTCAAACACAAAATAATTCTGACCCTAGTACAAAAATCTTACCCTCCTAACAGGGTAATATCCCTAACTCAATGGCGGCCACGACCCACCGGTCACTCAGGATCTCCTAAAAAATTAATTAATGTTGGGGGTGAGACACATCTTAGTAAGGGAAAATAAACTAAATACAGCTGTGTGGCAATATGAACATTTAATGCAATTATACATATACAGTACATTTCATATTTCTATAAACATTTAACACAACATACTGAATAATCATATACTTTCATAATTGCTGATAAATCATATCGTACGTAAACATCTGTTATACTGATAATACTGAAAACATACCCACGATGAATAATTAGTTAATGTCATGTATTACCCCCCATGACGGGTTGTGCAGCCCGAAGGCGGGACCAGACAATGGCTGGCCGATCACTGCCGAATCAAATATGTCTGTAAGTACGATGAGTCTGCCACAGCCTGGTTCGGACTGCCAGGTGGACGTCCACACTATACTGAAAGCCACATCGACTATCCATCTCCCACCCCCTCGTGGCGTGGTTAGCACTAATCTGAACATAGATATCTGATCTATATAGCTACGGTACCCGAGCCCCTAAACTGAGCTAAACTAACATCTGGGTTCTGATAACATATAATACATGATCATATATAACATCATTACGGCCTCGTGCTGAACATATCGTAATTAAGGCCTCGTTCCGATACGACCTTGTGCCGAACATATCATAATTACGGCCACGTGCCGAACTCATTTCAAGTATATACATTCTAAAAATAAATCAATTATCATGTATTCGTCAAAATCATCATAACATCACATATCTTTTCATAATACCTGAAAACATACTTTGCTCATAAAATCTTTCATATCATAATACGTTTCATGTAAGATAATATTCATGCCACACATGCGCTATATAAAATCATACTTCTTATTCAAAAATTTTAATTCTCTGGCATCTCATACATACATATACATTTCAACATAATAGCAGTATTTCTCAAACGTACATTTCAACCATAATATACAAATATAACATATGCTTTTCTGAAACTAAATTTACTCATAAATAATAATAATTTGTATGAAAAGTAACTGCTTTAGTTTATTCCCTTACCTGGCTACTGAGAAAAGCCCCTATAAACTTTAATCTCACACCGGTAAGGTTTCTTGATCAATACCCTGAAATGAAAACTTCCAGTATTAAAATTAAGTATTTCTACGTGTACATCATTTCCTATAACTTTCGTAAGACCAAATTTGGCTTAAAAAGCCTTACCTCAACTCAAAGATGATTTCTAACTTACTTTCACCAACGATCCGCTCCGGCAGATTTGGAGAAAACTTCCCCAGGAGCATTGTGGTGACTTTAGAATGTTGAACCGGTGTAAATTCGGCCCAAAATTGATGAAAGAGAGAGAAAGAACTGAAGAGGAGAGAGAGAGGGCGAAGGTTGCTTAATAATGAAGTTAAAAATCCAGATTTTTCTATTTATAGAACTGGATTCGTCGACGAGCCACGTCTTTCGTCGAAAAATCCTTCAATAATTTCGTCAACGAAATTCAGTCCTCGTCAACGAAATTCAATCGGCTCAAAACTCTCTCTGTATTTCTTCGTCAACGAAATTCAGCTTTTGTCGATGAATTTTCTTAAGCCCGCGTTGATGAATCTCTTGTATTCGTCGACGAAGTCTTGATGATTTCTTTTTGGTTTTTCCTTCCAATAATGCAATGTCGTTAATGAATGCTAAGTCGACTTCCTTCCTCTATTACCGTTTCCATTTCCCCTCCTCTTATTATTTAAATCTCATTATTATTCGGGTTGTTACATGATTGGGTTGTGCGGCCTGAAGACGGGACCTAGCACTAGCTGGCTGACCATGCTAGATCAATATAAATTTGTAAGTACGATGGGCCCGCACCACCCTGGTCCGGACTGTCAGGGAGACGTCTACAATTCTGCACTGAAGTCACATTGAGTACCAATCTCCCACAGCCCTTTGCGGCATGTGGTAGCACTAACATAATCAGAATACATATATAGCTACGATACCGCGCTGCTGAATTGAACTAAACTAAGTCATCCGGGTACTGATGTCATATACTGTATTTCATATGTTGAATATAACCGTTTCACCATAATATCTAAGATAATAATATTTTCATAAAAATAACATATCTTTCATTACGACCCTTGTGCCGACATTTCATATCATATCATATAAATTAATGGCCCTTAAGCCATTTTATATAAACTATGGCCCTTGCACCATTTCACATAAATTACGACCCTTGCGCCGTTTCATAAATTACGGCTCTTGCACCGTTTTATAAATTATGGCCCTTGCGCCGTTTCACATAAATTACGAAAAATATAATTCCTATACTATTTTAACCATTTCCCAAAAACAATAATGGCATGAAAGTTCTGAAAACATAATATTTTGCCATCACATAAATCATAAGATTTTATACCCATGCCACACAAATTAAACCATTTTCCATGATAATATATATATATAAACATTCCCTATAAATAACAGTAATTTTTCCAAACATAATTTTATATCATACATAATTTCTGAAATAAAATGCTATAGAATAATAAGTATTTCCATGAAAATTTTGACTTAATTTATTCCCTTACCTGGCTTACTGAGATGCCTACACAGTTCAATCTTGAGCCCGTGGCATTTCCAACACAAAATCTATAATTTTCATTTCCCCAGAACATTCAACATAATTTCCATAAAACATTTCCTAGGCTCCCAATAATCTAAATAAATTGTTAAACTTCAAAATAATCAAATTACCTTGGTTTTCCTGAACTATGCCCGCAGGGTCCCGAAATTACACCCGCAGCGCCTACCTGAGCCTTGAATCAAGAATCCTAATTTCATTAAATCAAATCTAAATAAAATACTATTTTAATATTTTCTAAGCCCATAAATTCTAAATAAATAATTATACCCTCAAATATAACCAATTTACTTAATTCCCCAAATTCCACTCTCGCTTTGGAATGGTGTTTAGGAAACCCAAATTGAAAATTTACTCCAGTCAAAATGATGACGATCGCGACTAGGACCTCGTGGTGGTGCCCGATTATCGATTTGGCTTAAAATCTAAGGAGAAATTGAGAAAATAGGGAAAGATTACCTTATCCAAGGAATGGTGCCTACGCCGCACCTATGACAAATTCATTCCGGTAGAAATGTTGGTGGCGGAACTAGGAACCCAACGGTATTTTCGGTTTTTCAATCGACTGAATATTTGCTAAGAAATTGAGGAGAGAGGGAGAGGAGATGAGAAGAGTACAGAGAGAGAGAGAGAGAGAGAGAGAGTGGACGTTATGCTTATTTCCTGAGGAAGATTCAGGAAGATTTGATATAAATAAATAAATAAATATATATATATATATATAACTTTTATTATTATAATATCATATACTTATATATATAGGTATGTATGTATATCATTTTAATTATTTAATTAATTAATCCAATTTAATAATTAATTAATAATTAATATTTAATAATAATTATTATTATTTTCCACACTTCTATGCATATAATTTTTTTTGGGCTTTACATTATCCTCATAAAAATTTCGTCCTCAAAATTTTTTAAATACAACCCCAAGTAAAATCCATCGTTAACCTACCAAGTTTTAAGTTAATCCTTTAAACAACTATATTAAAATTGGTAACTAATATAAATCGATGGATGATACATTCTATCCTAATACACCTTGCTTTAGCACCAACACTCCACAACTTCAATTTTCATCTCCAATCTTCCAAAAATCTAACCTCGTCATAACTTTAGAAGAACCAATAGATAATTATCTTTTGATTGTGACATGACCCAAAAATTTCGTATTAGTTGTCTAGAACCCACATTTTCTATTTAGCATGTAATTGATGCTCTCATAGTTTTTGTAAAATTAATCACAAATGTTATTCATGTCATCTTGAGTCTTTAAATACCCCAAAAATCATCCATAAAAATTACAATACACTGATCCAAGTATGGTTGAATGACTTGATCCATTATATCTATGAAAATGTAAAATGTATTGATAACCGTCAATTAGTAACACTAGAAACTTATAGTGATCTTACTGTGTACTCAATTCTGTCTTTGGAGTGTATAATTTCCAATTCTTACTGTAACGTGATTCAACTTCCAATGATTAATGCATAACCTCAAGACCTCATTATGTCTATTAGTGAATAACACAAGTGCAACCTATAATGACATACTAGGTCGAACGGATTCCTTGTTAAGGAAATCTTCTAGTTGCACACTAAGTTGCTTTAGTTTAGTTAATATCATTCTATATGAAATAGTTGACATAGCTTCGTTCTTAACACCAAATCAATATTAATTTCAATATCCTCTAAGAGGTAACCTCAATAAATCATCTGAGAAGAATATCTAAAAATTCATTACCTATGGGTAAAGAAGTTTGGAATTCATTAACTCGTATATTTCTTTCATTGCTGCTACAAACCTCAGACATGTACCCAAATTCACAAGCTCTCAAGATGGAGGGAAACCACCACTCCATTTGAATCTCTGAGTACTACTTCTGTTCGGAAATAATCAACTAGGTGTATGATCAATAGATAACCACCAATGGTTAGCCTCATTTTAAATAAAGAACTTGTAATGATGACTTATACTCATCAATGATCATACCTGCTGAGACATCTCAAACCAGGACGTGTAATCATTTACTTATCAGATCAATGTATAAAAGGCACTTCAAAATTCTCATCATAACTTTGTAATTCGTTTAAGTAAAAATTATATGAGCTTCTAAACATTCCCTAGAATTCTAATCATCAAATTCCTTTTCAATGCCAAACTAATACACAGGCTTACACTTTTAAATCAAGGTAAGGTATCATTTTCCTACTAAATTGGTTCCTAGATTTTTCTTGCTTCCAATAGTTTTAAGATTCCACTTTTGGCTTATGTTGGCATACGTTGAATATCAAAATATAGTTGAAAAATATCCTCAATGAAAAACAGGGATTGCAATTATGGCAAGTCTAAGTCCTAGTATACTGACTTCAAATCAACCATTACCTTGCTCCAATGACTGGACAAATATGCAATAAACACGTACCTTGGTTTTCGGTACAAAATACATTACAAATAAAGTTGTTTAATTAGCTATGATTAGTGATCAAATATTTTCTGGCAGCACAAATCTTGTGTGGAATGGACCAGGAAGGAAAGGGTGACGTTTATTTGTACAAGAGAGTTGCTAATGGAAGAAAAATCAAATTCTGAGGATGGCCTCAAAAGCCACAATCAATTATAGACAACAACAGAAAACTCCACATTAGGCTGTATACAAATCAAATCCCAATCGAGCCAATGCTTAAGCGGTTAAATTAGTGTCCTATTGTCAAGTAGGATTCGCATATGATAGAGTAAAAAAATAAAGCTTAAGGTCCTAGCATGTATGGTTTTCCTTCTGGATGGTAGATTGCTAAGGTCCAATTATCATTATGATTTTTCTTTTAGGTAAGTTGCTAAAGGTGATTCGGTTAGGTGTTATTTGATTCAAAAGATCCTTCAGATTACTTGGCAATGTGATGCCCATGACATCTTATTCTCAGGTTTGTTTTCAGGTTATGGTGATAACATCACTTACTAGGGAATAAAAAATTTCCACAGAACATAGAAGTCAAATTGTTGCCCACTTAGTATCTTACACTCTTATGGCATCTTAATTTCAGGATTAAACAGTCTCCACTATTTTGGCTGACTTATGGAAATATGAAATTATGTAGCCAATGCACATTCTCATCAACCCATCTTTCTTTTTCACAACCAATATTGGCGCTTTCCAGGGTGACACACTGGGCCTGATAAACGCCTTATCCAACAGTTCCTACAACTGTTCCTTTAACTTTTTTAACTCTACCGGTGTCATTCTGTACGGCGCCTTCGAAATCGGCGTTGTCCCTGGAATTAGATCAATAGTAAATTCTACCTCACGTTGAGGAGGTAGTCCCGAAAAATTCTCAGGAAATACATAAGGAAAATCCCTCACTACCAGGATATCCTCTAATATCAACTCCCCTTTTGGTATTTCCTTCACACAGTCCACAAATCCCTGACAACCCTCCAACAACAACCTCCTCACCTGAATGGCGGATAGCAACTGTGGTGGGACTTGCACACATGACCCCACAAATCTATACTCCTATCCTCTTGGAGGTCCGAACACTACCTCTTTCTAATAATAGTTAATACTGGCCTAATTGACAGCGAGCCAGTCCATTGCCAAGATCAAAATAAACTAGTGCCTATAAAGCATTACAAGACCAGCAGACAATATCCTTACCCAAATATTCCCTGGACCATCCTTAAACACCCTTCTACATTTTACCATTGTTCCTATTGGTGTGGCTACAAATAATTTGATGTCTAACAATTAAGTTCTCATCTTACACAGTCTGATATATTCCCAAGAAATAAATGAACACATTGCTTCTAAATCACACAAAGCAATAATTTTAACTGAAATTATAACTTTACTACCTATCACCATGTCTCCTGCCGCCTCAGTATCTCCCGGCGTCAGTACATAAACTTGCGCTAGAGCAGTATTCATCTGCTGTTTGCCTCGAGGTGCCTAATAGCCTCCTCTATATGGTTGAGGAGCAGCAGCTATCACTGGAGGTACCTGACAGTTTCTCAAAATATGTCCAGACTGATAGCACTGATAACATACAACCTCCCTCAGTTGGCACTCTCCTGGGTGTCTCCTGTAGCATCTAGGACAAGGAGGTGGCATTGGTCTATCTTTCACTGCTCAACCTCCCATCCCCTATCTTTGACCTCCTCTACTATCCTACCTCTTCCACAGCTCCCGGCAGAACCCTACCTGAAAATCTGGAGGCGCGACCTCTCTATAGGCCACTCTCAATCACTGTGGCTCTATCAACTATCTCTGAAAATTTTGGGCCTAGAAACCTACAACCTACTCATAAAATCCCTGGATCAGGCCCTCCCCAAACTTTCTTACTTTTCTTTCCTCACCCGACACCAAATACAGGGCAAACCGGAACAGCTTGACAAATTTAGCTGCATACTGTTGTATCATCATCTACCCCCGCATCTAGTGCAGAAACTCTACTGCCTTCGCACTTCTAACAGTAGCGGGGAAGTACCATTCAACAAAAATCTCCTTTAAGCAGCTCCATGTTACCACTACAGGGTCAGGTTTCTACTCTTCTAATAGTCTCGCGGATCTCCACCAACGTTTTGCTTCCCTAGTCAACTTGAACGTTGCAAACAACACTTCCTGCTCATCTGTACATGAAAACACTGCTAACATGTCCTCAATATCCTGGACCCAATTCTCAATCACGAGTGGGTCAGCCCCCTTCCAGAAAACGACGGGGCTTTATATGCGTGAAATGCTCAATCGTGCAGCTTTATTCCCCTAAACTCCTAGTCATTTCTACCATCACTTATTGGGTGACGCTACGTAATACCACAAATACACTTAACACACTAGGATCCAAAAATAATCTTCTATGACTATTCATTTTATCATCCTCAATCCCAATTTAGGATTCAATCCTACCACTCCGAAATAAGAACCAGCGATAGTATCCATGGTTCTCCTGAAATCGTCAGCCTATGAAAAACACAGAAACAGCCACGGAACTCTTGCCTCTAAGCCGCAAGATAAAACCCTAAATTCCCAATCTCATCCTCTAAAAATAACTTATATTTCAATCTACCCATCTCCTACTCTCATCAAAATCCATTCCTATAGTCTAGTATTGTTTCCGCTGCACTCTAAAGTCTACAGAATCTAGCAACCTAGGCTCTAATACCAAACTGTAACGACCCACCTAATTTACCAAATATTTTTTTTCCACATAATAGCATGCCAATAATCATGTTAACCATAAACATAATCCACCCAGACCCGTGGATACTAGGGAATAAACTTGTCATATATCACTGACACCCTAGTAGCGGTAAACATACATCATATACAAAAAAAACCAACTGTCCAAATACAATACCAGAGTTTTAAAAACCCATCATAAAAATATACACACATCCCAAAATGATTATAAAGTTCCCTAAGGTCACTACCCAAAAACCCATCTGACCCTAGCATAACGACTTACCCTTCTGGCAAGATAGATCGGGCGACCACTAACACTGTAGAGTTCTATCCGCTCCTCTACTTGGATTCCCTGAAATGTTTTAGAGTTGGGGTGAGACACCTCTCAGTAAGGGAAATAAACTAATATCAATGTGTGGTAACATAGATATTTCACGTGTTATAAGAATATACTGTACATAAATCATATTTCAGAAATCTTTCTGATAAATACTGAATAAACATATTTGAAAGTAGCATACATGTCATGCTATATATCTATACATGTAAAACATCTTATATCGTTGTATAATAAGTGAAATAAATTCCAGGATGGATAGCTAGCTGATGCCATGTATTACCCCCATATGATTGGGTTGTGCGGCCCGAAGGCGAGACCTAGCACTGGCTGGCTGACCATGCTAGATCAATATAAGTCTGTAAGTACGATGGGCCCACCCCACCTTGTTTTGGGATGCCAGGGGGACGTCTACAACTCTGCACTAAAGCCACATCGATTGCCAATCTCCTACAGCCCCTTGCGGATGTGGTAGCACTAACATAATCTGAATACATATATAGTTATGGTACCATGCTGCTGAACTAAACTAAACTAAGTCATCCAGATATTGATATCATATACTGTATTTCATATGCTGAATATAACCGTTTCACCATAATATCTAACATAATAATATTTTCATAAAAATAACATATCTTTCATTACGACCCTTGTGCCGACATTTCATATCATATCATATCATATAAATTAATGACCCTTACACCATTTTATATAAACTATGGCCCTTGTGCCATTTCACATAAATTACAGCCCTTGCGTCATTTCATAAATTACGACTCTTGCATCATTTTATAAATTACATCCCTTGCGCCGTTTCACATAAATTACGAAAAATATAATTCCTATACTGTTTTAACTAATTCCCGAAAACAATAATAGCAGGAAGGTTATGAAAACATAACATCTTGCCATCACATAAATCATAAGATTTTATACCCATACCACAAAAATTAAACCATTTTTCCTAATAATATATATGTATGTATATATATAAACATTCCCTATAAACAACAGTAATTTTTCCAAATATAATTTTTTATCATACATAATTTCTGAAATAAAATGTTGTAGAATAATAAGTATTTTCATGAAAATTCTAACTTAATTTATTCCCTTACCTAACTTATTAAGATGCCCACACAGTTAAATCCTGAACCCGTGGCATTTCTAACACAAAATCTACAATTTTCATTTCCCTAGAACATTCAACATAATTTTCATAAAATATTTCCTAAGCTCCCAATAATCTAAATAAATTGTTAAACTCCAAAATAATTAAATTACTTTGGTATTCCTAAACTATGCCCACAGGGTCCCGAAATTACACCCGCGGCGCTTACCCGAATCCTGAATCAAGAATCCTAATTCCATTAAATCAACCCTAAATAAAAATATTATTTTAATATTTCCTAAGCACATAAATTCCAAATAAATAATTATACCCTCAAATATAACCAATTTACTTAATTCCCTAAATCCCACTCTTGCTTTGGAATAGTGCCTAGGAAACCCAAATTGAAGATTTACTCCAGCCAAAATGACGAGGATCACGACTAGGATCCCGTGGTGGTACCCAATTGTCGATTTGGCTGAAAATCTAAGAAGAAATTCAGAAAATAGGGAAAGATTACCTTATCCCAGGAATAGTGCCTACACCTCTCCTATGACAAATCAGTTCCGATAGAAATGTCGGTGGTGGAACTAGGAACCCAACTATATTTTTGGTTTTCCGATTGACCGAATATTTGTCGATAAATTGAGGAGAGTGGGAGAGAAAATGAGGAGAGTACACAGAGAGAGAGAGAGAGAGAGAGAGAGAGAGAGAGAGAGAGAGAGAGAGAGTGGACGTTCTGCTTATTTCCTAAGGAAGATTTGATATGAATATATATATATATATATTTGATATGAATATATATATATATATATATAGCTTTTATTATTATAATATCATATACTTATATATATAGGTATGTATATATATCATTTTAATTATTTAATAAATTCAATTCAACAATGTTTACTTTAATTAATTAATCCAATTTAACAATATTTTATTAATTAATTAATAATTAGTAGTTAATAATTAATATATTATTATTATTATTATTATTATTTTCCACACTTGTCTGCATATAATCTTCCCAGACAGTCAACATATTATAGAATAGCACTCACTTGTGTGGCATGAGTATAAATACTTTATTGCAGATATTATCATGTCAGATTATTTTATGGTTACACAAAATAAGCATGTTTTTATAATGAATTTTCATAAAATCTATAAACAGCACAAAACTTATGATATTATCAGTATATCATGATAATTCAGCCGACCCAGATGCCATGATATTTCAGTTGGCCCAGATGCTGTGACTAGATATATTTATAACAGTTTATTCAAAAACATTATTATGACATATTTTACACAAAACCATGAAACAATTATATTACAGTTATTTATGAAATGTACTATATGATAGCAGAACCTGGATGACTTAGTTTAGTTTTAGAGCACGGTACCGTAGTTATCAGTTCATATTAGTGCCACCACACGTCTCAGATGAAGTGTCGGTGAATGGATAGTCGATTGAGCTCAGTGTAGTAGTGTGCCCCCTGGCAGTCTAGATCAGGCAGGGTAGGCCAATTGTACTTACAGACGAGTTGGTTTTGGCTTAGCATGGTAGGCTAACCTTTGTTAAGTCCCACCTACGGTCTGCACAACTTAATCATGTGAGGGTAATATATGATATCAGCTAGCTATCCATCCAAGGGAGAATTTCAGTATTATACAGATATAGAAGACGATTTATATGCATACATAAACTTATTATGACATAGTATGTTTATGTTGAAATACGATTTCTTTAGACTTATACAGAATAGATTTTTCCCTAACTTATCCATTATAGTAAATTGTGTTACAGTTAATTATGTACAGTATATATTTATAACGCAAAAGAACTCATATGCCACACGCTGATGCTAATATATCCTACTTACTGAGAAGTGTCTCACCCCAGAATTCAAACATTTCAGGAAACCCAGACAAATGAGCGGAGCAAGCTCCAAGATAGAGGAGGTTTTAGTACAGCCCTAGCTGCATGGTAAGTGTTTAAGTGGGAAGATGGATTTTGTGTGAGTCCCTAGAATATTTCTATGGATTTTGGGGATGTATTTGTATAATTATGAAGTTAGTAGGACTATGGTATTGTGTATAAGGTTTAGGTATATCATGTTTTCCGCTGCACAGTTGATATCTATTTATGAACAGGTATATCCCTGGTACCCCACTTTGGGTCCGGGTTGGCTTTGTTTACAGTTTGTGGTATCAGAATTTATCAAGTAAAATGGGAAAAATAATAATAATAATAATAATATAGCCTGAATTAATTGTAAATACTTTGTTTCCATTTTTTTTTAATAAACATGTGATTATTTGTGAATATTTTGTTTAAATAAATATATGGATGAATGTGGGGTAGGGGGATCATGTAAGAACCTAGAAAATATAAAATGGATTTTTGCAGATTTCGTCGACGAAGCCAGATTTGGTCAACAAAGGCAGTAGACTTTTCGTCGACGAAATTCAGAGGTTCGTCGACGAAGAGAAGTCGAGAGGTTTAAATATCAGACTTCGTCGACGTGGCTGCCGACATGCTCGACGAAATCCTTAACTTTTCGTCGACGAAGGCACTTTATTTCGACGAAAACCGGTCGGGTCGAAGGGGTATAAAAGGAATTTTCTCTTTCTTCTTCATTAAGAAATCTCATATCTCTCTCTCTCTCTCTCTCTCCTTCACTCTCTCTCTCTCCCTCTCATCTCTCTCCTCTCCCTCATCACGATCGAGTCTCTCCGTCCTTCTAGATTTCCCCTCCCGGTCAATTGATAGAATCGGAACTCCGAGTTACCCCCGATGATGGTGTAATGATTCTCTACACTTCTGTCGGATTGGAATCTCGGTTCGGAGATTTGGGTTTCGGGCCAAAATCAAGGTAAGGCTCGGTTTTTTCATTTCTGATTCGGTTAGTGTAGAGTAATGGATTATAACATGTTTAGTATTTTGATTTTGTAGATTTCGTAGTCTTGGTCGTATTTGGAGGGCCGTAGATTTCGTTGGTTGATTCGAGTTGTAGGTAGGATTTTGGTTTATAATCAGTTCATTGTTGAAATCAAGAATTGGGTAAGCTTTGTAGGCAAACATCGTATGTATGGTTTTGACACTTATTTGGGGAAAGCTATCAGGTAAAACCAAACGGGATTTTCTGGTACAGTTTTTGAAAAAATTGGGGATTTCGGGGATCATCTCTTATTTGATTGGTAAAACCATTTTTTGTTGTTTAAACTTATTATGAGGTGACCATAATCCTATTTGTCATAAACTGTATACTTGAAATTGTAAATGAATATGATTGCCTTAAACCCAAATAGTTGTGTTGTGTGCAGAGGTAAATGTTCTAGGTATTTGTGAAAAACAGTTATGTGGCGGCTTATTATTATATACCGTACCGCTGAACGTATAGGGACCTGGGTTTTCCAAAAGTGATTTCAGGTTTTTGTGAAAAAAATGGCAGGGGTCGTCTAACTATCGTACGCCGTAAGACTAGGGGGCCAACCTAACCTAAAACTACCATATGACCCGTCAGCTATTGGGGGCGGCTAACTAACTTAACCCGTATGTTGTGCCCTGTAACGTTTTAACTAAACTACTACCCGTGGGCAAAAGTGGGTCGCTCTATATCATACGGTTGCGAAACTATCACCAAAAGTGGCCCGGCCTCTATCTCCGGGGTTGGCGAAATAATCACCAGTAAATTATTCGGCCGGCTGGTCCCAACCGAATGTAATCAATAGCAATCGGGACCACAGTGGGCCTAGGTTGACGTAGCCGTAAGTTTTGCATAATTGTAAATGTACTCGGGGTTAAGAAGACCAGGTGACCTTTGTGTAGTTGCGTAATAGCATGAATTCAACTAAATTGGGCTTGATGAGTTGAGGAGTGAGTCGAAAACCTTCATAGTTTTATGAAATAGTTTAAAAATGTGTTTTGGGAACATAACCGCTGTGAGACCTAGGTGAAACCCTTGTGGTTATTTTTGATTAGTTGATTGACGAACCTTGGCCATATGTAATGTATTGTAAATGTATTTGAATAAAAATATCGTATGGAACTGGATGTTTTTTTTGTGACATACTGAACTGTAAAATGAAATTGTAATGTAAATTGTAATGGAACTTGTTTTTGAAACGATACGTATTTATTGAAGAATACTTATTTTGTTTGACAGCATTTTCAGACTGGATCCGTAATGTCATTGTGTTTATAAAGTTAAGTTGAAATGACACCGGGTATAATAAAACCAACACTACTGATATCACATGTTTTTTCTTTTTTTTTTTTCCCTTTTTTTTTTCCTAAGCACTCATTTTTGTTCTTTTCCCTCCCTTTTCCTCCCTTTTTCCTGATTTCCTCGCCCCACCGGGCAAGACTCCCATCCCGCCCCCGCCCTCCCCCCCCCACCTCCTATATACAATGTTTTTTTTCATGTCCTTCTTATCGGGTTGGCCCAAACTATAAACTAGCATCCCTAGCATCTGGAAGCGTAGGTTTTTGTTTAAGCTACTGTTAGTACCTGCATAGTTAAGATTTTTTAACCTACCGGGTTGTCCCTTGATGGATTTTTTTTTTGTTGACAACCACCCGTGGTAAAATGTGGTAAATAATAAGTATTTTCATGAAAATTCAACTCTTAATTTATTCCCTTACCTAACTATTAAGAATGCCCCACACAGTTAAATGCCTGAACCGTGCATTTCTAACACAAAAATCGACAATTTTCATTTCCCTAGAACATTCAACATAATTTTTCATAATATTTCCTAAGCCCCAATATCTAAATAAATTGTTAAACTTCAAAATAATAAATTTACTTTGGTATCCTAAACTAGCCCAAGGTCCGAATTAACCCGCGTCGCTACCCAATCCTGGAATCACGAACCTAAATTCCATAAATCAACCCTAAATAACATATTATTTTTAATATTTCCTAGCCACATAAAGTCCAAATAAATATTATAACCCTCAATTAACCAATTACTAATTCCCTAAAATCCCACTCTTGCTTTGGAATATGCAGGAAACCCAAATTGAAGATTTTACTCCACCAAAATGACGAGAATCACGACTATGTCCCGTGGTGGTACCCTATTGTCTATTTGGCTGAAAATCTAGAGAAGAATTCATAAACTAGGGAAGATTACTTATCCCAGAGCTAGTGCCTACACCTCTCATATGACATCAGTTCCGATAGAATGTCGGTGGTGGAACTAGGAACCACCCAACATATATTTTTGGTTTTCCGATTGACCTAATATTTGTCGATGAATTGATTAGAGTGTGAGAGAAAATTGAGGAATTAACACAGAGAGAGAGAGAGAAGAGAGAGAGAGAGAGAGAGAGAGAGAAAGAGAGTGGGACTTGTCCTGCTGTCTTTCCAAGGAAGATTTGCATATGACTATAATATATAGATTATTTGATTTGAATCTATATAGATATATATATAGCTTTTATTATTATAATATCATATACTTATATATATAGGTTTGTATTATATCATTTTATTATTTAATAGTTTCAATTCAACAATTTTACTTTTAATTAATTCATCCATTTATACATATTTTATTAATTTTAATAATTAGTAGTACATAATTAATGATTATTATTATTATTAATTATATTTTCCACACTTGTCTGCATAGAATCTCCCAGACGTCAACATGTATAGAATAGCACTCACTGTGTGGCATGATTATAATCTTTTGCCGTATTATCCTGTCAATTATTTTATGGTTACGAACAAAATAACAGTTTTTATAATAATTTCATAAAATCTAATAACAGCACAAAACTTCTGATATTAGCATAATTACTCAATAATTCAGCCGACCCATATGCCATGATATTTCCAGTTGGCCCAGATGCTGTACCTGATATATTATAACAGTTTTATTATTCAAAACATTATTATGACTATTTTCGCACAACCATGAAACATTATCTTACATTATTTAATGAAATGTTAGTACTATATGATATAGCAGAACCTGGATGACTTGTTTAGTTTTGATGCCCGGTCCCGTAGTTATCAGTTTCATATTAGTGCCACCACACGTCCACAGATGAGTGTTCGGTGATGGATAGTCGATTGAGCTCAGTGTAGTAAGTTGCCCCACTGGCAGTCTATATCAGGCAGTTAGGCCCAATTGAACTTACAGACGAGTTGGTTTTGGCTTTAGCCTGGTAGCTAACCTTTGTTAAGTCCACACGTGTCTGCACAACCTTAACATGTTAGGGTAATAATATGATGATCACTAGCTATCCATCAAGGGAGAATTTCAAGTATGATCAGATATGAAGAGATTTATATGCATACATAAACCTTATTATGACATAGTATGTGTAGTTTAAATACGATTCTCTTTAGACTTATACAGAATTACAGATTGTTTTTTTCCCTAACTTACCCTTATAGTAATTGTGTTTACAGTAATATGTACAATATATATTTATAACGTAACAAAAGACTCATATGCCACCACGCTATGCTAATATATCCTACTTACTGAGAATGTCTCACCCCATAATTCAACATTTCAGAAACCCGACAACTGAGCGGAAGCAAGCCCAGAAGAGGGAGGTTTGAGTACAGCCCTAGCTTGCAGGTAATGTTTAAGGTGAATATGGATTTTGTGTGAGTCCCTAAATAATTTCTCTGGATTTTGGGGGGGATGTTCTTTGTATAATTAAGGAAGTTAGTAGGACTATGGTATGTGTATAAGGTTTAGTTATATCAATGTTTTTTCCGCTTCAGACAAGTTGAATCTACTTTAAATGAAACAGGTATATCCCCTGGTACCCCCACTTTGGGTCCGGTTGGCTTTGTTTACAGTTTGTGGTATCAGAATTTAGCAGTAAAATGGGAAAAATAATAATAATAATAAGATATAGCCTGAATTAGTTGTAAATACTTTGTTTTCCTTTGTTTTTAAGAAACATGTATTAGTTGAATTTTGTTTAAATAAATATATGTATGAAGTGGTGTCTGGGGATCATGTAAGAACCTAGAAATATAAAATGGATTTTTTCAGATTTTCGTCGAGAAGCCAGATTTGGTTCAACAAAGGCAGTAGACTTTTCGTCGACGAAATTTCAAGGTTCGTCGACGAAGAAGTCCGAGAGTTTAAATATCAGACCTTCGTCGCCGGGGCTGCCGACATGCTCACGAATCCCTATCTTTTCGTCGACGAAGGCCTTTATTTTCGACGAAAAACACGGTCCGGGTCGAAGGGTATAAAAGAATTTGTCTCTTTCTTCTTCATTAAGAAATCTCATTCTCTCTCTCCTCGCCTCTCTTCTCCTCTATCTCTCATCTCTCTCTCTCTAGATTTCCCTCAACCGGTCCCGTGATAAATCGGAAATCCGAGGTTACCACGAGGATGTGGGAAGGATTCTCTATCACTTCTGCGGATGGAACTCGTTTCTCGATTTTGGGGCTTCGGGCAAAATCAGGGAAGGCTCGTTTTCATTTCTGATTCGTATATGGGTAGTAGTATGGGATTATAAGCCTGTTTAGTATTTTGGATTTAGTAGATTTCGGAGTCTTGGTTTCGTCATTTTTGAGGGCCGTCAAAAAGTTCGTGGGTTTTGATTTCCGAGTGAGGTAAGGGGAATTTTTGGAGTTTATAATCGAGTTTCATTTTTGAAATCAAGATTGTAGCTTTAGGCTACGATCGGTATTAATGTTTTGACTACTTATTTGGGGAAATCTAGCAAGTAAAACACTGGATTTTCTGGTTACAGTTTTTTTTTGAAAAATTGGGGATTTCGGGTCATCAGTCTCTTATTTGGATTGGAAAACCCTTTTGTGTTTAAACTGTATTATTGAGGTGACCATAACCATATTTGCATAAACTGTATACTTGAATTGTAATGATAGATTGCCGTAAAACCAAATAGTGTGGTATGTGTGCATGGATGTAAATGTTCTAGTATTGTGAAAAACCGTTTGGTGCGGCTTATTACCCGTACGCTGAACGTATAGGGACTGAGTTCCAAAGTGATTTCAGGTTTTTGTGAAAATGGCTAGGGCGCTAACTATCTACGCCGTAACGACTAGGGCAACTCACTACCATCATGCGTAAAGCTAGGGGCGTCTAACTACCGTATTTTGTGCCTGTAACGGTAACTACCGTGGGCAAAGCGTTGGGTCGGCTCTATATCTCGGGTGCGAAATATCAACCAAGATGGCCGCTCTATATCAGGGGTGCCGAAATATACCATTATGATTCGGCTGGTCACACCCGCATGTAACAGCAACGGACCAACAGTGCCTAGGTTTGAACGTAGCGTATTTTGCATGATGGTAATTACTCGGGGTTGACCAGGTGACCTTGGTGTAGTCGTATTATATCAATGAATTCACTATTGGGCGTGAGTCGAAAACCTTCATAGTTTAATGTGTTTAGAACTAACCGCTGTGAGACTAGGTGACCTTGTGTAGTTGTGAGTAGTGTGACGACATTGGCCATATGTATGTATGTATGTATTTGAATATCGTATGAACTGGAATGGTTTTGTGAAAATACTGGAACTGTATGAATTGTATGGAAATGTATGGAACTTGTTTTGAAACTATACGTATTGTTTCAGACTGTATCGTATGTATGTGTTATAAAGTATGAAAATGACACCGGTATACCACATACTGATATAACATGTTTTCTCCCTTACTAAGAGGTGTCTCACCCCGAATATATACAAATGTTTTTCAGGTCTTTCGGGTAGCCAAAACTAGCATCCTAGCATCTGGAAGCGTAGGTGTGTTTAGCTACTGTTAGTACCTGATAGGTACGAATTTTATAACCGGGTTGTCCTGATGGATTTTGTTGACACCCGTGGTATGTTTGGTATTTGTAGGTATGTTTAACCATGTATGGTATAGACTCTGGTATGGTACAGTTTGATGTAAAGAGAGACCGTATTCCACTGTGTATATTGATGAGTATGGACATGTGTATGTATGTATATAGGGCATCCATTACCCATGGGGTCGGACCCTCTTGTATGTGGTATCATGTATGTTATAATTGATACAGAGACAGGTTAGATTACTTAAATTCACCCCTGGGTCCCATTTCCGGGTTCGGGGTGTGACAGATCACGTTAAAATTAAATTCACACACTTTCACAGCACTATACCCGAGCTTTCCCTGCTAGGATTATAAAGAAGTGTAATAGTGTTAGTCCCCATGTGGCAGAGCTTATGGGGACTTGCGAACCACTCCGCTCAATGCGAACTTTGTTTGGACCTCTGTAAGGGAGGATAGAGTCTCAATATGGGAACCTTTTGTCAATAGGGGTTAGAGCCTAACTTAATATATTTGGTTGAGTAATGATATTTCAGGACTCACAAGGATTAAGCATGTAAATGCAAAGTCAAGGATCCATTGCAAGCTTATACTTTAAAGAAGGATGATCATATGAAGCTTAAAGCATGGATTTCAAGATGATATTTTAAAGCTTGAAGAATATGAAAGAAATCTTAAAAGTATATCAAAGCTTAAAGAAAAGCGAGAAAGGCAAAAGAAAGCAAAGTAAGAAGAGCTCAAAAAAAAGATAAGCATGGAGACTAAAGCGCCAAAAATGTTGAAAGTCCTAGAAGTCTTTATGTAAGTACTTCATATTTTAAATATCTTTTGAAATATCTTTGAAGCTCTTTTAGGGTTGAATATGGACTTAGAGAAAATGTTTTTGACAAGTTACATTTAAGTCTTTCAAATAACAAAAGAGTTTAACAATAAAAAATAAATTTTTTTCAGAAAATGGATTGGTCGGCCGACTGACCAGAACACACTAAGATTGGTCAGCCGACTGACAAAACACCAAGAATGAATAACTGCCCAGCCGACTAACAATTTGAACTGATATCAGGCAACCGACTAACAAGGCCAACCGACTGACAAATTAATGGAACTTATTTCTAGAAGATAGAAAGGCCTAACCCGCCTATCCAGCCGATTGATCCTACGAAAATTTGAATTTTAAACTTCAACGGGAAATTTCTAAAAATTAGTTTTTCAAATGTGAACGTTATAAAAACTTGGTGGACACTCCAAGTAACTTGGGGAACAAGGAAACTAATTCTAAAAAGTTAATAAATAATCCCTCAATCCCAAGAAATTAATAACCAAGGCAATTACACAACATTCTTGTATTCAAACTCTTAATCTCTCTCAAAGTTCTCTATTGCTCATACTCTTGCTGGGGGGAATTCATCTAAATTGATGTTGAATTATCAACCTACGGTTCTAATACCGAGTTTTCTCAATCACTAAAGAACCATTGGTGATCTCCACACTTGAGCTTCAATTCTATTTCATCTTGATATTTAAATTCTCGAAGTACATAATGCTGAATTTGTACTGATCTGCTCTATTTGAGAGTGTTATTGTACGCAGTGTTTACTTCATATTTTTTGTAGTTCTTGGACGATTTTAGGTGTTCAAATCGTTGACTAAGCATGGGGTAACGCTTGGAGAGGTGCAGCTCTGGCCTAATTGAAAGAATGACCTAGTGAGGGGTATCACTCGGAGAGGCGGGCTCTAGCCTACTGAAGGAGTGTGTAACGGTGTTGTTCTGCTCAGAAAGGAACTGGTTTAGTGGAATCCTTTGGTAGTTTGCCAAAGCCAAGCACATAGGTTAGGAATAAGCTGAACCTCATAAACACCCAGTGTCACTCTTTTTCCCTTACTCTATTTAATTTCTAGTAAACATATAAACTACGTGGATGTTTTTAATTCCTTAATCATATACCCTACGTGGATTAGATATTAAATAAACTTAAGCTTAATTTGTTTTGGGATAAAAAGTGGTTGCAACTGGCCCGTCGGCCTCTGGTGCTTAGCCTTAATCTGCTGGCACGTCAGGCACTACTGCACAAACTCGGCAATTTCTCTCTTTATGCCACTCCACCAGATTAACTCCCGTAGATCCCCATACATTTTAGTGCTATCTAAATGAACAGTATACAGGGACCTATGAGTCTCCTCAAGGATCGTCCTCCTGATATCAGCATCTGTAGGCACGCATAATCTAGAACGGAATCGCAAAGTTCTGTCATCTAAAATACTGAACTCCACCCCTTATCCGTCCTACACTTTCTCGATCAATTCCACCAACTCTATGTCATTCTTCTGGGCTACCTTAATATTTACATACAACGTAGGTTGCACCACCAAGTTGACAACAAAAGCCTGGTGATCACACTCAACCAACTCCATGTCAAATCTCTCCAGATCCATCAGGATCGGATGCTGAATTACTGCTGCTAACTATGTTGCACCCCTTGATTTACGATTCAATGCATCAGTTACCACATTTGCTTTACCTGAATGGTAGCTGATGGTGCAATCATAGTCCTTGATAAGTTCCAACCATCTTTGTTGGCCTAATAAGGCTTACAATTCTTATTTTTACGATAACAAATCAATGATATGTTTAATATGTTTCAAGTAAAATTTTTTCAGGAAAGTGACAAAGCCCAAGTGCATAAAGAAGCCTATGGATTACAAAGAATTCTTGAAGAATACAAGTATAGTTTATGGATTACAAAGAATTCTTGAAGAACACAAGTATAGTTTATGGATTACAAAGAATCCTTGAAGAACACAAAGAAAAACTTATGGATTACAAAGAGCATGAGGAATAAAATTATACTGGTGAAAAGCTCAAATAAAAGATTGAAACAACAAAGATGATGGAAGAACAAGATTGAAGATTAAAGAATTATATTTTAGGATGTTCTTAATGGAAGTACTTCAAAGATTAAACTCAAATATAAAGTGGTTTGAAGCTCATAGAAAATCAAAAATATTTTTTTTTAAACATATATACTCTAAAAAGTTTTTTTTTTTTTATAAATAAAAAGGGCTTAAGAAGAGAAGATTTTTTAAACCATGTTTTTAAACATATTTATTTCAAAATATTTGGAAAATCAAAAATATTTTTTTTAAACATGTATACTCGGAAAAGTTTTTTTTTTTTTTAATAAATAAAAAGGGCTTAAGAAGAGAAGATTTTTTAAACCATGTTTTTAAACATATTTATTTCAAAATATTTGGAAATGAATTTTAGGAATCTTTGGGAGTAATGGATGGCTTCTAAAAACATTTATAAATAGTTAAAAACTTCAAAGGTTTAAAATAATGATCATAGAGGCAATATTGAAAGGTTTTTGAAATTAAGCAATTCTCAAAAGTTTCAGATTCAGAAATCTTCAAAAGTTTCAGATCCAGAAATCTTCAAAGTTTCAGATCCAACAATCTTCAAAGTTTAAGATCAAGCAACCTTCAAGATTTTAGATCAAGCTACTTTTCAAAGGTTTTTAGATCAAGTGATTTTCAAATATTCAAATTTCTCAAAGGATCTAAAATTTTCTTGTGCTTAAACTTTTTGATCTGATATTGATTTATATTTTTGAAGCAAAGCTTTAAAAAATCAGAATCTTTCTTTTTCTTTAAAAAATCATTTGGTAATTCATACTAAGCGTTGAGTTTCAAATTTCTTATATTTGAATTACTTTAGAGTATAAGTGAGCTGATCATTGTACTAATCTACTCTATTGTCAGAGTTCTCTTTTGTACACAAATTTCTTTATCATCATTCTTAAACGATTCAGAGTTGTTCAATCGTTGGACTAAACAAGGGGTTATTGTTTGGAAAGGCGGGCTCTAGCCTGACAGAAGGAGTGGTTGTAAATTGGTATTGTTCCACTAGGTAACGGAACTGATATAGTGGAATCCTTTGGTGTTTTGCCAAAGGCGAGGACGTAGGTTGTGTTGAAGCCAAACCTCATAAAAATCTTGTGTCTTTCTCTCTACTTTACTTTATATTATTTACTTGCTATTGTGGTATGATTTAAATGTGCAGGTTGCAGATTCTTAAGTGAGAAAGAAACAAAGGTACTTGATATTTAGAAAGTACGTTTTGATTAATCATTTGCGGAAACCCAAAAAGGGAGTACGTTGGTTAATCTGTAGAAATCTTGATCAAGTAAAGTGCATACTAAGAGTTTACAGAAAAATCAACTAAAGCTCTAATATTTTTGGTTGAGTGATTGAATTACGTTGATTTCATTAATTGACTTGTGAATTTAAATTTTAGTATTTTTAAGTGTAGTTATCGTTTATATATCTTGTTTTCTGGGTAATTAAAATCAATAGCTTAAAAATCATTAAAATTTAAAAAGAATCCAATTTACCCCCCCCCCTCTTGGGAAGCTATTCCTCATTTCAATCTTCTTTGCCACATATTCAATTCCTTCTGCGTAAAGAAGTACTTTAGACTTTTGTGGTCGAAAAATATCTCGCATCTTTCACCGTACAAGTAATGCCTCCAAATCTTTAGCGCGTGTACCACTGCAGCCAATTTAAGATCATGGGTAGGGTAGTTCTTTTCATACTATTTTAACTGCCTGGAAGCATGCGCTACTACCTTGCCTCGTTGCATCAACACACAACCAAGTCCTTTCAAGGACGCATCACTGTAGATAACATAACTATCACCCTCTAATGGGATGATCAACACTGGTGCAGTGACGAGCCTCTGCTTCAGTTCCTGGAAACTCTACTCACAGCTGTCACCCCATTCAAACTTGACATTCTTTTAGGTCAGCCGCGTCAGAGGCCCTGATAATGCTGAGAACTCCTCAACAAATCGACGATAATAACCTGTTAGCCCCAAGAAACTCTTGATTTCTTGAACATTCTTCGTTCTGGCCCACTTCACAACTGCATCAATCTTGCTGGGATCCATTGAAATTCCATCACCTGAGATAACGTGCCCCAGAAATGCCATATTCTCTAACTAGAATTCATATTTACTGAACTTAGTATACAAACTCTTTTCCCTGAGTGTCTGGAGTACCAACCATAAGTGTGCTTCATGCTCCTCAAAACTCCTTGAGTAGACCTGTATATCATCAATGAAAACCACAACAAACTGATCTAAGTACTGATGAAATATTATATTCATCAAATCCATGAATATAACAGGAACATTCGTCAGACCAAAAGGCATAACAAGAAATTCATAATACTCATACCTAGTCCTAAAAGCTGTCTTCGAGACGTCTTCTGCTTTAACCTTCACCTAATGATAACCTGATCTGAGGTCAATCTTAAAATAAACTCATGTACCCTGAAACTAATCAAATAAATCATTTATACTAGGTAGAGGATATATGTTCTTAATAGTTACCTTGTTTATCTCCCTATAGTCTATAAATATTCTGATAGACCCATCTTTCTTCTTTACAAATAACACTGGAGCTCCCTAGGGCAAAACACTAGGTCTGATAAATCCTTTATTCAACAGATCTTGCAGCTGGTCCTTTAATTCCCCCAACTCTACTGGAGCCATACGGTAAGGAGCTTTAGAGATCGGTGTTGTCCCGAGAAGTAGATCGATAGCAAAACCTACCTCACGATCGGGAGGCAACCCTGGCAATTCCTCTAGAAAAACGTCTAAAAACTCCTTAATCACTGGTGTGCTGCCAAGCTTCAATTCATTTTATAACACCTCCTTTACAAAGGTCATAAACCCTTAACATCCATCCTGGAGCAGTTTTCTCACCTACATAGCTGACACTAACTGAGGTGGAGAACACACCTGCGACCCCACAAATCTAAATTCTTGCTTACCTGGTGGTCTGAAAATCACCTCTTTCAGAAGATAATCAATATTCGCATAGTTAGCTGCCAACCAATCCATACCCAGTATTACATCGAACCCATGCATATCTAACACAATCAGGTCAGCTGGTAACACCCTCCCTTTAATTTCTACCGGATAACCCCCGAGCACTCTACGAAACCTCACCACTAACCCTGACGGTGTAGCTACATACAATTCTACCTTCAATGACTAGGTCTCACCACCAAACAATTTAATATAATTTGTAGACACAGAAGAATGAGTAGCACCCGAATCAAATAAAACAATAGCATGCCATGATAATACAATAAAGGTACCTGTCACTACGTCTGCTACAGTCTCAACACCTTGTGGCGTTAGAGCATAAACCCTCACTGGGGCTACATTCCTTTACTGGCCTCCATGGGGCACCCGATAACCTCCCCTGAATTTCCTGGGAGCAGGAGTTGTACCATATGGTGTAGGAAAATCTTGTGCCATATGTAGTGACCCGAAAAATAATAGTATTTAAATAATAAGAGGGAGAGAAACAGAAACAGAAGGAGGCCGTATACTTCGTTGACGAACGCTCCGCGTTTGTTGACGACATTGCATTTGAGGGATAATAATAATTTTAAGGAATTGCTTGGATTCGTCAACAAATACAGGGGTTGGTCGACGAGTGCATAAGAAAATTCATCGACGAATACAGGGATTCATCGACAATAAAATACCAAGCAAAGAATGGGCTGCTCTAAATTTCGTCGACGAATACAGGGTTTCATCGACGAATTTAATGAAGGACTCGTCGACGAGGTGACGTGTCTCGTTGACGAATTTGGCCCTATAAATAGCTAAAAATCCTATTTTTATCACATTTCAACGCTCCTCTCTCTCTCTCTCTCTCTCTCTCCTCTCTCTCTCTCTCTCTACGTCTCTCTCACTTCTCTCTTCGTTTTCGGGTTTGTTTCTCGCCGAATCAAAGATTTGAGGCTACCACGACACTCCTGGCGAAATTCTCTACAAGTTTGGCGGAGTGGATCATGGGGGAAACGAAGTTGGATTTCATCCCAAATTCAGGGTAAAGCTTTTTAGCCTATTTTTGGCCTTATGACAGTTATAGGAAATGATGTAGGCGAAGAAATACTAATATTTTGTTCTGGTAAATCTAGTTTTTAGGGTGATGTGTAGTAGGACCTGCGGGTGTTAGGCTAGTAAACCATAGGGGCTTTCCAGTAGTCAGGTAAGGGAAATATGCTATGCTAGGTATTTTTAAAATATTATACAGTTTATTAAATTATGAAAATTATGTATCAAAGTATGGTGTGGCTCGTAAATATGAATATAGTATGGAGATATGTTTTACGATATTTCAGTATCCTGATTTTACGATATTTCAGTACCATGATTTTATGAATTTCAGTACCATGATTATACTAATATCAGTATTATGATTATGCAGTTTCAGTGTTATGATTATACAGTTTTCAGTATTACGACGTATGAATTATAGTACAGTTTATGCAACATCATGGTTATTATGATTATTTCAGAATCATGGTAAATCAGATAGTGGTATATAGAGATATATTATATAGTATCAGACCCTGTTGGACTATGCAGTTATAGAGTACGGTACCGTTGCTACAAATATTATGTTACGTTACGAGTGCAACCACCTATTTAACTAATACGTGGTAGTAGGTCGATCACCTAGGCCCTTGACGTGAACTGGCTCCCCATCAGATATGGGTTGAGGTGGGCAGATCAGATCGATGGAGTATAGTGGTTTATTCCTGGTTGGCTAGCCAGGGTAAATCCTGCCTATGGGCCGCACAATCCTATCATGAGGGGTTAAATCATGACACATAGTTATCCACAGAGGAAGTTTTCAGTTACTATTACGTATGTACAGATTTACAGAAACAGGGAATAGACTTATGTATAATAGAAGTATTTTGAATAGTAACCTACGATACTGTTATGTTAAGAAACATGGAAAGGGGGTGAATTTTATTACTTATATAGTACTTACATATTCAGTTATACATGTTTATATGAAAACGAATTTTCTTTATATTGTAGCTCATTTACCACACACTAGTAATAGCATATTTTGTCTTACTGAGCGTTGGCTCATCCCAGTGTTGAATCATTTTTTTCAGGTGATCCAAGTAGGCGAGCGGACCAGGCTCGCAAATAGAGGGGCTTCAGTAGTGCCCTGTCAGTGAAGTGAGTATTATGGAGGATTTTTGTATACCCTAGCTAGTTGAGGGTGTTTTGGGAACAGTGATATATGTATATTTTTGGAAATATGTTAGTACTCTAGTATTGGTTTGTATATATTTACATATGGATATGTTTATTCGATTTCTGTTTCTTACTGATTAGGTTTATGGTTGGGTTTACCCTAGTTTGGTATCAGAGCATGTAGAATGTCATAATAAAAAAAAAAACAAAAACAAACCCAGTTTATTAAGCAGGTCGTTACACCATATACCCCGATCCGCCATAACGATAACATATGCTTCTCCCCGCTCGGCACTCTCCCAGATGTCTTTTTCCACATGTCTGACATACAGGGTAGGTCTGAACACCCTGAACCTCATAACCCCCAGACTCCTGCCTCTGACCAGAACCCTGCTGAAAGCCTGAAGGAGTGGACCTCTTCTTTTGTCCCTGCTCCTTAACACCCATCCGCTTTTTGGCCTCAGCCAAAGCGGCTCTATCTACCAACTCAGCAAAATCCTGTATTTTCAATACCATAACTTGTCTATAGATCTCACGCCTTAACCCTCTTTCAAACTGTCTCGCCCTCCTTGCTTCATTAGGTATAATAAACAAGGCGAAGCAAGACAATTCTATAAACATCACCGCATATTGTTGGACTGACTGCTGTCCCTGCTTCAGATTTAGGAACTTCTCCACTTTGACTTCTCTGACAATGGCTGGAAAGTATCTGTCAAAGAACAATTCTCTAAATCGGTACCACGTCATAGCTATCAGCGTCATCCTCTGCTGTTCCAAGAGTTTCACAGTAGTCCACTAGTGCTCTACCTCTCTTATCAATTTATAAGTATTGAATAGAACCTGCTACTCCTCGATACACTACAACACCACCAAAACCTTCTCTATTTCCTGCATCCAGTTCTCGGCGATTGTAAGATCAACCCCTCCTGAGAATGTCGGAGGATTCATCTTACTAAATTTCTTAATCGTATAGCCAAGGCTTGCAGACGGGCCTCCCTGCTCCCTGGAGCTTCTAGCGATCTTAGCCATAACCTGTTGAGTCACGCTGTGTAGCGCGGCATCTGGATCACCCCCGCTTGCACCCGATGGTCCTGTTCCATCACCCCCAACATTCATACCACTACTTCCTAGGTTCATTCTGAAAAGAAAATAACATGATCCAAAGACCCGTTCTTATAATTTACACATCTAACCAAAAACCCCCTATCTTGACATTCTTATCCTTATTCAAGGTTCAGTACTACACTTTAGAAACACAACTCGGCAATAATTTACTATGACTTTCTTGAAATTTTTACCCCATAAAAGACACAGAAACCACCACGGAAGTCCTACCTCTAAACTGCAAAACCAAACCTCAACTCCTTTCCTATACTCTGGTATTGTTTTCGCTACACTCTAAAGTCTATAGAACCTAGCAACCTAGGCTCTAATACCCAACTGTAAAGACCTACCTATTTTACCATATATTTTTTTTCCTTCACATGAAAACATAACATCATTCATAATTACCTTGTTTCCCTGTTATATTGACATAAACATGGTCCACCCAGACCCGTGGGTACTGGGGACATATCTGTCAAACAACTTTGACACCTAAGCAGCAAGAAACATAATTTACATACAACCAACCAATCAATACCAGAGTTCTATTAAATCCGCTAATTATATATATACAATCATCTACCAAAAGACTGAAATGTATCCTAGGGCCAATTCCCAAAGTAAATATGACCCTAGCACAACAACTCACCCTTCCGACAGGGTAGCACAGTCCAACTCTATCGTCGTGGAGCTCTATCTGTTCCTCTACCTGGATTTCCTAAAATTTTTTAATGCTAGGGTGAGACACCTCTCAGTAAGGGAAATAAACTAGTATCAGTGTGTGGCAACATGAGTATTTTCGTGTTGTACATATAAATAATACATAAAACATAACTAGAAAAGTATGACTGTACTAAACTGAGTAAAACATGATTTGCAAATTCATAATGTAACATACTGCATACTATACATGGAAAACATCTTATATAACTGTACTATACTTAAATAACACCCACGATGGATAGCTAGATGATGTCATGTCTTACCCCCACATGACTGGGTTGTGCAGCCCCGAAAGCGGGACCTAGCAATGACTGGCCAACCATTCTAGATCAAAACATGAGTTTGTAAGTACGATGGGCCTGCCCCACCTGGTCCCGGACTACCAGGGGGACATCACAACTCTACACTGAAGCCACATCGACTGCCACTTCCCACACTCTGGTCATGTGGTTGCACTATCATAATGCTGAACATATAGCTACGGTATCGTGCTCCTGAAAACTGAACTATACCATACCATCTGAGTTCTGATAGCATATAATATGTTTCATATACTGAACATAATTGTTTTGTGTTTCGCAATAATATCTGACATGATAATATTTCATGAATTCTTTAATATCATACATGAATATGGCATCTATGCCAACATGAATTACGACATCTACCCCGGCATAATATAATATACTAAACATGATTTCTTTGTACTGTTTAACATAATATTCATAAAATCATGGTTCCTGTATTATTTTACAATTTCCCTAAAAATTATCATATCGTGCTTGTTCTGGGGAAAACATATTAATATGATATACGTAATTACATGGAATTTAAACTCATGCCACACATAAATGAGTAACGTTCTATACGTAAAATCTTCTTTAAAAATCATATTTTCTTATAAACATACTTAAATCTTATCTATGTTCGTAACAGTAATTCCCAAATATAATTATACAATATACATATTTTCCAAAAATTAAAGGCTCCAAAATAATGAATAATTTCAGGAAAAATTTTGACTTAGTTTATCCCCTTACCTGACTTACTGAGATGGCAACACAGTTCAATCCTAAGCCTATGGCATTTTCGGCACAAAATCTACAATTTCCATTTGCCCAGAACATTCAATAGAATTCCATTTCCATAAAACATTTCCTAGGCTCCCAATGTGACGACCTACTTAATATATATATATATATATATATATATGTTTTTTTTTAATTTCAAAATCACAAATCTCAACTCAACAGATCATAATCCACATGGACCTGTGGGTACCAGGGATACATCAAAACACATAACGGAAGCCTAAGCAGCAGGAAGCAAACAATCACAATATTATAAATACGAAAACATCCATCACATTACCATAAATACCAAAGTCACTATAACCACTGTACTTCAGTATATACATCCCAAAAACAAGATCTAGGTACATTTCCCACAAAATCCAACTATCCCTACTAACACTTACCCTTCAAAGAGGGTAGACAAACAACACTAGATCAGCGGGGCTTTTCCTGCTCTCCTATCTGGGGCTCCTAAAAAGTTTATAAAATTTTGGGGTAAGACACCTCTCAGTAAGGGAAATAAACTAATACCAGTGTGTGACAACATGAATATTCCGAGTTATACATATACCATATAGAACAGATTTAGTAAATGTTTTGTCAAATCTAGGAAAACATATATATCATCAAAACATGGCAGAACATACTGTATTTTCATCAACATATATCATCTCATATAATAATAATACAAAAACATTCTTGGTAGGTTAGATAACTTTTGTTATGTATTACCCTCACATAACTGGGTTGTGTGGCCAGAAGGCAGGACCTGACAATGGTTGGCCGACCACTGTCAAGTCAAAAGTATAGTCTGTAATTTTGATGGGTCTGCCTGACCTGGTCCATACATCAAGGGTGCTCACACACTTCTTAAAAACCACATCGACCATCCAATCTCACACCACTTCGTACAGCGGCGTTAACATAGATATAATGATCATGATGACCATAGACACATAGCAACGGTACCGTGCAAGTGTTAGCCTAGACCAAGCCAATTAGGTTCTGAAATCATATAACATATACTAAAACTGTGATACATGGATATTTCATATCATTAATTATTAAATCAATCATATCATTTTGCATATATACGTATATCATGAAAATCATCGGCCCGTACACCAGTATTACACATCTTACCATAGCTCGGCCCGTACGCAGGCAAATCATATCATAGCATAGCCCGTACGCTGGCAAATCACATCCATAGCTCGGTCTGTACGTCGGCAAATCATATACATAGCTCAGCCTATACACTGGCAAATCACATCCATAGCACGACCCGTACGCCGGCAAAATATATCCATAGCTCAGCTCGTATATTGGCAAATCATACACATAGCACGGCCCATATGCCGGAAAAACATATAAAAAATCTTGACCCGTATTCCGATTTTGCATCATAAAAATTCATATCATTAATACATTCCCAGAAAACAGTATTCCTAACAATTTCTACTCATGACACACTAACAAATTTTCCGCATATTTAACATACCATCATTTTTTAGCAGTATCTTCCCAAATATAAATCATATATAAATATATTTATTTTCCTGAAATCAAATGCTATAACAATATACATATTTTCATAAAATACTAGTTTAGTTTATCCCCTTACCTGATTCCTGAAAAGCCCCTAAGAAAATCTGTCCTGCACTCGCAGGGTTCCCAACTCACCACCCTGGAAAAAGCATTCCCTAGAACTAAAGTTCAGCATTTCTATGCGTATAACACTTCCTACAACTGTCAAATAACCAAATACTGAGTAGAAAGTCTTACCCTGGATTTGGGATGGTTCCAACTTAGCCCCACCGATGATTCGCTCTGGCAGACTTGCAGAGAACTTTACCAGGAGCGTCGTGATGGCTTCAGATCGTCGAACTGGCAGAAATTTGGCCCAAAATCGAAGAGAGAAGGAGAGGGAACCGAAGAGAGGAGAGAGGGATTTTCTGCGCTGAATTTCATCAAAAATCCGAGTTTTTCACTATTCATAAGGCTGGATTCGTCGACGAGCCACGTCATCTCGTCGACGAGTCCTTTAATAATTTCGTCAACGAAACCCACTCCTTGTCGATGAAATTCAAACTGCCCAAAACCTCTCTCAGTATTTCCTCGTCGATGAATCTTGCTTTCGTCGACAAGGTCCTCTTATACCCTCGCCGACGAATCCCCTGTGCTCATCGAAGAGGCCCTAATAATTTCCCTCGGTTATTCCTTCCAAAGTGCAATGTCGTCGATGAACGCGAAGAGTTCGTCGATGAAGTCGACTGCCTTCTTCTATTTTTGATTTCCATTTCCCTTTCTTTTTATTATTTAAATACCATTATTTTTCGGATCGTTACATTCTCCCCTCCTTATAAAATTTCGTTCTCGAAATTTACTATTCACGTAACTCGTCATCTCTTAACAAGAAAAGGGTCTACTTATTTTATTACTTACCCTCACTTATGGTAGAGGAATACCGTGGTTACATTCCGAGTCCTAGGAGATTATACATAAACAAAAGAAAAATTCTCCCAAAACTAAAATATCACTCACTACTAGAATATTACATGTACATGCAAAAGAAACATTACATATTTACTCACATTCTTAATTATGTATGGACTTCTTGGAACAATTGTGGATATTTCTGTCTGATCTGTTCCCCGAGTTCCCAAGAAGCCTCTTCTACTGCGTGATTCCTCCATAGAACTTTTACCAGAGGAATCTTCTTATTACGTAGTTCCTGTTCCTTTCAGTCTAGAATCTGCACTAGTACCTCCTCATAGACTAGTGAATCACTGAGCTCTAACTCACCATAGTTGATAATATAAGAAGGATCTGGGACATACTTCCTCAATATAGATACATGGAATACATCGTGCATCCTGGATAGTGTAGGTGGCAAAGCTAGCCTGTAGGCCACCAGCCCCACTTTCTCTAAAATCTCAAATGGACCGATGAATCTAGGGCTAAGTTTACCCTTCTTTTCGAATCTCATAATTCCTTTCAATGGAGCTATCTTCAGAAACACATGATCACCAGCGTCGAATTTCAAATTCCTGCGACGATTATCAACATAACTTTTTTGTCGGCTCTGAGCTGCATTTATTCTTGCCCAGATAAGCCTAACCTTGTCATATTCCTGTTGCACCATCTCTGGCCCCACTACTCGCCACTCACCCACTTCATCCCAAAATAAAGGAGAACGACATCTCCTACCGTATAAAGCCTCAAATGGTGCCATGCCAATGCTGGACTGGTAACTGTTATTATAAGTGAACTCCGCCAGTGGCATGAACTGAGTCCAGCTACCCCCAAAATCGAATACACATGCACGGAGCATATCTTCTAGTATCTATATCGTCCTCTCAGTCTTTCCGTATGACTGAGGATTCAATGTCATGCTAAATGATAACTGAGACCCTAGTGCTTCCTGCAAACTCTTCCCAAAACTTGACGTAGAACGCGGGTCTCAATCTGACACAATCGATACTGGCACCCCATGAGAACGAACTATCTCCTGAATATAGATCTCCGCAAAAAGTTTGAGGGAGAAGCTGATCTTAATAGGTATAAAGTGGGCCGTCTTAGTCAAACGGTCAATAATCACCCAGATGGCATTTTGGCCATGTAATGTCGTCGGCAGTCTTGACAAGAAGTCCATAGATATATGATCCCATTTCCACTCTGAGATAAATAACAACTGCAATTGACCTGCTGGCCTTTGGTGCTCAGCCTTTACCTACTGGCACGTCAAACACTGGGCTACATACTCGGCGATTTCTCTCTTCATACCACTCCACTAGTACGACTCTCGCAGATCCCTGTACATCTTTGTACTACCAGGATGAACTGTATACAAAGATCTATTAGCCTCCTCTAAAATAGTCTTCCTGATCTCAGTATCGGTAGGGACGCATAATCTGGAACAGAACCGCAAAGCTCTGTCATTTGCAATACTGAATTCCTCCCCCTGACCACTCTGTACTTGATCTATCACCTCTGCTAATTTTGGGTCTTCCTTCTGGGCGGCTTTAATTCTCTCTTACAGAATAGGCTACACCACTAAACTGACAATGTGAGCCTGAGAACCACTCTCAACTAATTCAATGTCGAATCTCTCTAGATCCATTATAATCGAATAATGGATCTCCATAGTCGCCAACGTTGATTCCCTGGACTTCCTGCTCAATGCATCAGCTACCACGTTTGCTTTCCCCGGGTGATAATTGATGGTACAATCAAAATCCTTAATTAACTCTAACCACCTTCTCTGCCTCATATTCAGTTCCTTCTGCATGAAGAAATACTTTAAGCTCTTGTGGTCGGAGAAAATCTCACACTGCTCACCGTACATGTAATGCCTCCAAATTTTCAATGCGTGTACCACTGCAGCCAATTCAAGATCATGTGTAGGGTAGTTCTTTTCATATTCTTTCAACTGTTTGGACGCATACGCCACTACCCTGTCATGCTGCATCAATACACAGCCAAGTCCCTTAAGAACGCATCACTGTAAATGACATACCCCTCACCCCCCCCGATGGGATAACCAATACTGGTAGTGTGACTAATCTTTGTTTCAGTTCTTGAAAACTCTGCTCACAGCTGTCATCCCACTCAAATCTGACATTCTTCATCGTCGGTCGTGTCAAAGGTCCTGAAAAAATTGAGAATCCCTCAACGAAACGGCGGTAATAGCTAGCTAGCCCCAAGAAACTCCTGATCTCCTGGACATTTCTCGGTCTAGCCTAATTCACTGCCGCCTCAATCTTGCTAGGATCCACGAAAATACCGTCTCCAAATACAACATGCCCCAAGAATACGACCTTCTCAAGCCAGAATTCACATTTACTGAACTTTGCGTACAACTTCTTTTCCCAAAGTGTTTGCAAAACTTGCCTCAAGTGCGTCTCATGCTCCTCATAGCTCCTCGAATAGACCAGTACATCATCAATAAAAACAACAACAAACTGGTCTAGGTATTGGTGGAAGACTCTATTCATCAAGTCCATAAATACCGCAGAAGCATTCATCAAACCAAATGGCATAACAAGAAACTCATAATTCCCGTACCTAGTCTTGAAGGTCGTCTTCGATTCATCTTCTACTTTCACTTTTACCTGATGGTAGCCGTATCCGAGGTCAATCTTTGAATACACCCGTGTACCCTGGAGTTGGTCAAACAAATCGTCCATACAGGGTAGAGGATACTTGTTATTGATTGTCACTTTATTAATCTCCCTATAGTCTATACACATCCTCATTGTCTCGTCTTTCTTCTTCACAAATAAAACTGGAGCTCCCTATAGAGATACACTGGGTCGTATGAAGCCCTTATCAAGCAGATCTTACAACTGATTCTTCAATTTTTCCAATTCTGCTGGCGTCATCCGATAAGGTACTTTAGAAATCAACGTTGTACAGGAAGGTAGATCAATAGGGAAATCTATCTCACGATTAGGTGGCAAGCCTGGTAACTCGTCTGGGAAAACATCTGTAAACTCCTTTACTATAGGCGTGCTAGCAAGTTTCAATTCATTCTCTGACATCTCCTTCACAACAACCACAAACCCCTGACAACCACTCAGCAGTAGTCTTCTAGCTTGCATAGCTGAAACTAGCTAAGGCGGGTGTCGCGACGTCCCGGAAGCGCATATGCCCCAGGCGGCGAAATAAAAATTAATTTTAATTTTCAAGGAAAAATAGTTATATCGGAGTCGCCACTAACTTTTTAGTGTGGTTAGAACACATTATTACTACCCTGTTAAGGGTAGAATGGGTCTATATTACCAGAGTTGGGTTCGGTAGTTCGGTTATGCGAGGGGAAGGTACGAGCACCCCCTACACGCTTGTTCTTACGAACGATACTTAATTAATTTGGAATTATCCCTAAGTCAATCTAGTAAGTCTTTAAAATTACTCCTCTAGTAAATTTACTAATACACGTACAAAGTGGATAAACAAATAAATAAATAAGTAAATGAATAATACAAAAATATATATAAAATATAAATATTTACATATTCCCTCAGAACCAAAGGTGCGTAAAGCCCAAAGGCTCATACCCCAGCATTAAAATCATAGGGATAATAATTAAGAAAATACACTCCCAAATTTTGAAATTGTATATAAAATTTTTATAAGAAAATACTAGTATGGGAGGTTTTAATATATATTAATAAGATAATAAACTAAGAAATTAAATTACCATAATACATGTAATAATAATAGGGATACATATATGCTAAAATATTACAAATATCAAAGTAAGCAATGAAATACCATGATACTATATATATTAAGACACTAAAGATACTATAAAAAAAAATAATTAATACTAAATATATCGAGATACTAAAAGTAATTAATACTAAATATATTAAGATACCAAAAATAATTAACACAAATGTATTAAGATACTAAAAAATAATTAATACTAAATATATTAAGATGCTGAAAATAATTAATACTAAACACATTAAGATACCAAAAATAATTAATATTAAATGTATTAAGATATTAAAAATAATTAATACTAAATATATTAAGATACCAAAAATAATTAGTACTAAATATTTTAAGATAAAACAAAAAATATCACAATACATAACTATAATACCATAATAACTACATGTAATAAAGGAAACCCTAAAAATACCTAAAACAATGAAAACTGATCAAAACCCTAAAATATATATATATATATATATATATATATATATATATATATATATATACATGGAAACACGTAAAACCCTAAAATTAATATATAAATATACAATATTACATATGGAAACAAATCAATCCTAAAATTAATATACCAAATACAATAATAAGTATGGGAGCAACTAATGCAATTAAGGAGACAAATCAACCCTAAAACCAATATGCAAAACCACTAATGAAATTGGGAAACAATCCAATCCTACTATTAATGTGCAAGTTATACAATATGAAGACAAATCAATTCTAAAATTAGTAGGCACTTACACGATTATGAAGATGACACCAAGATAATGAAATTATGGAAACACTTAAAGATCAATATACATGTAATCTCTAAACTTAGTATACAAGCCATATAGAAATAAATTAAATCTTAGACGGAAACCAATCGAAACTCTAAACATGCTTAAATAATAATAAAACCCTAATTACAACCCTAAATAGTAATATTCTATTTATTAAATAAATATATGACAATAAGAAAATTAAAACTTTAACAATAATATTCAATCAACCATAATGTTACCTATTTAACATATGTACAATTCAAAATTTTAAAAATTGAAACCAGCCCCCACAAAAAAAAAAAAAAAAAAAGGAAACCTACAAAAATGAGAGAAAACTAATTAGTATTTACAGTAATTATCACAAAAAATTTAAACAAACATCACCGCGAGATTGTGAACATAATATTTAAAAATTTAACATATATATAATAAAAAGCCTAAATGCGAATATCAACTGCATACTACGATAAATAACATATTAATATAAATACCTATACAATGAAGTCTTAAGCTTTAAATATTAAAACAAGTCAAAATAAGAAAAGAAACAGAAAAATAAATAAATAAATTCATTAATTAATAAATAAACAAATGAACATCGAATATATATATATATATATATATATATAACCTAAATAAATATTATTACAAAAGCTGAAAAACAAAAAAATCCTACGAGAAATAAATTAAAGTTAGTATATATATATAACATCAATTAAATGTATGATAAAAAAAAAAAAAAATTAAACTTTACATATATATGTGCGCGTGTGTGTGGCTTGCATGAAAGGCGTTTACCGCCGGAGCTGGAAGAGGATGTCACCAGAGTGTTGGGCTACTGTGGTGATGCAGGTGTAGTGCTGCTGTGGTGATCGGAGGTCCTGGTGCAGGCCGAGGAGGGAGCTGTGGTCGCCGGAAAGGAGGAGCTCTGATCGTTGGCCGGAGTTGCAGAGTTACTGTGCGTGGCCGGAGGAAGGCTGGGAGAAGGCTTGCCGCAAGGTAGTTGTTGTGTAGCTCTCGAGTGGTTGCAGCGGCAGAGATGAGCAGCGTGACGACGCCGGGTTGTGACGCTTGGCGCTGGTGAAGGAGGATCACCGAAATGTTCTGAGTATGTTGGCTGTGGAGATGGCTTGGACGGAGGCAGGGGAGTGAACTGGAGCAGAGGGAGTTTGGGAGATGAGCAAAGAGGCAAAGGGAGGCAGAGAAGATGGATTCAGGGTGCGCCGGGAGAAGGAGAGAAGATGGGAAAGGGTGGCGGCGGTGTGTATCTCCGGGAAGAATAAGAAGACACTCTTTTTTTCTTTTTGCTGCACTCTCCCCCACATTTGGCCTCTGCCCTGTGCATTCCTATTTATAAAACAAAATCCTAAAAATCCTTCTTTTCTTTTCCTTTTTCTTCTTATTCTTTTTATACTTTTATGATAATAATAGATACAGTAATAATGATGATAAAAATAATAATAATAATAATTAGTAAATAAAGTAATAATACTAATATTAAAAGCAATAATTAATAATAATAATAATAATAATAGCAAAATAATAATAATAATATAGGAAAATAATAACCATAATAAAAAAATACTAAAAATAATAATAAAATAGTAATAATAATAATAATAATAATAATAATAAATAGTGATAATAATAATAGATATATCCAAAATAATAATAGTAAAGTAATAATAATAATAAATAATGAAAATAATTATAAGAAAGTAATAATAAAATAAATATAATAAAAATACTAATAATAATAATAATAAAATAATAAATACTAAAAATAATAGTCATAATAAAATAATAATAATAATAATAATAATAATAATAATAATAATAATAATAAGGTAATAATAATAATAATAATGAAAATAAGAATAGACCCCTTATTCTATTTGGCTAGGGCAAAAATAGGGTGTCTACAGCAGGGATTGCACTTGCGACCGTACAAACTTGACTTCTGCTTCCCCCGGAGATCTGAATATCACTTCTCGTGCTCGGCAATCTATGCTGGCAAAATTAGCTGCTAGCCAATCCATGCCAAATATAACATCAAATTCGTGCATGTCTAGCACTATCAGATCAGCGGATAAAGTCTTCCCTTGAATATCAACTGGACAACCTCGGAGCACCCTACCACACCTCACTGCTAACCCAGTCGGTGTAGATACCAACAATTCAACATTTAATGATTGTGTTTCTACCTCATATAACTTAACACACCCCGAAGACACGAACGAGTGTGTGACGACCTGCTTCATTTTCCATATATTATATATATATATATATATATATATATATATATATATTCAATATCACAAAACACAGATTAGCAGATCATAATCTACCTGGACCCGTAGGTACCAGAGATATATCAGAACACATAACGGAAGCCTAAGCAGTGGAAAACATACATTCACAATATCATAAATACAAAGACATCTATCACATTATTACAAATACCAGAGTCACTACATCCACTGTATTTCAGTATATACATCCCAAAAGAAACAAAATCTAGGGACACTTCCCACAAAAATCCAACTATCCCTACTAAAACCTACCCTTCAAAAAGGGCAGACAACAGCTCTAATTCAACGAGACTTTTCCCGCTCTCCTATCTGGGGCTCCTGAAAAGTTTATAAAATTTAGGGGTGAGACACCTCTCACTAAGGGAAATAAACTAATACTAGTGTGTGATAACATAAGCATTCCATGTTTAACATATACCATACATAACATATTCTGTAATTGTTTTGTCGAATCCGGGAAAACATATATATATCAAATCATAGTAGAACATACTGCATTTTCATAAGCATATCTCATCTCATAAAGTATAATACAAAAACATTCCTAGTAGGTTAGTTGGCTATTGTCATGTATTACCCCCACATGACTGGGTTGTATGGCCCGAAGGCGGGACATGACAATGGTTGGCCGACCACTGTCAAGTCAAAAGTACAGTCTGTAAGTCTGATGGGTCTGCCTAACCTGGTCAGTACACCAGGGGCAATCACACTCTTCTTAAAAACCACATCGACCATCCAATCTCACACCACTCCGTACAACGGCGTTAACACAAATATCATAATCACGAAGACCATGGACACATAGCAACGGTACCGTGCAAGTGCTAGCCTAGACCATACCAACCAAGTTCTGATACCATATAACATATATTGAAATTGTGATACATGGATATTTCATATCATTAATTTCCACATCAATCATATCAGTTTGCATATATACGTATATTATGAAAATCATCGGCCCGTACGCCGGTATAACACATTTTATCATAGCTTGGCCCGTACCCCGGCAAATCATAGTACAATCCGTACACTGGCAAATCACATCATAGCACGGCCCATACGCTAGCAAACATATCATAGCACAGCCCGTACGCTGGCAAATCACATTATAGCACAACCTGTACGCTGGCAAATCACATCATAGCACGGCCTGTATGCCGGAAAACATATATAAAAATCTCGGCCCATACGCTGGTTTTCCCATTATAAAAATCCATATCATAATCCCATTCCAGAAAACAGTATTTCGTAACATTTTATACTCTTGCCACACTAACAGATTTTGCACATATTCAACATATCATCATTTTCAACAGTATTTTCCCAAATATAAATCTTATATAAGTAAACATATTTACTTTCCTGAAATCAAATGCTATATATATACATTTTCTCAAAAGAACTAACTTAGTTTATCCCCTTACTTGACTACTGAGAAAACCGCCAAAATAATCTAATCTAACACCCGTAGGATTTCTTGACCAATACCCTGACAATGAAATCTTCCAGTATTAACTTCATTATTTTCATGCGTACATCATTTCCTATAACTATCACAAGACCAAATTTGGTTTAAAAAGCCTTACCTCAACTCAGGGATGATTTCCATCTTACTTTCACCAATGATCCGCTCTTGCAGAAATGGAGAGAACTTCTCCAAAAGTGTCGTGGTGGCTTCGGATTATTGAATCGACATAAATCCGGCCCAAAATCAAAGAGAGAGAGAGAGAGAGAGAGAGAGAGAGAGAGAGAGGGAGGGAGAGAGAAAACCGAAGGGAAGAGAAAGAGGAGAGAGTTAGATTCTTTAGAAAGTTAAAAATTCGGATTTTGATATTTATAGAGCAAAGGATTCGTTGACGAGCCATGTTATTCGTCAACAAATCCTTTAATAAATTCATCAACGAAATTCAGTCCTCGTCGATGAAATTTAGTCGGTTCAAACCTCTCTCAGTATTTCTTCGTCAACGAATCCCCTGTATTCGTCGACGAATTTTCTTATACCTTCGTCAACGAAGTCAACTTCCTCCTTCTATTACGGTCTCCATTTCCCTTCCTCTTTATTATTTAAATCCCATTATTATTCGGGTCGTTACAGAGTGTGTAGCTCCTGAATCAAACAATGTATTAACTTTAAAAGAAAGCATAATAACCATACCTATCACCACGTCACCGGTCATCTCAGCCTCACCCGGTGTCAAAGTAAACACCTTAGCTGGAGCCGTATTTCTCTGTTGGACCCCACGTGGCGCCTGATAACCTCCCTGATATGGTCTAGGAGCTGGAACTACATCTGGTGGGGTAGGGCAGTCTCACACCATGTGCCCCGATCTTCCACAGTGATAGCACACCACACCACCAACTCGACACTCTCCCCAATGCCTCCTACCACAAGTATGACAGACTGAAGGACCTTGCCCTGTCTACACTTCATGTCCTCCTGTCTCCTACCTCCGCCCTCTACCATAATTTCCTCTCCTCCATTGACCCAGTTTATGACCCTGCTGATAGCCCATAGATGCAGATCTCTTCCTCTGTCCCTGCTCCTCTGCATCGAGACGCTCATCAATCTCTGCCAAGGCTGCCCTGTTGACTAACTTAGCAAAGTCCTGGATCCGCAGCACCACCACCTACTTGAATATACTCTGCCTCAAGCCTCTCTCAAACTGTCTTGCCTTCTTCACTTCATCAGGAACAATGTACGAGGCGAAACGAGAGAGCTCAATGAAACGCGCCGCATACTGTTGGACGGATAGCTATCCCTACTTCAGACTCGGGAACTCTTCTACTTTAGCCTCCCTGACAGTAGCTAGAAAATACCTATCGAAGAACAATTCTTTAAACCGGTCCCATGTCATGGCTATCGAAGTCACCCTCTGCTGCTCCAACAGTCTCACCACAGTTCACCACCTCTTGACCTCTCCCGTCAATCTATAGGTGGCAAAGAAGACTATATGTTCCTCAGTACATTGCAACACAGTCAAGACCTTCTCGGTCTCCTGCATCCAGTTCTCAGCGGCTACAGGATCAACTCCACTTGAGAATGTCAGAGGATTCATCTTCGTAAACTTCTCGATAGTACATCCATGGCCTGCAGATGGACCACTCTGCTCCCTCGAGCTCCTAGTGATCTCAGCCATAACCTACTAAGCCACGCTACGTAATACCGCACCAGAGTCGGTCCCAGCTGCACCTAATGGTCCTACTCCATCACTGCCACTTGCATGGGCACTACTTCCTCCTGGATCCATCTTGGAAAAACCAAACACAACTTAGAAATTTTATCCTTATAATTTACCCACCTATCCTCACCACTTTTCTCAACATTTCTAACTCATTTCTAATCCCCAGTCCTACATTCTAGGAACACAACTTGACAATAGCTTGCTATGGTTTTCCTGAAATCGTTACCTAGGAAAAACACAGAAACTACCATGGAAGTCCTGCCTCCAGACTGTAGAACAACCTTAAATCATTTCCTAAACTCTGGTATTGTTTTCGCTGCATTCTAAACTCTACAAAACCTAGCAACCTAGGCTCTGATACCAAACTGTGATGACCTGCTTAATTTTCCCATATATATATATATCTGTGTGTGTGTGTGTGTGTTTTTTTAATTTCAAAATCACAAATCTCAACTCAATAAATCATAATCCACCTGGACCCGTGGGCACTAGGGATACATCAGAACACATAACGGAAGCCTAAGCAGCAGGAAACATACAATCACAATATTATAAATACGAAAACATCCATCACATTACCATAAATACCAAAGTCACTATAACCACTGTACTTCAGTATATACATCCCAAAAACAAGATCTAAGGACATTTCCACAAAATCCAATTGTCCCTACTAACACTTACCCTTCAAAGAGGGCAGACAGACAGCACTAGATCAACGGGGCTTTTCCCGCTTTCCGATCTGGGGCTCTTGAAAAGTTTATAAAATTTTGGGGTGAGACACCTTTCAGTAAGGGAAATAAACTAATACCAGTGTGTGGCAACATGAATATTCCGTGTTATACATATACCATAAAGAACATATTGAATAAATGTTTTGTCAAATCTGGGAAAACATATATATCATCAAAACATGGTAGAACATACTGCATTTTCAAAAACATATTTCATCTCATATAATAATAATAATACAACAACATTCCTGGTAGGTTAGCTGGTTGTTAACATGTATTACCCCCACATGACTGGGTTGTGTGGCCAGAAGGCGGGACTTGACAATGGTTGGCCGACCACTGTCAAGTCAAAAGTACAGTTTGTAAGTCTAATGGGTCTGCCTGACCTGGTCCGTACATCAGGGGCGCTCACACACTTCTTAAAAACCACATCGACCATCCAATCTCACACCATTCCGTACAGCGGCGTTAACATAAATATCATGATCATGATGACCATGGACACATAGCAACGGTACCATGCAAGTGCTAGCCTAGACCAAGCCAACCAGGTTCTGATATCATATAACATATACTAAAACTGTGATACATGGATATTTCATATCATTAATTATCAAATCAATCATATCATTTTGTATATATACGTATATCATGAAAATCATCAGCTTGTATGCCGATATTACACATTTTACCATAGCTCAGCTTGTACACCAGCAAATCATATCATAGCACAGCCCGTACACTAGCAAATCACATCCATAGCTTAGTCCGTACGTCAGCAAATCATATACATAACTCAACCTGTACGCTAGCAAATCACATCCATAGCACGGCCCGTACGCCGGCAAAATATATTCATAGCTCAACTCGTACGTTGGCAAATCATACACATAGCACAGCCCGTACGCCAGAAAAACATATAAAAAATCTCGACCCGTACGCCAATTTTCCATTATAAAATTCCGTATCATTAACACATTCCCAGAAAACAGTATTCTTAACAATTTCTACTTATGCCACACTAACAGGTTTTCTGCATATTTAACATACCATCATTTTTTAGCAATATCTTCTCAAATAGAAATCATATATAAATATATTTATTTTCCTAAAATCAAATGCTATAACAATATACATATTTTCATAAAATACTAACTTAGTTTATCCCCTTACTTGATTCCTGAAAAGCCCCTAAGAAAATCTGTCCTGCACCCGCAAGGTTCCCAACTCAACACCCTAGAAACAACATTCCCCAGAACTAAAGTTCAGTATTTTTACGCGTATAACACTTCCTACGACTGTCAAATAACCAAATACTGAGTAGAAAGCCTTACCCTGGATTTAGGATGGTTTCCAACTTAGCCCCACCGACGATTCGCTCCGGCAGACTTGTAGAGAACTTTTCCAAGAGCGTCGTGGTGGCTTCAGATTGTCGAACCGGCGAAAATCTGACCCGAAATCGAAGAGAGAAGGAGAGGGAGCCAAAGAGAGGAGAGAGAGGGAGTTTCTACACTGAATTTCATCAAAAATCCAAGTTTTTCACTATTTATAGGGCTGGATTCGTCGACGAGCCACGTCATCTCATCGACGAGTCCTTTAATAATTTCATCGACGAAACCCACTCCTCGTCGACGAAATTCAAACTACCCAAAATCTCTCTCGGTATTCCTCGTCAACGAATCTTGCCTTTGTCGATGAGGTCCTATTATACCCTCATCTACGAATCCCCTGTGTTCATCGATGAGGCCCTGATAATTTCCCTCTATTATTCCTTCCAAAGTGCAATGTCATCGATGAACGCGAAGCGCCTTCTGTTTTCGGTTTCCATTTCCCTTTCTTTTTATTATTTAAATACCATTATTCTTTGGGTCGTTACACCCAATAACTTAAATAAATTGTTAAATTCCAAAATAATCAAATTACCTTGGTTTTCCTGAACTATGACCGTAGGGTCCCAAAATTACACCCGCGACACTTACTTGAGCCCTGAATTCAATGACCCTAATTCAACCTCAGAATGCCCAATATTTAACATTTCTAAATCTATAATAATTAAACAATAATTTGCCCCTTAATAACCCTCTTAGCCTAATTTTGGGGTTATGCCTACGATGACCCCACGAGAAATCCGGTTCGCTAGACTTGTAGAGAATCATCTCTAGATTCTCGTAGTGGTGTCCTATCGTCAATTGGGTTTAAGATTTACGAGAAATTGAGGTAAAAGTGAGAATTTGGCTTACCCCAGGAGATATGCCTATGGCGCTCCTATGACAAATCCACTCCAATAGAAATGTCAGTGGCGGAGAATGGAGTCCAGCGGTATTTTCTGATTTTCGATCAGGCAAAAATCAGTTGAGAAATTGAAGGAAGTGGGAGAGAGACGGAGACAAGCGAGAGAGACTCAGAAAAGGGGGGGGGGGGCGGCTGCGGCTTCTCTCCTTGAAATTTCAATTCCTTCAGATGCTTCCGGAAGCTTTGCTTTAGAAAGCTTTGGATGATGATAATAATAATAATAATAATAATAATAATAATAATAATAATAATAATAATATAATATCAATATCATTATTATTATAATATTTAATTAATAATAATAATTTATTTACTTTAATTAATATAATTAATTATTTTATTATTTATTTCTTTTTAGGATCCACTACATCCTCCTGTAATAATTATTTTTGGGGCGTTACAATTACGGTCTAAAATTCCAAATGAAATACCATTCTTCCTTAGACCCGATTCATATTTTACATCACATATGGTTTTTACAACACCATCATACATTTTGATTTTGACATTTCTAATAACAAATATTTTGTATGAAATATTATTTTCAATCAAAATACAACCAGCATAAACTGACCTATCGGTGTCAAACCATTTCCTAGGATAAAAGCTTTCGGTGACTAAGATTCAAGAATCATCTGTGAGGCACCCCAAACCCGATGAAACACATAGCATATCTCCAACACTACATTATGAGTCTTCCTCCACTACACTTGCATATTTTGACGAACCCTTAGACATATATCAGCATTCCCGTTTTCACCAAACTAATGCCGGAGATTTCTCATCCATGACAAGATACAACACGTCCTTAGCCAAATAAAGACAAATGATTGCTCCCAATTCATTCCAAGTCATTGCATCCATGCTATCCGGTTGAAATTTTGTATAAACCTTTCACCAAAATCTTGTTGCACTAAGAGATCCTTCAATTCAGAGTCATACAACACGCTCTGATATCAATTGTTGTGAAATAAGGGCGGCCTCTCCCAACAATGCGCAGCGAATGAACATTGTGTAAAGGATCACACATACATACTTGCAACAAAAAAATTTTGGTGACAAACATAGCAATATAAAGAGAGTAAAGATAATAGTAACGACACCAGAAATTACGTGGTTTGGCAAAGCCTATATCTATGGGAGCAATCGGTAAGAGATTTCACTATGAAAATCAAAGATACACACTCAATGATCTTTTCTCGTTCTCTTACCCCTCTCTTACTCTCTTACATGTCAAATATGCCCAGAAGAGCATATATAACAAGCCCTCGGAGGTTTCCCTCCGAATCCCCAACTGTCATAGCATTCAAATTCAAAATTCAAATAACCTATTGCAGCCAAGTCGCACTCGTCGACGAGAACATTGAGTGCCTACTGTGCAGCCCCTCCATGTTCTTCTTCCTTCCCTTGTTTATGAAACTCCAAGTATAAGAGCCACGCCATAAACAACACTCCATCCTCGAGGGACTCGCCGATTTCGAAGCCACCATTTGCCTCTACACTACCTTTTAAGCCAATGTCCTTGGCGTTGACATAGACATTCCCATTTCCATGAACTTGCTCATGAATTACTGTGGAAAGAATGCACCAGTAGATTTCCAATGTGCCCAGATTTCATATCTTTTATTTTTTACTTTTCAAGTATACGTTGCAGAGGGGTTTGATCATAAACTGATCGACTATTTGTGAGCATGATAATGTAGTGTATTGGATATGATAGAAAGAGGAGCAATTAAGTTAGGTAAAAGGTTTTATCTAATTTGTATTTTGTAGAATGCAAAATTAATAAATGAAACACAATAATATTGTTTTTGGAGTATGCATATCAGACTTTGAATTTGAATTTGAGTGAATTTGAATAAATTTTAATACAATTTTGTATTATATTTTAGCCAAATCCAATCTCTCTCCAAACATATAAAGGGCAAATAAAAATAAATTTATCTACCTCATAAAACAGAGCAATTGACAGAAAGTTGAGTAGTAACAATTCATATATATTTTGCTTATAATCATTTCTCTTTCCTTTCATGTTCTTCAACTCAAAAAATGAAATAGAAAAGTGAGTTTTTATTGTTCTTCTTCCATAGCCTTTTTTCTTGCATTTTTATTTTCTATAAATATATATATATTTTAAACACGTACAATATTAAGAGAAGTGTTTCTTGGCAAGTCTTAGTCTAATGCTTACGATGGCACGAGAAAAGTAAAAATAATAAAGGGGTAAGGGTGTTTTCCTTTTTATCCTTTTTTTAATGATTTGGAACTCTAACTTGGACAAACCCTTGAGATGTAACCTCGGGAGAAATTAAACAAGGGGTCTCCCCCTCCACATGTCCGTGTACCTATATTTCAATGTTAAACATATGGCAAATTGATTATATATTCATTAATAAACATATAAATAGGGGATTCATTTTCAATTTGTTTAGAATTTAGGAAGCAATCACACGGACATGTGGAGGGGGGAAAATTGACCACCTCAAATTATTTGTTAAAGTGATCCGAGTTCGGATTTGCACTCTTAAGATTGAAAAATTATCTGCATAGGCCCAACAAAAAATGACTAGTGGATAGCCCCAAAAGCTCGTCGATTCATTTGGATTAGCGGATCCTAGAATGTGCCAAATGAAAATCAAAATCCAAAACATTTCTCGATGGGGTGTCATTTATTATATTACTCTATCAAATAGATTAATTCTCTTGAACTTAATTATTATTGAGTTAAAAGAATTGTAATGCTGTAGCTCAAATTTCACATCATCAATTATGAATGACGAGGGTCTGTGGCTTAAAAGATTAATGAACAAACCTAACAAAAAAAGTAATTAATTTAACGCAAATATTTGTAAGCCAAGAAATTTTTGTGCCCATCACCTTGATTGTTGAACTTTATTAATTAACAAAAATACCCATTAATCCTCAGTACTAGAGGTCGACCCACTTACTATTTCATCATCATGAAATAATCAACCACATAAAAAATATATGGGTTTCAAAAACATAATACCACGCAAATTAAATACACAACTGCAGTGGCTTTCTACTCGCATAGAAAGCCTTGGGGAACCTTCTTCCCACATGCGTTTACAAGCAAAGTGAGGGAGATTGGTATATTGTTGGGCTTGACAGTACTGCAGCGCTCAACAGATTAGCCTGAATGGCAGTGCACTGGCAGACTGCGGCCTCAAGTTCGGCAGGACCCCTCAGCAACGCCCAACACATTGGTTGTGAATTTTTTTTTTATTATAGTTAATGAAGTGCAGAAATTGTTTAAAGATTTTTTTATGAGACAAGGATTTTTTAGGAACGTTTTTTAGATATGGTTCACGTAAGAAATACTCCATTGTGCAATTTTTTGAACCCCAACTGAAATTTTTTTTATGAGAATTAATGCACTTTTAATGTTCTTTCTAGTTATAATTCGGATATAGAGAATTTTCAATGGCAATGATGTAATGGAGCAAGCAATATACATGGTAAAATAAAGAAATAGACACTTCGATTTTAACTGACTACAAATAGGTTAACCATATTCATTTTTCAGGCATTAACCTTAATTATGATTAGTTGAAAGTAGTTAAATAAGTGTCCCCAACCATATCATACCCATTCTCATGCCCTCTTAGGAAGGTCAGAACCCGAAACTTCAGACGCAAAATTTGCAAATCCAACTGTCAGAATGTCCTTGAAACAACACCTCAGCATGTTTATCTCTAGAAATTAACCAAACTGGGCTCTATTATACATGTCTTTGGTCAATTGGTACTGTTAATTCATTACAGCTATATTTAAGCCATTGGGTCAGTCTGAATCTGTCCAATTTCAGCCCATAAGCCAAGCGAATCGCATGGCTGCCTGATCATCAATACTCTTCGTACCTCTTAATTCTCTTCTCTCTATCTATAAAAGCCCAACGCCATCCCTTCCATTTCCCCACCACCACCCTTTCCCCAGTTGGAGACCAATCATCTCTACAACTTAACTTGATCATCCCAGCTTAGCCAGCTAGCTACCAATTCCAACCTAGCCTCGGGCCTCGAGCGTTCGGCTGTGGCCGACCGGTGCATACACATCCCTAAACATGGCTCCTCCAAAGGCTGCAGCTGCTGCAACCCCCACTGCTACCCTTATTTTTATCCTCTTCTTCGCGACGGCGAGCGGTTCGAGAGATATTGCTCATACCTACAATACTCAAGATGCCGCGGTGGACGCGTCGTGCCCTCAGGACAGCATCAAGTTTGGGGTATGCGGCGGACTGTTGGATGACTTGTTGCACTTTGCGGTGGGAAACCCCCCGTCCGGCCCTTGCTGCTCCGTCCTCGAGGGACTCGCGGATTTCGAAGCCGCCATTTGCCTCTGTACTGCCTTTCAAGCCAACGTTCTTGGCGTCGATGTAGACATTCCCATTTCCTTGAACTTGCTCCTGAATTACTGTGGGAGGAATGCACCAGTAGATTTCCAATGCGCCTAGATTCCATATCTTTTATTTTTTACTTTTGAAGTTATACGTAGCAGAGTGGTTCTATCGTAAATTGATCGACTATTTGTCTTCGGGATAATGTAGTGCATTGGATATGATAGAAAGAGGAGCAAAATTAAGTTAGGTAAAAGATTCTATCTAATTTTGTATTTTGTAGAATGTCAAATTTATAAATGAAAGACAATAATATTGCATTTCGGAGCATGAATTTCAGAATTTGAATTTGAATTTGAATTTAAGTGGATTTAAATAAATTTAAACATAATTTTCTATTACATCTTATTCAAATTCAATCTCTTTCCAGTCATATAAAAGGTAAATAAAAATAAAGTTGTTTTATTTTTACTAAAGGTAGTTAATAGGAGAACAATTGACAAAAAGTTGAGAAGTAACAGTTCATATATATTTCTTGTTCTTTTCATGTTCTTCAACTCAAAAAATGAAATAGAAAAGTGAGTTTTTATTGTTCTTCTTTCATAGCCTTTTTTCTTGCATTTTTCTTTTATATAAATATATTTATTTTAAACACATACAATATTAAGAGAAGTGTTTCTTGAAAAGTCTTAGCCTAATGCTTATGTTGGCATGAGAAAGGTAAAAATAATAAACGGGTAAAGGTGTTCTTTTATTTTATTTTTTTTAATGATTTGGAACTTCAACTTGGATAAGCCCTTCAAATCCAATATGAGGAGAAATTATACATGGGTTCTTCCCCTCCACATGTCTGTGTACCTTTATTTAGATGTTAAATATGTGACAAATTGATAATATATTCATTAATAAACGTATAAATAGAAGATCCATTTTCAATATGTTTACAATTTAGAAAACAAGCACGCGGACATGTAGAGGAGGAAAAATTGACCACCTCAAATTATTTGTTAAAGTGATCCGAGTTTGGATTTGCACTCTTAAGATTGAAAAATTGTCTGCATAGGCCTAACAAAAAATGACTAGTAGATAGCCCCAAAAGCTCATTGATTCATTTGGATTAGTGGATCCCAGAATGTGCCAAATAAAAATCAAAATCCAAAACATTTCTCGAATGGGGTTTCATTTATTATACTACTCTATCAGATAGATTAATTATCTTGAACTTAATTATTATTATATGGTAACACGAAGAGGAAGTTGCATATATATTAATTTGAGTTAAAAGAATTGTCATGTTGTAGCTCAAATTTCACATCATCAATTATGAATGACGAGTCCTGTGGCTTAAAAGATTAATGAACAAACCTAATAAAAAAAAGTAATTAATTTAACGCAAATATTTATAAGCCAAGAAGTTTTTGTGCCCACTGATTGTTGAACTTTATTAATTAACAAAAATACCCATTAATCCTTAGTACTAGAGGTCGACCCACTTACTATTTCATCATCATGAAATAATCAACCACATAAAAAATATATGGATTTCAAAAACATAATACCACGCAAATTAAATACACAACTGCAGTGACTTTCTACTCGCATAGAAAGCCTTGGGGAACCTTCTTCCCACATGCGTTAACAAGCAAAGTGAGGGTGATTGGTATATTGTTGGGCTTGACTGCGGCGCCCAACACATTGGCCTGAATGGCAGTGCACAGGCAGACTGCGGCCTCAAGTTCGGCAAGACCTTTCAGCAGGGCGCAACATTGTTGGCTAGGTTTAGCCCCAATGACCTCATTCACCACCCCCAACCAGCTTGAACACACCCCAAACTTTAGGGTATCCCTTGGGCACTTGTCCGGCCTTTTTGGGGCGGAAGGAACTGATGGCGGCGCTACCGGAGTCTTTGGAGGGAATGGGAGCTTATTATGAGACGAGAAGGCTGCAGTGAAAGGCAGCATCATGTTGAGGAAGATGAGAAGAGCTGCCCCCTTTGTGAATGCCATTTTCAGATAATGCATGCAGTAAACCCAAACTGTGTGTGTGTGTGTGTGTGTGTGTGTGTGTGTGTGAGAGAGAGAGAGAGAGAGAGAGAGTATGTGGTTGCAGCCACACACGGGTAGTGGCTAGTATTGATAGGGGCATGGATAGCGTTGGGGAATTTGGATACTTCTGGCTTGATGGTTGAGTAAGCTGGCTATCCATTGCCCGCAGCCACGCAAATTAATCCCCGGGCAAGTTTTCGGTTAAAACTGAATTAATAGACAGGACCAAAGTTCGGGCCGGTTCAATGGATCATTTCCATTAATTGAATATTTTCACTTTTAAGCAACCAAATGCTCAAGCATATACGAAGGCATATAGGCTAGGTGACATAGACCCTCAAAGAATGACTCAAGTAAGGAATGTGCGGCACTCGTTCAAACCTCTCCCCCAACCATGTCAATCGATTACACGTTCAAGTTTACAAACACAAGCATCACGTAAGTCGCTTTAATCACATGGCAGTCATTAAAGTAATATTACAAACAACCACAATTCACAAAGGCAAGAGATAGTCATACAAAAAGCATTAATAAATTAGTGAAATACATCACAATCCATCATAAGGAGATACAACGATGAAAATGACTACTTATTTTATTCAATCAAGAGAAGAACACTATATGCATCAACACAAGTAATTTGATATTCAATATAAGTTCCTAAAGAATACATATAAAGTTAATAAACACCCCCCCCCCCCCAAAAAAAAAAAATATCCCATTACATTGCTACTCCCTAACATCCTCTCCTAATCATTTTATTAACATCCTTGTCAATTCACTATAAGAAGTTTTCAGTCCTCTGATTCTAGTACCACTATCTTGGAGTTCAAGAAATCTTGAATCTTCTGGGTGGCATGCTAGAGATCTTTTGTCTTCTCCCAACCCTGTCCACTTTACCACGTACTATTGTTGATGACAACCTTCTTTGTTGATGACTCTATCTACAAGGATATTCTCATCAACATATCTGGTTGTAGTCTTCTTCTTGGAAATGGCTAATCTCCTTCACTTCTGTTAGCTCAAGTCTTCTTCATCGACATGGAATGGTTTTAAGTTGCTAACGTGAAACACTAGATGGAATGGCCGCCTATGACTCTTCATCCATTCTGGTTGTTCAAGTCGATAGGATGCATGTCCGACTTTCTCTATCATATGATTGGGCCTTCATATTGTCATAAGAGTCTTACTAGCACCAAGTCCCCAACTTTAAATTGTTATGGTCGTCGCCCTTGGTCTGCTCATTTATTCATGCACTTTGAAACTTTTTCAAGCCAAGCCTAAGTGACTTCTATGTTCTACATTGTTGACATGTCACAATCTTAAAAGGACTTTTATTAGTTGCAGAAGATTTCATTGAATTAAAACAAAATTGCATTGTGTCTAATAATGAAACCTAATTTTTCTGATTGGTGTTTACAAAATGTCGTAAATATTCTTCCAACATCCCATTCAAGCATTCTGTTTGGTCATCTGTTTGTAGGTGGTAGCTTATGGAGAGATTGAGACTCGATCCCATTTAACAAAAGAATTCTCTCTAAAATTCACTAGTGAATCTAACATCTTGATCGCTAATTAGGCTCTTTGAGACTCCCCAATACTTCATACCACATGTTTGAAGAATAACTAGGTTATCTTTTCTGCATAACATGGCTTTGAAATAGGCACGAAGGTCACATACTTTGAGAACCGATCAATCTCCACCAAAATTGTGCCATAGTCCTCCATTTTTAGTAAGGAGGGAATGAAATCTAAGGAGACACTTTCCCATGGTCTGGTCATGAACACTAGCAAAGGCTCCAACAATCTTGGTGTCTTCTTCATCTCCACCTTGTCTTTTTGACAAATCAAACAAGTTTTTGTATACCCTACTACATCATCTTCCATTTGTAGCCAACAATACCCCTTTGTGATTAGTGCATGAGTTCGTCGCCATCTCGGGTGTCCTGCCCACAAAGTGCCATGACATTCTTTTAATAATCTCTTCCATAAGTTCCTGACTTTGCGTACATACAATCAACTTCCTTTTGTTATTAAGAGATCGTTTTCCATCCAAAATTGACATATTTTCCCTTCTTAAACTAATTTTTTCAATGCCTTGGTCTATTGATCTATTCCTAAGCATAACCTATAAGTTCCTTTTATATATAGAATGGCCTTACTTGTCGATAGATGACTTATAAACTTCAAAGCTTCCAATTCTATTTTTTGCTCAAAGTATCAGCCACTTGATTTTTTCTCCCCGCCTTGTATTTAAAGTGGAAATCGAATTCATCTATTTTTTCTTGCCAACGGGCTTGCTTCAAAGTTAGCACTAGTTGTGATTAGAAATGCATGGCAGCCACGTTATCCATCTTTACCATACCAAGAACCCAAGAGATAGTGTCTCCAAACTTGGAGATAGTCTACCATTACTAGGAGTTCTTTCTCTTGGGTCATATTGTTCGACTTAACACCTATTAGTTTTTGACTTTCAAAAGCAATTGCATGGCCTTCTTGCTAAAGAACTCTCCCTAGTGCAGAAGTAGGTGCATTTGCCTATACTTTGAATGGCTTCATTAAATCGAGAAAAATTAACACTAGATCCCCCATAATTTTCTTCTTTAATTCATCAAAAGCATATTGACAATCTTCTGACCACAACCACTTGACCCTATTTTTCAATAGGGCTGTTAATGGTACGATTCTTCTAGAATACCCCTCTATGAACTTTCTATATAGTAGTTGGCAAGTCCTAGGAAGGAACGTAGCTCTGATAGATCTTGGTGGTTTCCACTCATAAATGGTTTGAACCTTAGTGGAATCCATTCATATATGTCTTTCTTCAATGATGTGCCCTAAGAACTTGATCAATCTCTGTGCAAAAGCACATTAATCTCCTTTTAGGTGCAACTAGTTTTCACCGAGCTTCTAAAATACTTAACGTAGATGTTCTTTGTGTTCATTTAGAGACAAACTAAGTACTATAATATTATTGAGGTAGACGACTACAAATTTTTCGAAGTAGTCTCGAAAAACCTTATTCATTAAAGTACAAAAAGTGGCAGGTGAATTTGTTAGTCCATAAGACATAACAAGGAATTCAAACGCTCCATACTGAGGTTGTCTTTGGTTCATCCCCTTTGGCAATGTGCACTTGATGGTATGCAAACCTCTAAAGTCCGGCTTTGTAAAATATTTGGTTGTACTCAGCTAGTCAAAGAAATTTGCAATTAGGAGAATAGGATTTTTTTTTTTTTTTTTTTTTTTTTTATGAATAGTCACTTTGTTGAAAGCTTGACAATCCATATAAAGTCAAAGACTTCCATTTTTTTTTTTCTAAAACAAAATAGGGGCTCTAAAAGGTGTTTTTAATGGCCAAATGAACCCTGCTTCCAATAGCTTGTTCAATTGTCTTTAGAGTTCAACTAGCTCAAGTGGTGCCATTCTATACGGTGCACAAGCCGAAGGTTTTACTCTAGGGTGAAGTTCAATTTCATGATTTATCTGACGTCAAGGTGGTAAAACCCTAGGAAGCTATTCTAGGATCACTTCTTTAAACTCTTCTAACACTTCTCTGATCTCCGTTGGACACACGTCTAGTTCTTCACCGCCTGAATCTACAAGCAACATCACAAATGAAGGTTCTCTCCTTTTAAATTCCTTTTTAAATTGGAGGTTTAAAAGCAGTTTCTTTTCTTTTATAGTGCTTTGGGCTACTAGCATGGTATAAGGGGTATCTCTCATCATCATAAGGCAACCGACAAAAGGGATCGGTACCGATCGAGTAATCTTGAGGAAATCCATACCCAAAACCACATCAAAGTCATCAGAGGGTGCCATTGTGAAGTTTATTGTCTTCAACCACAAACCCATCTGGCAAGCAACCATAAGGGCCCTACCATAACCCATTCCTCCCTTGGGTCTACTTTCGAGGTTTCTATTCGCTCTTGAAAGGCTTTCAAGGCGATTAGGGCCTTCTATTCAGGAAATTCAGCTGCCTAATGAGGCCTTATGTAGAGGAAACAAGAAATCAGTGGTCAGTTCTCCCCACTCCTTATATAATCGCCCCTTGATTCTCTAGTTTTGGAGGGCCTTCTCTCTCTTCCAAAATTATTCGGTGCCTTGTTGTTGCACCCACTGACAAGTCTATTCATCTTGTCAGGCTTTTGTTTATTATTGGTAGAAGCTAGGTTTTTCCTCTTTATAGAAATTTGTAAGAAACCATCTAACCATTCGATCAATGCAATGGTAGAGTCATGAACCCCTTGCCTCCGTAGCTCATTCTTTGGCTATGTCTTGAGTCCTTAGAGGAAATGAAATAGTTTATCAGATTCAGTCATACGTTTAATGTCAAGCATTAAGGCCTCGAACTCTCCTATAGAACCCCTTATCGAGTTTTTTTATTGTAGGTTATACACCTTGCAACGCATAATCTCCTCCACATTTTCCAGGTAAAATTGTTCTTTCAAAACTTGTTTTAGTTCCTCTCGAGTATTAAAAATGCATCGATTGTTTTGGATGTCCTAACATTTGGTTCTCCACCACAACTTATTGGCATCGTTGTAAAGGTATACTATCGTAATGTCTACTTTGTCCTTTCCACTTCAATCTGTGAACCTTTAAAATAGTGTTCTTGGTCAAAAATGAAGTTATCCAATCCCTTAGCATCGCAGGCACCCCTATAACATTTGGCCTCTGGTACTTCTATTCAAGATCCTTTGATGGTATCTATCATCGATCTTCGAGACATTTGTGCCAGTGCATTCAACATGGCACTCATCTCCTTCAAATTGCTCTAAAATTGGTCCATCGTGCTTTGGAACTTGTCCATTTCCTTTAAATCTTCTTTCGAAGCACTAATAAACTCTTTGCCATTTTATGCAAGCAAGTAAAAATTGTTAGTTATTTCCCGTAGTAAGGCCTCAAGCTCTATTGACTCTCCCCCTTGGGATGTTAAGGATGGCAACACGCCCTCAATCTATTTTAGCCTATTATCAAAGGCTTCCAATTGCTCGATGTTCCTCTAGATGGCCTCAAGCTATGTTGACCTTTTCTCTATGGATTTTATATGTAGAATAAATTTCTCTAGTTCCACAATTTTTTTCCTCAACTTTGGATGCACTATAGAGGATTCCTCTACTATTTTCTCTGACAACCTCAAGCTCTATTGGCACGTATTTCTCTTTTAATGATTTCACCATAAACACTTGAAGTTTTATGAGCTTTGTCTCCAAGGTTTCTAGTTCTGTCACTCTTGCCTTCAGCGCTTCAATGCACTCTGTCTTTGCAAACTTTGAAGTTCTCGTGTTACCACTCATGGTGCTAACACACTATGCTTAGATACCAACTGTTACAGACCCTTAAAGAATGACTCAATTAAGGGCCACACGACACTCATTCAGAGTTCTCCCTAAATCGAGTCAGTTGATTACATGTTCAAGCCTACAAATACAAGAATCACATAAGTTGCTTTAACCACTTCGTAGTCATTAAAGTAACATTACAGACAGCCACAGTTCACATAGGCAAGAAGCATTCATACCGAAAGCATTCATAGATTAGCAAAGTACATCACATCATAAGGAGATACAACGATGAAGAGGGCTACTTGTTATATTCTAAGAGAACAACACACATGCATCAACAATAGTAATTTGATGTTCGATATAAATCATAGAGAATACATATAAAGTCAATATCAACCCCCCCCCCCAAAAAAAAAATTATCCCATTACATTGTCACTCCTTAAGACTAGGTTTATACAAAACTAATCCATCTCCGTTCCTATCCATCTTGATTGTTCTAATTAATTATTTGTCACTAAATGCATCAACCACAGATATATTATATTATAGTGGCCAAAGCTGAACTTTAAGTTCGCCAATATGTCTAGTACTTTTACAACATATTTTCAAATTTGAATTTCTACATTTAGAAGAAAGGTAACACAAAATTATCAAAAACAAATTGTGTAAATTCAAATTCAAAGGTTGAAGTTTATGCTCTCATGTGTTAAGCGCATTTGGTGTAAGAAATGCCACAAGATATTATATTTATATTTGGATCCATTAAAGCGATATAAGAACCTCATTATTGAGATTCACACCAAATCACCATACCTCTCACATGTATGAATCAAAATGCTAATGTCGTATATTATGATTACTAGGTTTCAAATTTTAGAACCATTCTTTATAAATCTTCCTTATCTTGTATTTGTTCTATTTAATTGGTAGAATTTTAATCCATGGAAAAACCTCCCAATAGTACAAAAGGCATCACAACATATGCTTATTTTACTGGGGGGAAAAAAATTGTTGCTTAGTTCAGATTACATCTATTACTATAAGCAGAGTGATAGAAAAGTCTTTACACATGAAAATGTACTGTTGTCATAAAGTAAATAGTAATGTGATTACTATTTGCTAATGCAAAGTATTATTATTGTCAACTTCTTTTAATAATATTATTAATTTTATAATATTTATATAATTCATTAATAATTTGTAATTAGTAAATTAATCAAATGTTGAAAGTAACATTTTGCAGATCTAGACTCGTGGAGAGGGGGGGGAAGTGATGTTGAGTTCAGCTACTGTAGCATAAGGTGGGGACAGCACAAGGCAGCATGTGGCGATGGTGGTGCAAGGTGTCATGATCCTATATCGAATGTGTATTAGAAAAATCTTGAGCTTATAAGAATAGTTTAAGCTTCAATTATGTAAGTATTTTATAGGACAAACTCGTGAGACCAGTGAACCAAAGCGACAATATCTCATTAGAGTTGCACCCAAAACCGTTACATTTGATATCAAAGCTACCTGGGGGTACTATCATATGGGTGGATCCTACGTAGAGGTGTAACCCACTTCAACAAGTGCATCAGAGATCGATCATGAGAGCATGATCCCACATTGAATGTGTACTCGAGAGGTTTTGGACTTATAAAAATAGTTTAGACTCTAATTATGTGATGTGTCTTTTATAGGACAAACTCTAAGAGCAGTGGGTCAAAGCAGGCAATATCTCATAGAAGTTAGGTCCAACACCATTACATTATATAATGCAAGATGAGTAATCACTGGACTAGAGAGGTTTACAAACTCTTGACACAAAATCGTGAGAAGAGAGGGACAAGAACAGATGGTAAAATGATTTTCATAAAATTATAATATTTCTAGGGGAAAAACACATGAGAACAAAATTTGTTGTACTAGATCATTGTACATGAGGAAACACCAACTTTGGCTCATCTATAAATCACTTACCCTCCAATGCATTTTCTCTGGAAGGTCTTGTTCAATCCATTGAAGGCACAAATGAGGCATGAGATATCACGGAGTCGTTCATCTTCCATCTCTTGGTTGGATGAATTTAGATCACTAGAATTGTTTTGCCCTGTGTTTGAGAGGTATTGAATTTAGATTCCTATGAATTTAAATAAATATAATATTAAATTTTGTTAAAATTCATACAAACCTAAATCCAAACACTGAAATCTGTGCTCATTTTATAATTAAAGTTTAGAACTTTCATGTTAGAAATTTTTAGTTCGAATTGAGAAGACTCAAGTTGAGCTTTCATGGAGGGGTGAAATGCTTCCTACCAATTAGCAAAAAGACGAAGGCGAGAAGATGCAGCTATTAGCAAATCAAAAACATTCCAAGGCAATATGGGAAAACACGCACGGTCGCTAGACTAACTCCAGAGCTTGAGCCTTACCATCCACTAGTCATTGAAAACAAGGAAAATTTGATCCAAGAACAGTCCATCAAACTAAAACAAGACAATAATTCAAGGGAAAATAATACACAATGAAACACTAAATTTTTTTTTTTTCTGGTTGGGGCCTAAGTTCCTAGAATTAAAAATTTTTGGAACACCATTAACGTTCTTTGGGTATCCAGACAACAAATGGCAGATTACTCCAACCGCAACTCTTACGTCTTCTTAACCAAGTACCCAACCAGGATTCCCAGTAGGCCAATAAGCACCACAAAGATGAAGGAGAAGCCACCAGCACGGCTTTTGCTAATTTCTTTTCTCATTAACTCCTGTTTTATAGAAATTCATGTCAAGATAGAGCAGCCGTGAACAAAAAATAAACAAGTTAGTTGAGCTGCAAGTATAAATCGAGAAGCATGGAAACACAAAACCATGGTTTTGAAACCCAAACCAATCATTGTGTGTGCGTGCACGGGAATATATGTATATAACTAATTTAAAAGGATTCATCTAACAAATAACTAATCTATAGCTCAAACAAGTTGGCATGAAAATGACAATGTTTTGATTCAATTATAAATATGTTTAGGGAAGGAAAAAACACTTGTAGGATCAACGGATGAAGAATATAGACCTTCTGGTTTAAGTATCCGCACGTTAAAAAATACCTCAAGTTTCCCAATGTTGTAACAAAGCAACAAGAAAGAACCCGAGCTTGGCTCCTGTGGTTCTTTGCCTGGCTCCCCAAAAAGGATAGACCATCTTTTGTAATTTTCCATGGAGAGGATTTGGGAATGGGTTAGGGGTTCAACGGAATTTTTGGGGAGGCCGGAGGTAGCTCCCACCCAGTTGCTTATATCAGAGAATGGTAGGATGCCACACAGAACAGAAAAATGGAACAGAAGCACGCTAAAAAAACAAACAATGAGAAGGAAGGGGCAACAGCAAGGCAGATCAAGGGAGAGAGGCTGCGATAGACAGATGCAGAAACAGAGAGAACATTACCAGCAACGAACCGGGATGGAGAAAAATGCCAGAGATGAAAATCAGGCTGAGGCATTACAGCTAGGGTTGAGTGGCAGGAAAGGAGGTTCAGCAGATTGTCTTTTAAATAAATAAATAAACCAGTCTGATAGCCCTCTAGCGGCCTAGCCCCAGTTCATTCCAGTTCAACAACGGTTCGTTTTATTTTCAGGTTTTAGCAGTCAACCAAACTGACCTGGGGATCTCTTCCAGTTGAACCTGATTGGACCAACTAGCCTAGTCTAGGTTTTACAACATGGCACAAAACAACAAAATGATGTTGACCCATATACACTGCAAGACATTTATATATTGATTCCATCTATAAGGCCAGAGAGTTTCTCTTCCCTATTTTTTTTCCTTATTTCTATCATTCAGCCTTTTTTGACAGGAAACTTTCTTATCAGTCCCTTACTAATCTAAAATGAGAGGATGTGTTTTACCACAAATCCAAAGTCTTCAAAACTAAGGCTGCTCAGCTTGGTAGCCAGCATAGAAACACAAATATTTACAACCAGGAGAAGTCAAACATGAAATGTCTTCAGAATGCCAGATCCTGGTTCATATGCCAACCCAACTCAACAGGACATGGCAGAATATCTAGGCTAATGCCAAAAACACAAAACCCTCTGTTTCCAAGAAGCCAGAGATTCAAGACTTGACATAGAAGAAAACAGAGCTTTGTTGCAATGTCAACTGAAAATTGAATTATTGAATCCAAGAACATGAAATGACCACATAATATGCTAAACCAGAAAAAGATTCAAAATTCAAATTGAGAAAACAATGCGGAAAAAAACTGAGAATTTTGTGTCCTGGAGAGCCCTACTGTAATGACTAGTTCAAGAATCAATCACACAACATATATATGCAAAAAAACTACCTTTCAGATGAAAAGGAAGTTTCACGTATGTTGTCGGTTAGCAATTCAATTTTAACATCAGAATATGATACCAACTGCATTCAACTTACCTTGCTTTTAGACAGTGAAGGGTCTCATCATAGATAAGAAAGGTGCAAGATGAAACGCACAAAAATATTGTGGAAATAATAATGAGTTCTTGTACATTAAGCATATGCAACAAAGTTAAATTGATCAAGGCTATTCAGTGCATAAACATAATCAGCAGAAATCCTACCAGTTCCTGGCGAAGCCTCTGATTTTGTTGAATAGCAGAATTTTTCTCCTCATTCAATTTAGAAACCATAGACCATGCCTGAACAACAAAAGTCCAATGGAAAATTGATATATACCATAGCAAGGAAATAAAGTAATCAATCTAATGTAAAGCAGTAATAAGAAATCAGGGGAAAAATTTTTATATATAATATAATACATACACACACACACACACACACATATATGTATGTATTCCTGAAAAAGTCATAATAATTTTCTTCTAAACATGATAACAAAGTATTCCTTTGTGGTAAGCTCTCCCCTCTTAACAAATATGCCACGCATTTAAAAGGGTAGCTATTCATAATTTTCACTATTTTTTTAGACAGCTCTGAGCTGAAGAAATATTGTTTAACAATTAAAATGGGCATGGGATAGACTGGGCCAGGGTAACACCCTACAATAACACAACACATGTTGGTACTGCCCCTGATCAGGCCCTCAAAGAACTCCAGACCCTAAAACATGAAAGAGCATATATTAACAAATCTAACACCAATTATACACAAATCATGTTTATTTGGAATCATTAGATCATATTTACATAACTTGATCAAAATTAAAGTGTCGTCAGGTCAGGTCAGGACAGGCCAAGCTGTGGTACCCCCAGCATTTGTATAGACCTATAAAATTGCACAACCATGTGGACTTTAAGCAAATCAGGAGCCACATCTACCAGGGTCACTGGCCTGCTGATGAGATTTTACTTTCGTGATTACATGGTCGTTACTACTGCTGAATAATAATGATAATAATAACACTGCCAACAACAATTAGAAATATGTTGCACGTCATACAAGAAAATTGAATAAAAAGTATCCATTATTTATTGCAATCATGTAATATTTTATTTCCTTGGTGATCCACTATATAATACCTAGGCCAAAATGATCTAAAAAATTTTATTCTCACAAACCCCGCCCAAAAAAAGAACAAAAAAAAGTGAAATAGCCGTGCAACCACTTTAAACCAAGTTCTTAAAGGCCAAGTCCAATTTTGATCCACAATGAAGTATAATCAATGAAAAAAAAGTAATAAGCATTTCAATAATTAATAAAGAGACAAAACAGTGAGGAAGAAATATTTGCATTACTTAACATAGTTGTAAAAAACAACACTCTAACAATATACTCCCACACATGTTGTGGAGCCAGCACTGGCCCTAACTGTGATAAAAATGACCTGGTCCCTAGGAAAATATCATTAATGGTCACTCTAAAATTCATCATGATCAACTAGTAGGTCATATCAGATGATATTTAATGAAGGGATAAATCTAGTAACATCCCCTAAGTTTTCTGAATATGACACTCCAACCCCTATGTTTCTTAAAAATAAAAATTAAAAAAAACCCTAAAATTTAATTTTATTGACAACATACCTTTTGTTAGTCAACTGTTAATCAGCTGGTAAGTTTATGTGACTAAATGAATTTTATTCCTAATATAAAAGGATATTTTTTATGCCTTCATTCAATTGTGATAGGAAAATGACATGAATTTAATAAATGAAATTGATAAAGTCAATGTCAAGTATGATGCCTTGGAAATGGAATAAGCAAATTGGAGACCCATCAAGTTGATTGGCTTGACCAATTAACATCAACACAATAACATAATTATATTGTAATTTAAATTTTTTAAAATATATAAAAAATTAAAAATTACTAATAAATCTTAAAAATACCTAGTAATTATAATGCTATGAAATGTTTGTCTTACACAATTTTCATACAAATTAAATGACTAAAGACATCATAAAACAAATAAAACATAGTTCAATATTTTTAAATTCAAGTAACTTATATGTAAAAAAAGTGAAGAGTAAAATTTCAATGTGTATACTTCATAATTAAAATTATAAAGTTAAATGATAGCCCTTATGTGTGTAAAATATGAACGCTAAATGGATTAAAGTTTTTCAAATTTATATTAAGTTGTCAAACTTTGTTCGAGTTGATCCTTCGATTTTTATTTTTTTTTTATTTCGGTTTCTATGTTATTAAATGTGGCATTCAATTCATCCTAGAAAGTGAGTGGTTCCCAGTTTGACCCCAGTTCGACCAACCAGCCAACCCAGACCATGTTTTAAAACACAGGTCAAATCTCGGTTTCTGTATAGCATTCTAAATTTTCAGATCATTTGAAGAAAACAATGAAGGTCTCAGTGCTGCAGATATATGTATATATATTATGAGACTTTTAATTATTATTTTATGGACAATTTATATATGCTTCTGTTATTTATTGATATATATTATTTCATGGATTCATACGCTATAATGTTATTAATGCCACAAAACATAGAACTATACTCTAATTGGAATTTGTTAGGGAATTCATTGACTGAAATAAGTCATATTGTACAATTTCAGAATGTGGTAATGCACTTTGAACTCCTAAAAACGTAAATAAAAACGTAAATCAAAATATCAAATGTGGATCAAATGAGCAACACATGTCGTGGTCATATCATATACTGATCTGAGCAGGTTGGTTTGACTGGTTAGATTAGGAACTGGTTTGCTTTTTGGGCTGGGGTAAATGCCATACTGCACATCATCACAACCCCAATAAAATGGGGAAAGATTGACAAACATGCGACCCGACAAACCCACTCAAACTAGGGTCAATTAATTAATATAAATTAAATTAAGTTATTCTTTATCCATTTATCATTTACATTTTAGACATAGAAGGACTAACATTCAATTCTATTTAGTTTGTGTAGTACGTGCTTTGAATTTTTAATTTCCGTTTTTTTCTAACACTATCTTTGATAAGTTATTGTAATTTAAAAATATTAAACTATATTTTATTGTTTTTAAGATGTATTTAGTCATTTAATTCGCATGAAAATTGTATACAAACATTTTAGAATGTTATAATTATCTAAGTATTTTTTTATATATTAGTATTATTTATTTACTTTTATTTTTCTATTTATTTAAATAATAATATAATTATGTTATCATACTTATCTCAGCCGATTGACCCTAACCAGTAGGACCAGTCAGAACCTAGAATCAGGGCGTCAAATTCGCTTACCAATTCGATTTTCAAAACACTCTATTTAACTAACCAATTTTCCCAACTTAATTTATTAAATTGATGTCTTTTTTTCTAATTTTCATCTTATGACGATAGAATGAGAGAGTAAAATTGTTTGTTTTTTTTTTTTGGGTATGATTTTTTGTTTTTATGTTGACTTAACTGATGACTAATAAGAGGTTCTTTTTGTCCATAAAATTAAACTTCAGGAGTTGTTTTTGGTAGTTTTCGGAAACTCAAGGGGTGGAATATCATATAGAGAAAACTCAGGGGCTTGCTGTATTTTACCCTATAATAAATGTTTTTCCATACAAACACAAATGACACAGGTCACAGATACTCCAAGGCCAATGCTTATGCCTCGCCTAATATAAATTAATAAACAGTCATAATTCATAAGTTAATGCAACAGCTATGTCTGGAAAAAATCAAGCTAAAAGATTCAGGATGATGAAAAGGGGAAAAAACAAAACAAAAAAAATTGAAGCAACAAATCAACCAAGAGATTGTCCTGTCAGCCATGTGTATGAGAAACAAAATACATTTGTTTCATACCAAATAACTAGTAATAAACAAAAAGTAATATTTATTAAAAAAAAATTGTGTTCATAATGTGTTTTTTTTTTTCGGTAATTGCATTGATAATATGTGTGTTCAAGAGTGCAAAATAAAAGAAAAAAAAGGGGCATGAAATATCCCTTTAATATTGAATTTAACAGACATCAGCTCATCAACTAGCGAAGCTTGGCCAAACAAAATACAGAAATATAAAATCTTGCACAACTTCTGCCTGATGAAAAAACAATACCATCTTAATTTTGAACAGCCATTAAATGCTCACCCCAGTTTATCCTCAATTATATCCTGATGTTGGATAGGGGAATTGGAAGGTTCAATAGCAGATTAGAAAATTATTTCCACCATAAAATAGTGGCTGATAGGAAAATCTTTAAATTGAAAACATCAGGGAATACAAATGGAAAATGATATTTCGAAAATTGTGGACAATGGGAAGATCTGTAAGTTCAAAACATCAGGGACAGCTAAATGACATTGTGAAAATTGTTTCCATCATAAAATAGTGGCTGATAGGAAAGTCTTTAAATTCGAAACATCAGGGACTACAAATGGAAAATGATATTTTGAAAATTGTGGACAATGGGAAGATCTGTAAGTTCAAAACATCAGGGACAGCTAAATAAAATTGTGTCCTTTGGAGATAACAGAAAGAATCTTCTTTTATTGCCACAGCAAAAGACACTTGAATTTCTTTGCAATTGAAGAACTCTGGTCTGCCAAGAGTTCTTCCATTGAACCTGCAGGAACTAAGGACAGCCTCTTGCTGAGACTTTAGGTGAATAAAAAAGGACAGTCTTCTGTTGTGAAATCCCTTGATACAGGGAAACTCAGTTACCAGAGTTTCAGATGGTAAAGAGGCAGCAGGGCTGAGCATTAGGTTGGTGCTGTTAATTCGGTTAAATTTCTGAATTAACAAAATCTTTTCACTAGAAATTTATCCTAATCAAACCAACCAAAATTAGATTTACCAACTAAAAATTTGTCAACCAAAAATTTTGTTCATTAATTCATTTAATTCCAATAACCAAAACCTAGCACAGCAATTTCTGAAGGCCCAAAGATTTTTGAATTATCTCATTACTAGGCCCAAAGCTTTTGAATTCTTTCATCATAAGGCCCAAAAAAATTCCAGATTGTATTTTCAAACCATTTCTTAGATCTTTGTCTCCACTAACGGTGGAAGCTCTCGTATGTGCTCAATATTGTCCTAGACTATTTACCTCTGAGATGTGATTAATAATGTAGAAGAACATGCAGGACTGGAGAGACGTAATTTTAAGTTTTTATTTATTCTTTATTTCACTGTTATTTCAAAATGCATTCTTTATTGTCATGTGTTATTAGTCACAATACATTTTAACTTGTATGTTGACTTCATTCTATGTTTTTAGAATTATTGGCAGAAAACAAATCAACTTCATTGGAACCCACCACCACAATTGTTTAATGATTTCATCAAATTTTATAATTTTTATGATTGTGGTGTGCTGTAATTTACTAATTTTAGCAAGCTATGGGCTTGATATTGCCTACATTGTAGCCTTGTAATGCTTTAATTTGAAGTATGTAATATTTTATGAATTTGGGTTTTTAAATTTAAATTAATTGATATATGGATTTCTATCTTGCTCGTTGTGGCATGTAAGCATCAAGCATCTGACTTCAAGAGGCTAATGATGTTTCATGAGTTTAAAACTTTTAGACTCTTAATTTTGAGTCTTAATGAGGTTAAATTTTGCATAATTAGCATTATACATTTTGGTTGCATGTGAACTATGATGTTTTCTTCTTTTTTTTCCCTGTTATCATTCATTGATATTTCATCCACAAATTTAATGCACATCATGATTAGAATTTCATGCCCAGCCCATTTTTAATGTTAAATTGGCATAATTTAAGGCCTATTTTTCAGTTTCAACCCAACCAAACTGATCATGCTCAGTTTGTTTTAATTTAATGGTCTTGTCTTGATTCACATTGTTTCAAAAACCGAATATTTTGATTTAGGTACAAAATATTGCTCCAAACCAACCAATCCCAAGCCATTCACACCCCTAGGCTCTAGAATTACATGAAAGGTTTCGGTAGTTTCATCAGAGAGTGGGGTTTGCAGGGCATTCCCCAATCTAATGCACAATTTACTTGGTGTATTGCTGATCGTAGGTTGATTGCAACTCAGATCGATAGGTTTTTATTCACCACAGATAGGGAAGAAGCTTTAACTAGTTTTTCCTAGGAGGTCCTTTGGTCTAATCTAGTGAGAGGGGGCATTACAGCTGTTAGGTTTGAGGAATTGTAATTTTGTGGATGTCTCATTCCACCTTTTATAGTCATTTGTCACTTGGCAGGAAGAGTGTGCGGTAGAGGGTTGAGAAAGGGCCCATTTTATGAGGAAATTTAAGCCCCCATTTGGGAGCACTTTAAAAAAAGTGCTTATAACACTTGGCGTTTGGCTTGTATTGTGCAAATTCCAAAACCATTTTTTTTATAACTATTCAAGTGAATTTGACAAGTAATCTAAGATAGCTTTTTGGCCACTTATAAGTGACATTGTTCATAGGCAGAATCAATTTTGTAAATACAAGAAAATTTACTAGCTATTTTATAATTTTAAAAATATATTAGAAGATAATCATATATTATTTCATTATGTATTATAATATATTAATAATTAATGAAATATAATTCAATTGTAGATTGAAGAAGAGGAACCATCTATTAATTCAAATTAGTATTAAAATTTGAAAATACAAATTTACTAATAATATTATTTTAACATAAATTAATATGATAATCAAATATTATAAATATAAATTAACAAGAAGATTATTGTTAATAAAAAATAATATTATATTATTTTTACTTAATAAAAATATTTAAATGTTAATTAAAAATAACAATTGACATAATTATTAATAAAACTGTTAATTAAAAATTCATCATATATTATTTTATTATGCATTATAACCCATTAATTATTGCTAAAATGTAATTAAATTCTAGAATGAATAAAAAGAACAATCCATAAATTTAAATTAATATTAAATTAACTAAAAATAACTTAATATTAATACTATTTTTAACATAAATTAATGTGATAATCATATGTTATAAATATACATTAATAATAAGATCATTGTTAATTAATAAATAATATTACATTATTTTAGTTAATAGAAAATATTTAAATTTTAATTATAAAATTACTATAATTATCATTTAATTTTTTAATTATAAAAATATTAATATTTTTATTTAAAAATACATATTAGTTATTATAATTCAATAATGAATTGAACAAGAACTATTTATTAATTTAAATTAAAATTAAATAAATTAAATTTTAAATTTAATTAATAATATTATTTTTATCATAATATAATATGATAGTAATATGTTATAAATATACATTAATAAAAAGATTATTATTAATTAAAAATAATATTCTTATATTATTTTTTAATATAAATATTTAAATTTTAAATATTAATATGAAAATAATTATTAATAAAATTCTTAATTAAAAAATATTAAATAACTGTAATTCAAAAAATGTTCAAAAATAATTATATAGTACCCTTTAATAAAGTAAGTATTCAAATACCACTTATTTTAAACAACCAAATACTACTTATAACTTTCAGCACTTTTTCAATTCAACACTGATTAGCAACACCTATCAAATTCAATTCATTTTCTAAAAAGCACTTCTGCATAAGCGATTTCAAACGATACCTAAGCACATTAAAGATAAGTCAACAGTTTGAATACTCTTAAGAATCCAATGATGTGTGGGTTGAAAAGAGAGTGAGCAAGAGGCTCTCTTACAAAGAATTTGCTTGGGAGACTAGTTCATCTGTTAATAAGTTAGACAAGTTTTACTAGGGAAGAGGCTAGTTGGAGGCAGAAAACTAGATTAAAATGGGTTAAAGTGATAGTAACAGTAAACTTTGTTAGCCCAAAGATTTCATTAACCTGGTTTTGATGATAACAAACTATTATGGACTAATGGTTTTGTGCTTAAGTTGTGTTCTAGAAAATTAAAGTCATTAAAGTTGAAGAAAATTTAAAGAAATGAGAGAAGATATTGAAGACTTTAATTGATTTATTTATAGTGTTTTTCTCTCATTTGTATTGTACGTCACTTGTAAAATTATGAGAACACATAAGGCATAGAACAAATGAACTTAAAATGGAAAATTGGAACAATTGGAAAACCAAATCCCTGCCTTATGCTAGCAGCGGTTGACCGGCCCAGGCAAAGACCAAAGGAAGTCAACAAGCCCCTGAAGGCGGTCGACCAATCTAGCATCTCTTGCCTACAACAATCTTCTACTTGTCTCTTAACAGCTAGAAAGTTGTTGACTAGACCCAGTAAGCAGCCAAACGATCTGACAAGCCAAAAGGATCCAACGGGCATAAAACGGCTAATTTTCATCCAAACTCTATATATACACCCTCCTAAGCCTTGAGAACATTAGAGAACAGACCTATATTAAATATCAAAGTGCTTTTGCTTTCATTCTCCCTTTGTGCTATTCATTGCCAATAATTGAGAGAACACTTTCAAGCTATATCTCGATTATTCATTGAGAGTTTGTCCTTAACTTCAAGTTGTAAATCTTCCTTCTGAAGAATTTGTTTTTGTAAGCTTTGTTGATTTGGTTGCCTTGGTCTCCAGAAAACAAGGGGTGTAATTGGTGTCTTTGCTGCAGTGAACGCAAGGGGGGTTAGTGAAACCTGGTTGGTCTTGAGAGAGTGGACGTAGGCCAGTTTTCGAGCCACTATATAAGAATTTACAAATTTCTCTTCCCTTCTCTCTTTAATTTGCTTTTATATTCGTGTGAATTGCTTGGTTGGTTTAATTGCTTTAAAGTTTGTATCAAACACTAATTTTATTAAATCCTATTCACCCAAGGTGACTTAACGGAGGAATATCATAGGCTTAAGAACTCTATTTAAGAGCTTGAAATTAATGGGGCACTGTAATTAAGAATACCAAGTCTATTGTTGAGGGGATAAAAAATTAGAGCCTTTTCAGTTGAAGGTAACACTCTGGTTGACAGGTTGCATTGGAGTTCTATAGCTGAGGGTAAAGCATCTTAATGGGGTTTTTTTTTTTAGGAAAAAGAGAGGAGAGTCATGTGAGTTTTTCCCCTCCCACTACCTGACTTGGCCAAAAAAAGAAAAAAAAGGAGAGTGGTTTTTTTGAGATGGAGAAAAACAATGCCACTGGACCAGATGGTTTCATAATAGCTTTTTTGCAATGGCTTTGGGACGTTTTGAAATGTGATCTCATAAAAAGGTTCTTAATGAGTAATTTGATAATGGAGTAGTGGGAAAGAATTTTAAAATTTTTAATTCTACCTGCATTATCCTTGTGCCTAACTAGGACTGGCCATCAAAGTTTGGCGTTGTAGGTACATTTGTCAGATACCGCTCTTTACAACATTTTGGCTGAATTTCTCTCCAACAAGCTGGCTGAAGTTCCACTGGACATTGTTTCTCAAGAGCTTATTGGGGGGTTGTTAGATTCAAGATGTAGCTTCAATAGGTAATGAGGTGGTGGAGGATGCAAGAAGATAAGGAAGAAAAGGAATTGTTTTGAAATTGGATTTGGAGGCATGTATGGTTGCATTCATTGAGATTTTCATCATACAAAGTTCTTTGGAGAGAGGATTCTACGATCTCATGGAGAAAGTGAACCTGTGGTTGCCTATCTTTTACAATTTTCTTTCCATTTTTTTTATAGAAAAAGAAGAGATCTAATGAAAGAAGAAAGAATGTATAAAAAGAAGAATAAGAAATTCTCCTATGTAGAAACAAAATCAAATCAAATCAAATCAAATAACTACAATGAAAATAACACAGCCTGCTGACCTCGTTGTAATCTGAAAAACATGCCCCAAACAACCAGCTGCAAAAGACCAAACCAAAGCCATATAATGGATCCTATCCTAAAGCAAAGAACACGTCATCTTCTTGCCCACAAAGATGTATGCATATTTGAACCAAATTCCCAACAAACGTACAAAAATCCCACATCTCCACTAAGTCAAGCCATCTCTACTATCAAAACCTGTATAGGAAGTAGAAAACAAATCCTCCACCTACCAACAAACCCAGTTCGCTCCAAATAAACCAAGCAACTTAATCAAACCCTCCAAGAGAAAGAACAGAGAAACAGAAAAAAGAGAAGTCAATTTTGAAACACAAAAAAAAAAAAAAAAAAATTTGGGGGGTGGGGGGGGGGGGGGGGAGCCTATATCTTGGTTTAAAGCTTAGGATAAATGTCTTAAAAGGCGAGGCTTTTTACCCTGGATGAGATGAGACATAAGTGATAAGGCATAAGCCTATAGGGGAATTTAATTTATTTAAAAATTTATAAAATAAATTTTATATATTATATCTAATAAAAAAATTTATCAAACGAATTATGAAATCATCTATATAAAATGATAACATTTCAATTTCACACTACTCCAGCCAACTTTATCCATAAATTGCAGAAGCCACAGCCACATGCCTGTCCAAGAAAGCAAAATTACTAATGGGCTATTGTCCCAGCCAAAATGAAGGAATAAAGCATGCTGCTTGAGAGAGTCCTAGGCCCAGCAACATCTCTCATAACCCAAATTCCAGCACTTCAGCCCTAGACTCTCTTTAGCACTTCTCACACAGATCATCCCAGAGAAAATTAAATACAAAGGGCTCATTGAGATTAGAATACGGCATCATATCACACACAAAAGGCTTTTCAAGATCAGAGAGAGAGAGAGAGAGAGGATTGGAGACACTCGCCAAAGGGAGACTAGGGTGGACAGTGATCATTGGAGAAGCTTGCCAAAGAAAGAGGAAGTTTGAGGTTGTCAAAGAAGCTACCAGCATGTGACCATCAAGAAGAGGGTAAAGGGTGGGCGACGGCAGTTCATCTCTTCCTTTCATGCTGTGGAACAAACAAAGGGCCTACGATCCCCAATCTATTCTTTTGCTTTTATATTTCTCATAAGAAAATATATAAATTGTGTTCCTATTATGCATGCATCTTCTTTGGCAAGGCATCAATGGCGTGCTTTTTCTCATAGGCATATACCTAACAAAAGGAGGGAAAAAAGAAATATCAAAACTGCTCCTTTTAGAACTAAGCCCCATTTGGTTTGCAGAATCAGGCTTTGGAATGGAATCAAATTCAAAAGTGTGATTCCAATTCAGGCATTTAGTTTGCAGTTTCAACAACAGAATCCTATTTTGGCCAAAATACTAATTCCACCATTTGAGAGAATGCTGATTTGCCTCTAACCCATAGGAATCACCATTCAGTTCCTGCCTTAATTTTCAGAAGACCACTATCCCCATAAAAAAAATACAATAATACCAAAAAAATACCCATCAATTAAACTACCCAAATCATAACATCGAAAATACCCTAGCATCACATGCGTCTCACTCATCTCTTTGTGGCCAAAATACTAATTCCACCACTTGAGAGAATGCTGATTCACCTCTAACCCATGGGAATCACCATTCAGTTCCTGCCTTTATTTTTCAGAGGACCACTATCCCCCTAAAAAAAATACAATAATATCGCAAAAATACCCATCAATTAAACTACCCAAATCATAACATTGAAAATACCCTAGCATCACATGCATCTCACTCATCTCTTTGCTTGGAGAGTCCTCCCTCCCCCTCTCTCTCCCCCCCCCCCCTCTCTCTCTCCCCCCTTTCTCTCTCTCTATGGCTGATTCTTGCACCGCATATTTTTTGACATCACTGCACATTCTGTAGACGTCCCTATGCCTCCAATATGCAACATATTTCAGAATCTGTGAAGGATTTGAGCCCTTGTTATCTTTTTCAAATAAGGAAATCCTCAGATCATGATAATAGGTTTTAATAGGGAGAGAGGAGTGTTTTGTGGAGATTTTCATTGGGATTGAGACTTCCAATCTAGAATTTTATGCCTGGATTGATAATAAAAATTGTTCAGAATTGAATAGTAAAACAAGCGTGAGCTTTCTTAATGATGATGGTGGTATGCACAGATTAGAAGTGAAGTGCAACCAAAGGGCTGCCTGCCAGCATGAATAGGAAAGAGTGGTCATCAGAACAGTGGGTTTACGTTATGGCAATTTTTAAAACAAAATAATAATAATAATAATAATAATAATAAAGTTATATAATTTGAAATATTTCAAAAATGAATAATTATTTTGAACGGATATTTTCAGAAACTGACCAACTTTTCATTCAATCCCAGTCAGTGCAGTCACAATCCAGGAACACCAAATGTGGGAATAGAATTCAAAGTGTGATTCCAACAGAGATCACGTGCGCCTAACCAAACCAATAATCACATTCCAACATTGATTCAGTTTCAGCCTTAATTCCATTCCTGCCTCAATTCCTTTCCTGCCTAAATTATATTCTGCGAACCAAACACAGGGTAATTCCTTTTGAACAGAGAGCCTTCATGCATTTTGGTTCCAAAAAGCCCTAAGCATACCTCAAGGCGCACATTGAAAATGCCTTCGAAAACACTGACTAAGATAATAGGTAGAGGGATGGACAGAGGTTTAGCAAATGTGATTCGAATGGGGTCTAAAAAAATTTTCCATTTCAATACTACAATTCTCAGAGTATACAACACTTTTTTTGTTAAGAGGATATGAGAACTTTTGTAATGTGTTAACAATTTTACTATTCTTTGAGAAAGTGTACCGAGTTAAAGATCGATTTGTATAGCAGTGGAGTGGTAGGGATTCATGTAGATTCAGATGTTCTCTTTTGGAATGCTTTGGTGGCAGGTTGTTGTGTCTTCAGTTGGCCTTACTTACCCAGGTCTTTCCTTAAGAGGTAATCGCATCTTCTTTTGGAGCTTGGATGTATGAGGAAGTGTCTAGGAGGTTGGATGGGTGGGGAGGTTCAGGCCTGTCTCTCTTCTATCTCATTTTATTATTCGACTCAGCATAGGATTCCTTCCTATCAGGGTGGCACATATATTAGAATAGTTAAATGAGAGATTTCTCATGGTCAGGGGTGAGGAAAGGACCATAAATCACCAATTTGGGCAAGGTTTTTATGTCTGAAAAGGAGGGAGGTTCATGTCTAGATAATTTGGTGTCTAAAAACATCTCCTTGATGGGGAACCGGTTATGGTGGTTACTTCTAGAATCTGAGCCCCTATAGCAAAACGTAATTCATATTATGCTCCAACAGAACATGTTGGATGCTAGAGTTGGGGACAATGTTTTTTTTTCTTCTTTTTACTTTTTTGATAAAAAGTTGCAGGTAATTGTTACGTCTTCTGTTCTTCAATACCTAAGAGTCTTTTCCCCACAAATTCCTAATAATTTTTCCCTTGCTCACTACCGATAATGGGGAAAGGGTGTATATGTGGGTGGACGAGTTGGAGATGTCCCTTTGTTTCAAGAATTTTCTTGTCTTTTCCATCTGTTCAATCCATAATGTGTATATATATAAAAACAGAAGCTCATTCTGAGCAATCCATGTGTCCACATGGCAATGTTCAATAATTTTTTTTAAAACCCTTCCCTTCGTTCATTGCTTGCATTGGTTCATAGCCTCTTCCCATCCCTTCGTTCACTGCTTGCATTGCTTCATAACCTCTTCCCACGACTGAGCCTTTTCATTCCTTATCTCTTCATTCACCGCTTACATTGGAAACTTCACAGCCTCTTCCCAAGACTGAGACATTTCATTTCCCAACAAGTTGAAGACTTTTCCTCCTTCCATAGAGCCAATTGGCCCAATCCAATCATTCATTCATAAATTCACTTCAACGCAATTTTGATCAAGCAAAAAAAGAGAAGGAAATAGGGATAATTGCAAGATTTGTAGTCTCTGGAAGACAATGACTCAGTCCCATCAACAGATCATGATGCTGCACAATCAAAAACCTCCACAACTACGCAGTCCATCCTTTGTAAAATCAAACATTCTAATACTGGCGATCAACCACCAGACTTTCCAATTCCAGGCTATCATTGATTTCACAAAGATGGTTCTTGATTTTGAAATTTGCAGGGAATGGAAAACAACAATTTTTTGTTCTTTTTTTTCTACTTGCTCTGGAAAGTGTTTAATTTTGTTGGTCTTTAAGTCATATTCAGCTGTTGAAGATACATGGGTATTGGAGATGCATCCTGAAGCAGCCAACGATGGATCTGAGTTTCAGTCTCACCAAAGCCCAGATGTTATTTCCAATTACGCAGTAGCCAATCTGTGCCAGTGGCAAATCAATTAATTTTATTTTCTATCATAGTTGTCAAATCGAGATTCACATCGTGAATTGATATTCCAATTTTGGGAATTGAGAATCAAGAATCAAAACAAATCATAAGATTCGGTACACATTTTCAGAATATATTCTAAATGACATGCATATATCGGTATAAAACAAGAAGCGAAATAGTAAAATACATTTAAATCTTGATCATAAAAAAATCATATACCATGTTGCATGCTTTCCTAAGCAAATGAAAAGTAAAAGATTGTGCCAGGAAATATCAACAAAATGAATTTTACGCTGTTTAAGAGAAGGAATCAAGAAAAAATAATAAAAATTTGAACTTTACAATTACTTTTAAAAAAATTCATGCATATTCTTTCTCAAATAAAAAAAATTAAAAAATTAAAAAAAAAAACCTAAAAAAACATAATAATTGAACAAACTGCTAAAAAAACCAACTTTTGAATCTTAACTACACAACAAAACATGGGTACCACCTTAGCGATGAGTGCTCCACCCCTTCTTCTCAATGGCATAACACTGTACTCCTAGAGTGACTAATAGTTTTGTGAAGGCAGCATAAGACCTAAAGTTCTATTTTCTCCTTTTTCTTAGCACAAAATTAATGTAGGCAAGGAATGGAAGGTAATCTTGCAAAAATAAAAGCAATAAAAAAGAAACAACTGTTGTTTTTTAAGGTTTAAAACTATTTGGATTTGTTAGGATATGATAGGTCTAGAATCATGTGAATCAATAGAATCGGATCGATTTGCTAGATTCATGAAGCGAATCAATAGATTCAGCAACAATTGAGTTGTTTATAGATTCGTAATGAGATTCAAATCAATTTAGCATATGAATCAAATTGCAAAGATTATGATTCTAACTACTATATTTTCTATTTTTAAAAAGAAAAAAATAAATCATCAAAAAATATTAATATAATTTTATAAATTTAACTAATAATATACCATACCGTGCATCACATGGGTTAGTGTCTAGTTTGCTTAATGCTCATGCTCTTTTTTTCCCCCCTGCAATGTAGAGTGAAGTCTTGCAATTTTCATTTTCAAAGCAAGAACAAATGATTAAATTCATTTGATGAGATTCTTGGGTTTTCCTTGCTTTTTGGGAAGGGATAAAAGGAGTTGAGTTAGATGCTTCTAAGAACTTGCAAATCTTCCTTCACTCATTTAATATGTATTTCTATAGCAAACCTTTTCTTCTTTACTATTTGAATTTTGTTAAACTAAGATTACCATCAAAATAATTTCACTTGGACTCCAGTCCCTTCATAGGCTCAATACTAATGATCTGCTTTAGAAAAGAAGACCAAATAAAGCTCTTTCACCTTGTGTGTGTGTGTGTTGCTATCATTTGTTTTCACAATGTCCCTTTTCTGAGTACATAGAATAAATTTTTTTTTTTTTTGGTGAACGTCAGCCAGGCCCAGCTTTCGAAAGCTTTTCTATCACTTGGTTTTGGGATTTGGGGAAGAAGGAGAGAGGAACCTCTTTGGAGAGACTAAAGTTTTGTAATTATTTGCTGTATTTGGTTGGAGTATGATGTGAGAATCTTCAAAGGGTCATAAATTGTACTTGTTCGATGGGTTAAAGAATGATGTGGCATCGCATAATTATCAAAAAACATTCATACACAAATCAATCATAAATTTAAAAAACTACACCTCAATTAATTTAGAAGGTAAAGATTGGAAGATGTTATACTCATTTTCTTGGAAACAGCATGCAAACTCTAAACAATATAAAATATTTTGTACACGCAAAGTCATAAACTTTTATCATAAATAAATAAAAGATATTAAAATGTTAGAAAGAAAAAAATAAGGAAAAGGTAACGAAAGAAAGACAGTTACCTCTGAAGATCCATCCTTGGGCTCGTCCAGAGATCTTGAGACCTGAAATATATAAAATGTAAAATGCATTACAGGATTTGTCAAAAGAGTAAAATTACTGTGTCCACAACCTTAAGGTTTGGAGGTCAAGTAGCTGCTAACATGGTAAAAATGTTGAAGGTCTCTGAATCAAAATGTTGATCAACTCACAGCCCAATTAAAAACAAAAATTCCACATGCTGCCCACACATAAGAGTGCTACAGAATTGTTTAAATGAGTAAAAATGACTCACTATTCACAATCTTTTAGGCTTTTGGAGTCGAGCATAGGGGAAACATATGCAACCCAATTTGCAGTTAGCCTTCCCTCAATAGATTTTGGAATGGAAAAACCTTGAGCAGGACTGACAGAACAAAAACTTACAGCATCAAAAGGTGAAACATTTTGATTCCCATTCTCAAGCACCGATGCCATGGGCGAAGATCCTTCTTCAGATCCTTCGGGAACTGGTGAGGGAGGATTGGCTGGAATGTAAACAACCCGCAATTTAAACTCCTCGACAACCTTCCCATCTTCTTTGTTAAACTACAAAAACAAATTTATGCAGAAACTTAAGCCCAAGAAAATTAACATACTTAAGACAATCCTCACAACAAAGAGAAACAGCAAATTATCCAACCATTTCTGGGGTTATGTCCTTGGTTGCTGCACCATTTGGTGCAGCAACACTCTGTAGGAGGAATTTGTCCTTGCACTGCATATCAGACGGTGCCTCTTTCTGGGCTTGCATGGTCACTAACAGGATACAAGCCAACACCAAACACCAAGAAACATTACATCAAACAGAAGATAACAAGTAATGAAATTCATACAACTCATCATCAAATTAATTTATAATGCCAAAAAAAAAAAAGGAAAATTTTACCAAGAAAAAAAAAAACATCATCTACCTAAAGGAGCAGTGTCCATAATTAGCAAAAAATAAACTTCACACACAACATTCAAGCAATTCCAAATAAATAACTAAACAAATAAATAAGATCTATCATCTAGAAATATTAAATATTTAACCATGAAAAGTAGCACAAGAGAAAACTCTTAACAAAACGCTAAGAAAGATGTCAAATTTCTGGCTATAAAGGTAAAATTCACTCAACCTGTCCATGGAGCAATCTAAAATTACATGAACAAAATTCACAACAGTTAAAAGCTAAATCAAATGAAACATCAAATAAAACACTACAGTAAGAATATACAGCATCATTACCTGTAACGCTGCACGATGCCCCAGGTAAAACAATTCCAGTGTTTGGACGAACACAGTACTTTTTGGGGTTGGTTGTTTTGACCTTTCATTTACAGCGTCCATCACTTAATTAGACAAAATATAAGCAATGTGCAATTACATAAGAAATCAAACCTAAACAAATTAACATACAAAATAACAACTCAAAAACTACCTTGAAGGCTACATACTGATTTGTCTTATTGGTCAATTGCATGGAACATGAACTCTGCTTTTTCAATTCAACTGTAAAATGCACATGTGAAATAATGCATAAAATCAGCATGCAACCAAGAAAATTCCAGCAAAGGAGACAACTTTAAAAGTTTGTAGAAGAAACAAAAGGAGGAAAAATTATCAATAACAATCATTGATTTGGTGGGTTGACAATGAAGGAAGTTGAACCAGGGAGTTGAATTGAATTTCGAGTTTGAGTATTGGCCACAGTACAATAGCAATGCTGTTCACATCACCACAGAACAAGCATTCTCTACAATAATGCAACAGTGCATCTCATGGTGCAATTTTCCCGCATTACTAGGACGATTACTGTAAGATTTTTTGGATCTTTATTTTGAATTACTTCTAGGTGGAGTTTAGTTCACAGTTGGAATCAGAATCAGAATTGGAATCGGAGTCCACAAGAATCAGAAACAGAATGTGGGACTTCTCACTTATGTTTGGTTCCACACAGAATCGGAATTGAAATTATATTAGTGTTTGGTACATATAGACATAGGAATCAGAAATGAGTCTAATTTATCAATTATGACATTATAATATAAAAATTTATTCAATTAATTTAGTATGAAATAATAACATTATAAATATATAAATATTATATAATACTATTTTAATAAATTATACAATAAAACCATTTCAATAATCATGTATTTGATTCTACTAAGCAATTTGCAATTTACATACTATATTTTATCATATTTCTTTGTTATTAGCATTTTGTTTAACTATATTAATAATATACATTTCATCTTATATTTTATAATTATCATATTTTAATATTTAATTTATTATATGTCAAAATATCATCATATATTAATATTATATCATAGTTTATTATTTAATATAAAATAATAACATAATAAAAACAATAACCGTAGCATTATATGTTATTATACAATAGTATTATACTCTTTTATATATTATATCATTATTAAATTTTACTATTATGAATTTGTATTAATAATATTAATAATGAATATTTTATATATATCATAATATAATAAATAAATAATCATACCAAAATTATATCATAGTGTTTTAAAATTTAATACTATGATCTTATTTTTAACATGTTATAATTTTACTACATATAATAGAAATATTAATAATAATGGCTATCATATTTTATATTAAAATTATTATTATGTATTTATATCAAACGATATCATAATATTAATATTATTTTTTAGATTTATGTAAGGTATGTTGCATTATATAAATATTATTTTTTAACTTTATGCAATATATATTACGTTGTATTATATATAATATTATATTATAATAAATATGAGCCTGTGTATATTTATTATATAATAGTATTATATTCTTTCGTATACTATATCATTATTAAATTTTATTATATGTTTATAAGTGATGACAACAATAAATATTTTATTTTATTTTATTTTTAAAATTATAAATAATAATATAATAAACAATGATCATACTGCAATTATATCATAATATTTTAATATTTAATACTATTCTATTAATTTTTATATGCTATAATATTGTTATATATAATAATAAATATTAATAATGTGGCTTAATTAAAACATATTATTATATATTTATATTTATTGATATCATAATATTAATATTATTTTAAAATTATGTAATACATATTATATTATATAAAACATCACATTTTAATGTGTAGGGGCGCATGTATATACATTATAATGAGTAGGATAAAAATATTGTGTTTTTAGAAATCAGGATTTGATTCCATAAGACAGAAATCAAAAAGTAGCAAAAAGGGGAATCCAATTCCTGCGTGAAATGGGAATAGGAATCCGATTACTACAAAACAAATGCTAAGAATGACCATCAATCATTCCGATTCTGATTCCTGGAGTTAATTCCCAACTACCACACACCACCTTCGAGTTTCCTTCTATTTTATCTAGACAGTTATGTATTGCAAAGTCAGTTTATTTTGATGCTTGAGATCAATTATTGATAGGTTTATATTAAGATAGCAAGAGTCCTATATAAATTATAAGCTGTACGCTCTAATTTTCTCAGCAGTTCAGTCAACTGATATCATTAACAAAGAGAGAAAGGAGTACAAGCCAATGGATGACAAGAAGTTCTCAAGATTTCTTTTTAGAGAGAGAAGAAAATCATTAAGAAGAAAGTACAAAGAGGATGAGAAATCCTCACAAAGCAAAAGAAAAGCAAAAACAAGCAGTACTCTGGAAACCAAAAAAATAAAGCTAATTGAGCCAAGCGATCATGCTAAAGGTGATCATGCTTAAGGTCAAAGAAGACAATACCACTGTTTTAAAAAGTGAATGTGTAAGGTGAAGCATTTTAGTAAGGGGAGGCATAATGCTTTTGAGAATTTTATTTTTTGATGGAAATATGTAAATATATTACATATATTTTATTTTAAAAAATTTAAGAAAGTTACAAATAAAATGTAAAAAATAAAATATAATTTGCAAACAACTTTTTTGGCCATTCAAAACTACTAACTTGAATTCATTAAGTAAATCATGCGAAGATAGTTATAACATTACAAAGTTCAAATTATTTTCAAGATATATGAAGCAACTCTCAGTTATTTTGGAAAGATAAGAGATTGAAGAATGATTGAGACTAACTCATATTAGGACATCCATTTCATATAAACATGTGATTAAAATTTTATAGCTATATCTAACTTAAGATTCACATCCTCAAAATGCATAAGCCTAACCTAAAACATAGTGGAAGGCGCGTCTTTTGTAAAAAGTGCAAAAGCCTATATATTGGTCTTTTCGGAATTTGGTTTTTAGGCTGAGTCAAGGCGTTTTAGGCACAACCCATCTTGAGGCAAGCCACAATTCAGACTTTTTAAAAGACTAGGCCATACTGCCAAAACATCCGGACCCGATAGTAAACACCAACAAGGAAGCCAATATGTGAGTGTGTGTGTGTCCCAGATCAGATTTACAGATGAAGCACAATCACGAAAAATCATTCTTCTCCAACCAGATCAACAAGAAGTCCTCATCATGAATGTTGGAAAAGAATATGTTATTTTAGTGATTAGGTTGTGTGAGTGGAGGTATTTTTGTCCTCAATTCTTCATTATCATTACTACTATATCAGAAGGCAGACCTGGAACCGTATGTAGGGTCCAGGAAACTGCTACCCAATTTTTCCTCTTCTTCTCCTCTCCATCTCTAACTTCACAACAAGGTATCAGAGCAGTAATTGCTAAATTTGATTTATCTGAACGGCTTTTGACACTTTGTTCTTTGATTTTTTTTTTCCCCCTAATCAGACCTCAAGTTTGATTTTTTTAGAGTCATATAGGGACACTCTTCCTCATGGTTAGTCTGTGCAGCATCCTTGATAGGAAGCTGTGTGTTTTCATGGTGGTTTGCTGATGCGAAGTCAGTTATACTCTGTTTCTAGGATACTGTTGATGCTGTTCCTCTGTTCCACGCACTACTATCAATTGAGCTCTGTTTGTGGTTTGCTGATGATGCGTTCGTGATTGATTGATCGCAATCTTGTATCAATTGCTGATTTGTATCTAATGGTGTTTGATGACTTATTTCCTGTCCTTTGCCTGCATCACTTCGAGCTGCTGCCAGACAGAATGCCTGCAGCTGCTGCCAGGATGTTTATTAAGTGCCTGCACTACTTTGTTGTGGTCTGCCCTGTTCTTTGTGGTTAAGTAATTCCTCCTCAGATCATCAGTTCTGTGGACATAGCTTCCTCTTGAAGTTCTGGATTTTGGACATTCTGAAGTGCTGTGAGTTCTGGATCTTTTTGAAGTCCTCAAATGCTGTTCTGTGCTAGTATTGCTGCCTGACTCCTTCTCAAGGTTCTTCCCATGCTAATTCAGCCATGCTTACTGCCTCTAACCATGGTAGGGGATAGGACAAAGACAAGGTCTGAATTTTGGTCGAGGCAATGGTAGTGGAGTACATCATGGCAATTCCCGCATTTGCACACGTTGTGATAAGGACAATTATGTCGCTGAACACTGTTGGGATCTCCTTGGGTTACCAACTTGGGCCAATAAGTCTCTTGCCGATGATGATCCTACTATTGACACCTCAAAAGCACCTAACCACTCCAATAGGGAATCAAGTACACCATCTCCCATGGCCAGGGAGAAGTATAGCAATCATGTTTGTGTGGTCAAAAACTCTAAACTAAGTTTTCTACATTTAGGGCTATTGTGGCCTATTTAGGTACAACTAGGCTTCTTGCCTCTTCATCCTCCTCACCTTGAGTTATAGATTCTGGTGCCTCCTCCCATACTACTAGTCCTAATTTGTTTCAGACCTTGAAGCTCACTACTTTACACTCTTAGGGTTACTCTTGCTGATGGTTTGGTTACCCCAGTTTCTGATTGTGGTGACTTTCTTTCAATTCCTTCTTTTCCTCTTTCCACCACAGTATATGTGCCTAAATTTACACTGAACCTATTATCAATTAGTCAGTTAACCAAGTCTCATAACTATTTTGTGACCTTGTTTCCTTCTCATTATGTTATTTAGGATTTCCAAATGACGAGGATTGGTGGAGGATTTGAGAAGAAAGCCCATACAACTTTAAAGGCGGTCGTGGTGGATCAATTATTGTCACACAGCTTCCTCAATTTCTACTAATGGTGTTTCTTTTGACCAGTGGCACGCTCATTCAGGTCATCAATTCCTTCAAAACTATAACAAGTTTTTTCCATGTTCAAGTTTGTTTCTATTTTTGAGTGTCCTGCACGTCAATTTGGGAAAGCATATTAGGACATCTTCTCTGTCTAGATTCGAAGTTTTGTCGTAAATCATTGTTTTCTCTTTCATTTAGATATTTGAGGTCCATGCAGAGTCAAGAATTTGAGTGATCATCAATATTTCATGTCCTTTGAGAATGATTTTCACATGACTTAAATCCATTTGTTAAAAAAAAGATCTACATTTTTTTAACCTATTTATGCAATTCTGCTGAGAAATAAAAACTCGGTTAGGCATCAGTATTCAAATTTTTGATCTGATAATACACCTGAATCTGCTCATAATTAGCTTCAATCTTTTCAATTGGCCAAAGATTATTCACTGAACATCCTGTATACAAACCCCTACAGAGTAGCTGAATGAAAAATAGACATTTACTTGACATAGCAGAGTCTCCACTCCTTATGCATGTTCCTAAATCCTTTTAGACTGATGCTCTTCTTTCTGCTTGGATGTCATCTAGTGTTTTACAAGACAATACCCTTCTCCTTCATGTACCCTATTGTGCCTTATGTCTACACATGTTTCATGTTCCACATACTGGTCAGAACAAGTTATATCCTCATGCTATTAGTTTTGTATTTATCAGGTACTCGAGAACTCATAAAGGAGAAAGATGTTATGATCTCCACACTTGTGGGAGATATGTTAGTGCCGATGTCACTTTTTTTTAGGAAACACCTTATTTTACTAGTGTCATGTCCTCCTTGGATGAATCTATTTTGAGTCCATAAATGATTTATGGTCCCTCCCCCCCTCCCCCCCCCCCCCCCCCCCCCCCCCCCCCTTTATGTGTAGATCCTCTTGTTCCTACACTTATCCCTCTTGAGAAATCTTCTGCTCCTTTCCAAATCCTTTAGAAACTCACCTAGAAAAGAAAATTTTGTTTATAAACGACGTAAAGCAAGCACAAACATCACTACCACCATGCAACTGCCTCTTTTACACATTACTGTTTCAACTTCTAGTCCTAGAGATCCATCCACCATGACTTGGATCTGCCCATTGCACACCAAAAAGGTACACAAACATGTACTCAGCAATCCTTAATTGCTTATGATCATTATGTTTCAGTTCTCCACCTTCCTAGTCCTAGTGTTCTTTTGCCCTCTCTATTTCCTCTGTTTCTATCTTGCACATTGAAGTGCTTGCTAAACCTAGGCAAAAGCATGCAATGGATGTAGAAATGGGTGCCTTAACCACTTGAGGGACATGGGGCTTAGTGGATTTTCCTTACGGCAAGTAGTTGGTTTGATGTCGTTTGTCTACACCATCAAATATCTTCCTAAAGCCTCTATCAAACTTGCCAAGGGATATACTCAAGCATATGGTATTAATTATTTTGAGACCTTCTCTTATGTTGCTCGACTAAATTCTATACGCATATTATCTCGTACTTAATTTTAATGGCCCTCATACCGATTGGATGTGACAAAAGACTTCTTGTATGGAGATCTGCAGGAAGACAGCATGTTGCCCAAAGGGAGGATGGTAAAGTATGTGAGTTGCATAAGGCCATTTATGGTCTTAAGCAGTCTCCTCGAGCTTGGTTTGACAAATTTAGTGCGATGGTTTTCTCATTTGGCTTTATCTAGTGCTACTCCCCTGCAAAAAGGAGACAAGTGAGGTACTTCTCGTAGTTTATATTGATGATATCATCTCACTGACCAAAGCAATTTTGCACATGACACCAATATTGCACATGTTAAATAGTGGCTTCAAGCAAAGTTTAAAATCAAGGAATCAGGTATTATGTGTTAATTTTTTGGTATTGAGATTGTACAATGTGAGAATGTGTTGAATTTATCTCAACAAAAATATATGTTGAACTTGCTAAAAGAGGCTGGTTTGTTGGGAGCTAAACCAGTTGATCCTCACATGGATACCAACGTGAAGTCATCTACAAATGTTGGATGTTGGAGCGACTTTGAATATAAACATCGATTTAGGCAATTGATTAGCAAAAATCTACTTGATTGCCACTAAACCTGACATATCTTTTACAGTGGGACAAAGAGTCAGTTATGGAATATCCTTAACAACCACATCATGATGATGTTTACACTGTTTTATAGTATCTCAAAGGCTCTCCTAAGAGGTTTGATATATTGCATTGGAGAGAACATGAGATACTCTAATGCAGATTGGGCTAGCTTTACTCATGATCAAAGGTCTACAACACTATACACTTGTACGAGGCAATCTTGCTACCTAGCATGGTAAGAAACAAACAGCTATAAAAAGATCTAGTGCTAAAGTAGAATATCAAGCTATGGATCATACTACAGGTGAGCTTATACGGCTGAGGTCTCTTATGCGAGAGATGGGATTCGTGCTAACAGAGCCAATGGATATGTTTTGTGATAATCAAGCTGCCATTTATATTGCTAGCAATCCTGTGTTTCATGAAGGACAAAGTAGATTGAAATTGACAGTCATTTTGTAAGTGATGCTATGTTGAAGAAGGTCGCAAGGATTTCCTCTATGAGATTTGTGGATCAGGTGATATTTTCATGAAACCTTTATTTAATGCCACCTTGTCTAATGGTTGTAACTACAACCTGGGCTTAAGTGAAATTTATACACCTCCAACTCAAGAAGTATGGAAAGAGAATATGTTATTATAGCAATTAGGATATGTGAGTAGGGGTATTTTTTTGTCCCTGAGTCTTTATTATTAATATATAAGCAGGCAGACCTAGGCTCCATGAAATTGGTGCCCAATCTTTCCTGTTTTTCTTTCCTTTTCATTCCTTTTCTTCTCTCCTTCATCTCTAATTTTACAATAGCAAAAATATAGCTGCTGCAAATTGATTGCTTTAAAGCCTAGAAAATGTGAAGCTTTCTTATCCACAAGAGTGAATCCTAGACCTATTAGTGTGAGGATAGTAGTATATGCCTAGTTACCATGAATCCCTCTAATTTCTAGCCCTAACTTCACCTATTTTCCAATTTCTAGACAACCTTAACCCTCAAGCTTCCCCATTTTCCCCAACCCCCACCCCAATTGTCCTACATCACAAACTCAATGCAAACATCAAACAAAAACAATGCGATGCAGGAGCAGCATCAAGGATCTACAGCCATGGGAGAGATTAGAAGAAAGAGAGGAAGGGGAAGAAAGGAGAGAGGAGATACAAGGGGGAACTCACGTTCATTTCTCATATTCAAATTCATCAATAACTGCCTACAACATGGCTTTCACATTATTTATAAGTAAGCTTCTTTACATGAAATTACATATAAACCCCTAAAAATACATTACATTACAAACAGGCCCCTAGAATACAATAATATTACAAACCCCCAAATACACATAATACTATCTTAATTAAACTAAACACATAATAAACTACTAATTAAATCCAACAATCCTCAATCCAATTCTTCTTAAGTATTATCCAACAAGAATAATCTTCCCAAGGTCTTGCTTCATGTCCTACATCAACTCTCCCCCTAGTCAAAAAATATTTGACCTCAAATTTCAAAATGTTGGAGGATTAGAAGCAAGAAGTAAACTTGGACTCTTTGAAAGCCAATGTTTGAGTGAAACAAGAACCACATTCCATTGGCAGCATTATAGACTTCAACTGCAAGGAAGCATCAATGAACACATCAAGAATGACAAACTCAACAATTGGTATGTCTAAAAGACTTTGGACATCTTCAAACACATCCATTTCCTTCCTTATAGTGTCTTCAAGTTGAGTAATTGTGCCTGATTCCTCGTCTTGGTTGATTGGTAGAGTGGGCTCCAAAATGATCTTCTTACAATTATAGTGGAAGAAGTATGTGTTGTCATGTCCTTGAGTCACACCCAAATCATCCAACCAAGAAGAACCAAGGAGTACATGGCAAAACTTCATAGATATGATATTACACCAAACATAATCAAAATAAGCACTCATTTGGATGGGAGCCAAACACCTTTCATAAACATGTAAGGCAGTGTTATCAATCCAAGACATCTCATAAGGCTCTAAGTGAGGTTCTGGATGAATTTGCATACGAGTGACTCCATTTGTAGAAACCATATTCTTATTTCTTAGGCCTTGCCCATCAACGATGATTTTGTAAACATTTTCTCCGCACTTGAGAGAGGAAAGGAAAAGCTTGAAATTGTGCCTAGATATGATATATGGCATTCCTTTGTCCAGCAATTTGTCACCATATTGCTGGATTTGTACCACTGCAACTATGTATCACCAAAAAGTCCTTAACACAATTTGGCCACAATTCTCATTCTATTCATGTAAGACACAAGTTCACTCTCAATTTTAAACAACTATTTTTAAGTCACCTTAAATCTTGAGTACCATGTAGAAATGAAACAACCTCACTTACAAAAGTCACAAAATTGCAGCTATAAAACCTGATTTTTTATAATGGCAGTGACAATTTCTTACTTTTTGTAGCAAATTATTGCGCTTGCTCGCAAAATATTGTGTCCACAATCAAAATATCTTGTAGCAAGTCAAAATATCAGGAATAAAACCCAAAATATCGTGGCAGGGACACTTTCTCACAAGACAGGAAATTGCAAGACGCTGGGAGACTTCCTCACATGCGTCGCTGGTGCATGGGCACATGCACCTCCAGCGAGGGTCCTCTGGTGATGATTTGTGAGGCAAAGATAGATAAGGGCGGTCATGAGTCTAGTTGTGGGGGCAGTGTGTCAAGAAAACTCCAACAATGCTAGATTTTAAAGGGAACAGCAGCTGGGTAACCTAGTGGTGGCATGTGGGACCACACACGTGGTAGGATGTTGATGAAATTGTAGAGGAAGCGGCATTGGAGTGTCCTGTCTTTGATGGTGCGGGTGGTGTTTCAGGATGGTCGCAGGGAAGTGGTGTTCAAAGATTTGGGGACACGACCAGATTTTGGAAATTGTTAAGAACTACTTTGTTTTTTTACTGAAATTTCAAAACAGAGAACCAAGAATTAGAATCGGAGAGATATAGGAGTGAGCGAGAAGCATAGAATGAAGAGAAGATAAGAAAGAAGATAGAAGAAGGGAGAAGAATGAAGGAGGAGGAAGGAAGAACATCAGGAAACAGGAAAAGAGAGAGGATTGAGGGAAGTAGATTATGGGGAGAGACATAGAAGAGGAGGAGAATACAGAAGTACAGAGAGATAGAAACAGGAAGGCAGAATTACAGAGCAGAAATTAGAAGGCAGCATAATGTTAGAGAAGGACCAGTGAAGAACAGAAGGAGAAGAAAGAAGAAGAGAGGAGGAAGATGAAAATAAGAAGAGAAGAAGGTAAGGTTGGGGGAATTGAAACGGAAAGATAAGATTGTGGTGGGGCTCTGATACCAAATGATGCAGGGGCAGCATCAAGGATCTGCAGCCATGGGAGAGATCAAAAGAATGGAAGAGGAAGGAAGGGGAAAGGAGGAGAGAGGAGATACAAGAGGGAACTCACATTCACTTCTCAAATTCAAATTCAAAAAAAAAATGCCTACAACATGGCTTTCACAAACTATTTATAAGAAAGCCTGTTCACATGAAAGTACATATAAACCGCTAAAACTACATTACAGTACAAACATACCCTTAGAATACACACAAATACTACAAACAAACCCCAAATACACATAATACTATCTTAATTAAACTAAACACATAATAAACTACTTATTTAACCCAACAATCCTCAACCTAATTCTTCTCAAGTATTCTCCAACAAGGATCTTCCCAAGGTCTTACTTCTTGTCTTACATCACAATGGTTGTGGAATTAGGGAAAAGAATTAAAAATAAAATAAAATAAAATAATTTAGGCTTGCCATAAATGAATGATACATTATGTAGGCAGTCCTTTATTGCTTTTATCTTAATTATATAAATTAATCTCAATTTTTTCAAAATTAAATAATAATTGCTTTCTAACTACCTAAATTTGATGATCAATGCAAAGGGCATGTGCAAGCGCTCCTAATCAAAGATTTGCCATGCTAATTTAGTTATTGTAAGCCACACTTATTAATTATAATTATATTTTGTCCAATAGGAAATTAAGAATCTGTGCAATACTATAGGGATCACAATGCGCAAAAGGATTTAAACATATGATATGTGGCATGATCCTTTTAATCTTGGAATTCGAGAGGATAGAGAGATTTGGATTGGGGCTTGAATCAGGATCCATTATGGGAGGTCTAACCCCTTTACTTTTCTCAGCAAGCTCAAGTGCCCATTATGTGTCATCTACGACACAAGTCCCTTTCCTGCTCTTCTCCAAGTTAATCATAGGTTACTACGTCAAGTGCTAGTAAAACACTTTCTCCTATTGGTCAAATGCCTACAAGGCCTTGTTCATCGAAAGACGGTCTCAGACTCAAGTCTCAACACTATAAACAATGCTCTCCTTACCTCGATGAGGGAACTTTTGCCATGACTTTCAATTGAGATTTTTTAATGTAGACCTACTCTCTAGAAACCTTACACCCTTAAACCATCCCAATGTCACCCACACTTCACTTTCAAGGAAATTCCCTTAGATCACCCTTGTAACAAGAGCATCATACCTTCATCCTTAGATCACTCATCATCATCCTTCCACCACTGAACACTTGAGCTCCTAATGATGCTTGGTTCTCCTATTGGGAAGAATTGATTGCATAAAGTAATGTCCCAAAGGATGAAAACAAACAATATCCCTAACACAAAATTCCCACGCTCAAGATATTTCTTCCAACCTAATTGCTAGTGCAGACTTTCCAACCCTCCTAAGAAAGAAAGTTCAATATCCTCTACAAGAATAGGCTACTTGACTAAATTGTGGTCACAATCCATCAAATTCTCCCCATGTTCACTGCCATTTCACAACCCCAAGACACTACCCAAACTCCTTCATCCAACTGAACACCAAATGGGAACAATGATATTACACACACTAGTTTCAAAAAGAATGGTGATTACACCCACCCACCCTCCCAAATGCAAGGGTTTCCCTCCAATTCAAACCCACTTTAACAACCCAAACAACCGCTTCTATGGAAAGCACCCCAGCTATATCCTATGCACCCACATCATAGTCACTTAACTAAATTGTGGTCAGCATCCATCAAATTCTCCCCACGTTCACTGCCATTACACAAGCCTAAGACACTACCCAAACTCCTTCATCCAACCTTGCTCCAAATGGAAATCATGATACTTCACACACTAGTTTCAAAGAAAAGGAAATTACACTCCCCCAATGCAAGGGGTTCCCTCTAATTCAAACCCACTTTAACAACCCAACCAACCGCTCCCAAGGAAAGCACCCCAGCTACATCCTATGCACCTACATCTACTACAAATCCAACCAAAGGGATCAATTCCACATGCCCCACCAAACCTCTACCCCACACCCTAACTTCAACTCCAACAACTACCAACTTCAACTCCTATATCACCAAAATCCCTTACCAAAAGCAAGAGAGGACTCCCTTCATTTTGACAAGCTCCAAACTTCCTTATTTGATTTGTGTTTCTACAAATCTTTATCCAAAGGATTACACTGGGCGTCATTCCAAACCAAGGAATTCATGGAACCTATCATAAAATTCCACAAATCTTTGAGTGCATACACTTTGGAACTCAAGGAGTTTTCTAAGTCCATAGCTAAAAAGGTGGCATATTGTTCCTACTCATGGGTTTTCTTTCATTTTCAATTCTTCTCTAACTATCTACTCTGTCTTTACTTTCTTCTTTGTTCTATGCTCAATGCTGTAAAAGGTTCAATTGAGGCTCGTTTTGAGGCAAACCTAAAACACCTTGAGGCCCAATCTAAAATACCAAATTCCAAAATGGCTAAGACAATACACTCAATCTTATGTCTTTTGCACCATTTCAGTTGAGAGCTTACTCATTTTATGTGATTCTCAAGTTAGATCTAGTTAGAAAATTTTAACTCCATGTATATATAGAAGGAATGTTATAATATGAGTAAATTTTTAAAACTCTTGAACCTCAACCTTTCCAAAATAATTGAGATTTGTATCTTAGATCTTGAAAATAATTTGAACTTAATCAAGTTATAGTTGTCTCTTGTCATAATTTATTTGATGAATTCATGTTGGCAATTCTTGAATGGCCAACAAGTAATTTGCAAATTACATTTGATTTTTTTTTGTTTACATCATTGTTGTAATTTTTGTAATTTTGTCTTGATTTTCAAATATTTGTAATATATTTACATATTTTTATCTAAAAATAAAATTCTCAAATAATCTTATGCCCCAATGCCTTAAGGCTTATGCCTCGCTCTTTAAGAGTTAGAACACCTCGCCTTATGCCTTCACCTTTTAAAACATTACTTTTGCCTACAACATCTTTTTTCCTTCTACCTTCTTATTTCTTCTTCTCTCCTCTCTATTTTTCTCTCCCTTAATTCTCCCTAAACTCTCTCTATTTCTATTTACGGTTTTAGTCCAACATTAGCAAGTCAACTGTTGCAGCCTCCACGCCACTATCATCACTCCCATCTGTTGGTACGCAGAGGGGTTATGAGCTAGCAAGACACTCATCTCCCATTGGTCAAGACCTTCTCCTATTTAAGGATGGCTTCACCCTAAACATTATAATTATAAATATCCCTTCCTCACTTGAATAAGAGAGCTTTTGCAATCTCCTTCCCTTGGACTCTCTCTCACTCTAACAAACCTTCTCTCTAGAATCCTTGCACCTTTATTTAACATCACCCTTCCACTTGAACTTCTAAAGATATCCCTTACATCAGCTATGGAGCGAGGATGCTGTACCTTCACCCTTACATCACCCATCATCCTTCCAACTGTCACTTGACATTGGGCTCCTAAGGATTGCACAATTATCCTCTCATCTCTCTCTACTTCCTCCATATTACTTGTATGCAACACCACCTCGTCCCAAATTCAAGAAACCTTATCCACAAACTAGTTTCAGCAAAATGTGAAATTTGCTGTCGTATCCAAGCTTGATGTGAAAGTATAGGAAAAGAAATGAAGTTTTGAAGTCTAAATTCCACAGTACTTGAGACCGTAAAACAAAAACCACAACTGAATTACACCTGATACTGTGCTTAGATTAATTGGCTTGTAAGTTATTTTAAAATTGAATAACATAAGTGATCCCAAATAATGCTTTGTTTTACTTTCTTTCCCGTCTGTTTTCTGACCATCAAACAGATTAGAATAATAATCATTATAGAAATTGTCAATGTGTGAGTCCGTGAACGCGCAGGAGTAAGGAAATAAATTGAAGCTTAAAAGTTTCAGAATTTACAATCAGAGAAACAAGAGACATCCACTAAGCTGACACGGACACACAACTATGTGGCCAAACCTTCCATTAAAAATTCAAAACAGCACATCACCCAAAAAAAAAATCAAAATTTTACTTTCATTTCTTCTCTATTTCTCCCATTCCATTCCTCAGCAACCAAACGGAAAATTAAGGTAACCTAGTAATAAATCTTCAATTTTCAATTCTTTACAGAAAAATCAAAGAAACAAAGAAAAATTCACTCATGACTCACCCACGCCCGATTTTCTCAGAACCAAAACGAAAAGAACGTTAAATTTAAACTTCGTTTCCTTTTCCTCCATTTTCTGGAAGCCCAAACAGAAAATTAAGAACTTACAGGGGAACTTGAGTTCTGTAGGTTGAATGTTGAGAAGATCTCCCGTACTCATGACTTCCAATGAACAGACTTTACACTGAATGAGAGGACTCGAACAATTGTGCAATTTGAAGGCAAACCGAAGTTAATCGGGAATCGAAATTAGGGTTCGCAGGAAACAATTCGAGGGAGATGGGAAGTGGAAGAAACTATGGCAGAAATGGCCCGAAAATAAGTTCTCGTTTTTTGTTCTTCGTTTTTTTTTTTTTTTTTTTTCTAAATTTCTACTTCCGTTTGAAAGGGAACGCCGATCCACCGGTGAGAACTGTGAACATTTCTACACCCAAAAAAAATGAAAAATAAAAAAAAATAATTAAAAAAAAAAAAGAAGTATCAGTGTGACTGAAATGCCCTTTACGATTTAGGAAAGAGAGGTGGCGCGAAGGGCGCGATCGATAAGGGTAAAATAGGAAGAATGGAAAGAGCCTGGAGTGGGGAGAGCGCAGCGGAAGTGGGCGCTGCCGTGTGCAGTCAATGCGCCCACTCTGAGACAAAGCAGAGATTTTACAAATGTATGCACGGACAGATTAACTTTTATTAATTTATTTATTTATTAAGAAGAAGGACTTTATTACTATATCATCACTCGAAACTTAAAAGTGAAAATAATTTTTCAGATTCTAGCATCCATTCGCCTCCCACATGAAACGACAATTGAATCTTTTTTTTTTTATCCGGGTCACTATTTGAACGTGTAGACAACTTGAGCAGCCTGAAGGTTTTGAAAAATATTTTTCGATTTTTAATTTTAATTTTTAAAAAAAAATTATAGAGATTTTAGCTTATTTTTAAAATTTTGAATTAAAAAAGTAGAAAAGAAAGAGTTTGGTTTAATATATAAAATAATTTTTTTTATATTTTAAAATAATCACAAAAAAAGATATTTTTTTCCATTTTTCAAATCTTATTTAAGATAATATTTAAAATCATGAATTTTGAGGCTTAAATTTGAATTTTTGTAGATTTATAAAAAAAAAATTACATAATTTACGCAAATTAAAGTTTAAAATTCGAATCCATGCTCTCATATGTAAAGTAAGAATATGAAATTTATTAACCCCAAGGTGTGATTCAAGTGGTAGTGCGAGCTGCAGGAGTCTCTCACGAGGTCAGGTGTTCAAACCTTCCCGAACTCGTTTCCGCCCCTGAACTCCTGAATTTAACCTCCCTTTAGAGTTGTGGGGTCAACTTCAAAGGGCGCAGGATTAGTCATGTGGATCATAAAACGGACGCGGATACACAGTGCGTAATCCAAAATATATATATATATATATATATATATATATGAAATTTATAAAATAATGAAAAATATATTTTTAACTTTTTATATATATTTAAGAAATTTAAAAATAAATTAGAATTTTTTTAAAATTATTTGAAAACAAACAAATAGGGTCAAAATTATTTATTTTTATTCATTTTTCATACAAATATTGTAAAAAAAAAAAATTTGCTAACTTTTTTATTGTAGTAACCCAAAATATGGTTATATAATATTAGTGGAGTGGTTTCAAAAAATAATATAAAAAAATAAAATTAAAATTAAATTAATTAATTAATTAATATAATATATTAATATAATATTATATTATATTATGATATTTTATATATATATAACTAAAGCTTCAAGCTTCAGGAAGCATCATTTCAGATTTCTCACAGAGAACCCCTTCGTCTCTCCTCCGTTTCTCTCTCCCACTTCTTTCAATTTCTCGGTTGATTTTAGTCCGATCGAAAATAAGAAAATATCGCTGGGCTCCATTCTCCGCCACCGACATTTCTTTCGGAGCGGATTTGTCATTAGAGCAGCATAGGCATATCTCCTAAGGTAAGCTAAATTCTCACTTTTACCTCAATTTCTCGTAAATCTTAAACCCAATTAACGATCGGACACCACCACGAGAATCTAGGGATGATTCTCTACAAGTCTAACGGAGTGAATTTCTCATGAGGTGGTCGTAAGCATAACCCCAAAATTAGGTTAAGGGGATTATTAAGGGGCTAATTATTATTCAATTATTTGTAGATTTGGAAATGTTGAATATTGACATTCTGAAGTTGAATTAGGGTTATCGAATTCAGGATTCGGATAAGCGCCGCAGGTGTAATTTCGGGATCCTGTGGGCATAGTTCAGAAAACCGAAGTAAGTTGATTATTTTGGAGTTTAACAATTTATTTGGGTTATTGGGAACCTAGGAAATGTTTTATGGAATTTTGTTGAATGTTCTGGGGAAATGAAAATTGTAGGTTTTTGTGCTGGAAATGTCACGGACTTAGGATTGAACTATGTAGGCATCTCAGTAAGACAAGTAAGGGGAATAAATTATAATAGAATTTTCGTGAAATACTGGTTGATTTAGTTGTTAAATGGATTATTATAATTTTTGAACTTCTTATTATTATTATTATTATTATTATTATTATTATTATTATTATTATATGATTGATAAATAAGATACTGTGTGACATATAATTTTGGAAAAATGGTGAAATGAATATTGTGGCATGTGACTTGAAATGTGGGAAAATTGAGAAAATTGATATGATAATTAATATCCTTGGAAAATGGTTGAAATTGAAAATGTTAACGTGATTTTCTGAAAAATAATGGAAAGGGGATAAATGGATGTGAAAGGGATTTCATGGAATATTGATATATGTCTGCTCGAATTGACGAAATATGTGAAATGGAATATATTTTCGTATGTATGTATATATTGTTATGAAATAAAACAGGATGTGAAATGCAGGGAATACTGAAATGTGGAAATTGACATATGAATACTGATTTGTGAATAATGAATGTGAATATTGGAAATGTAAACATTGCAATGTAACAACTGAAATGTATATATATGGAAGTGGAAAATGATAATATAAGAAAGTTAAATGGTGAAAAGGAAAAACCCTGATAGATGGACATGTAAACCCCAGTGATGGGTTATGATATCGAGCATGGTACCGATGTTAGCGGATGAAAAGTGCAACCACACGAACTCGCGGAGCGTGTGGCGTGGCAGTGCGAATGGGCCAGAGTAGGGTCGTATGTTGCCCCCTGGATTCCGGACCAGGGTATGAGGCAGGTCATTCGTTACTACAGACATGTTTATGGTATTATTTGATCTAACCGGGTCGGCCAACCGCTATTAGATTCAGCCTTCGGGCCGCACAACTCTGATCATGGGGGAAAGCATAGCGTGGAGAAAAATCCTCAGGACAGCCATGAGTTACAGACACGACATGGTACAAGGTAATGAGGATACCACGGGCTGGATAGTGAAAGGAAAGTGGCCATGAGTTACCGACACTGTAACGACCCAAAAAATAAATAAATAAATAAATAAAATAAAAAAATTATTAATTAAAAAAAAAATTATTATTATTATTAAGAAAATTAATTAAATTAATAAATTTAAGGATTTTGGATATATATATATATATAAAAGTATATATGTAAGTATATATATATAAAAGTATATATAAGTAAGTATATATAAGTATATATATATATATATATATATATATATATATATTAAAGAATGGATAAAGGAGAAAGAAAGGATAAAGGAAGAAAAAAAAAAAAGAGAAAAAAAAATAAAAAAAAAACGAAAAATTAGTGTGTAAGTTTTCTCGCTGGAACAAAACAGAAGGAAAGAGGAGAAAAAAAAATTCACGCGCAGATAAGAAAGGAAAGAAAGAAAGAGAAAGAAAAAAATTAAATATATTCTCTCACTCTCCACTCCTCTTTCTTCTACGATTTTACGGCCGATTCTCGCCCAATTGGAAATCCGAAGATATCACCGAACTCCATTCTTCGCCACCGACATATCTACCGAAGTGGATTTGTCGTAGGAGTAACGTGGGAATATCTCGTGGGGTAAGCCAAATTCTTATTCTTATCTCAATTTTTCCTAAATTTTAAGCCAAATGGGCGATCGGACACCACCACGAGAATCTAGGGATGATTCTCTACAAGTCTAGCGGAGTGAAATTCTCGTGGGGTTATTGTAGAAATAGTCCAAAATTAGGATAAATGTGTTATTTAGAAATTAATTATCATTTAATTATTATAAATTAGGAAATGTTAAAATAATATTTTATTGGGGTTGATTTGATTGAATCAGGGTTCGGGTGAGCGTCGCGGGTATAAGTTTGGGAGCCCTGCAAGCGTAATTCAGGGAATCAGGTAAGGGGGAATAAAATTATATCAGTATTTTATTAAAGTGAACCAATTATTTACAAGCATACGAAATTTATTATTTATTTATATGATTTTCAGAATAGTTTGATTACTAGAAAAAAAAATGATTATTTGGTTTACGGTTATATTTGGGATAATTGTTTATGATATTAAATTCGTGTGACATGGGAGTAATTTTCCTAATAAATTGGATATGAATTACTGTGGTATTTGGGTTTGCATGTGGGGGTGTTTGAAATGATTATGGTAAGATGAATGAGTTGTTATGTTTGATTCCTGTGTGGAAATGATTTAATGCGTTTGTGTGAACTAACTGTGTGGTTATTCGTATGCATCTCAATATAACGTTGGCATGAGGAGGTTGTTATATTGCCTATATATAAATGATGATGTGACGTTGGCAGGTCGAGGAGCTCGTCATATCGTTATTTATATGGGGTAGGATATTGGCAGGTCGAGGAGCTTGTTCTACTGATGTATGACGGGTAGGTCATGGGGATTGGATACTGGTGAATAATGGCGCCCGTGTGGGCCACGTTATATACCCTGTGTGGGTAGTGGTGCCTGTGTGGGCCACGTTATATCCTGTGTGGATAATGGCGCCTGTGTGGGCCATGTTATGTACCCTGTGCGGTTAGTGGTACCTGTGCGGGCCATGTGTAGATAAGAAGTACGTAGGTGCCTGTGTGGGCCACGTACTGACATGTACGCAGTTGCTCTGTGTGGGCCACGTACTGAGGACATTGGAAGATGAAGTATGAGATGCATGATTTCTGTGTGGATGTGTTGTGTGCATGTGAATTTAATTATAGCATAAAAATAATGGTATAGCATATTGTGAATGCATGTGTGTGCATGCGGCGAGGTAAACATACCACCGGGAGCTTGCTGAGAAAGGCGAGTGCTCTGTTAGGTAGTTTCTTGGTATCAGTGCAAAGGGATGCTACTTGTATGGGCGGGTAGACATCCCGATCCTCGGAAACCTTCGCCTTTAAAATAATAATTATCTGTGGACTAACGGCAAGATAATACTTCACCTAAGGGCTTACTGAGTAAGGTGAGTGCTCTGGTAAGTAGTTTTTAGTACTAGAGCAGAGGGAAGCTACTTGTATGGGCGGGTAATCTTCCCTATCCTTGGGGACTTTCGCTTGCATAAAAATTATATACTTGTGCATATTGAATGTGTGTGTGATATTGGATGTCGGGAATGTTATTAATGGTACATTTTCTCAGTTGTTATTGATGTTATATAAGAAGCAGTTTATTTTGAGTTATAAATATTAAAACTCATTTGTCACACACTGTTATAATTTATTCCACCCTTACTGAGAAGTGTCTCACCCTAGTGGATTAACAATTTTTCAGGTTCTTCTGGAGACCGGGTTTGAAGGCCTAGGCTGGGACTGTTTGTGATAGTTTCTTTTTGGGGTATTGTGAGATACTAATATATGTATAGATATATTTGTACGGAATTACGTTTTAAATGCTGGTTGTGGATACAGTTATTTGGATGTTATAGTGTTGATTTTTGGTTGTTATATAGAACTCTGGTATTTATTTGAGGTTATTTAGTCATGTGCCGCTGATTGTATGTTAATTATGGTATCAGATACAGGTGATTGAAACACCTGGCACTCGGGCCCCACTTGGCGGGTCGGGGCGTCACAGACACGGCATGGTACAAGGTACTGAGGATACTCGCGGGCTTGTTAAAAGAAACATGGAAAATAAAGGGAAAAAGGAAATAATAATAATAATAATAATAATAATAATAATAATAATAAAGAATAGGGAAATGAGAAATGAATGAATTTGAAAATGTGGATAAAGCTTATAAAAGCGATGTTATATATCTATGTGATTATATGAATATACCATTATTTTCTCAGATGATCAACAGCTTAAAAGAGCTTTCATTTATTATTACAACTACACCCATATTGCCACACACTGTTAATAATTTATTCCGTCTTACTAAGATGTGTCTCACCCAAGTATTAAACTTTTCGGGAGACTAAGATCAAGCTGGTGATAGAGCTCCCAGATAAAGTGGAGCAGAGACCCTAATATACAGGGTGAGTGTGTTAGATGGGGTTGGATAACTTTTTAAGGTTTTTATGTTTGGGAATGTACTTTAGATATGTGTATGGATTTGGGTGGAATATACTATGGTATGTGTATTTGTTGTGCCTTGTTTATATATGATAACTTCTGTTGCTAGGTGATTTATTTGTGTTATGACTTGGTATACCCAGTACCCAATGTGGGTTGGGTTGTATGCATGGTATCAGGATTGATGATGTGGCCGATTTATGTGGATAAATAATTAATAAAAAAAACTTATGGAAATCGAGGCGTCACAGTTTGGTGTCAGAGCCTAGGTTGGCTAGGTTCTGCAAACTTTAGTAAATAGCGGAATACAATACCAGAATATAGGAATGGATTTTTAGGAAATAAGGCATGGATAGAATGAGAAATAAGCATGAGATTGTTAGAGGATGAGGTTGAGAATTTAGGATTCTATCTTGCAACCTGGAAGTAGGAGTTTCGTGGTTGTTTCTGTGTTTTTCCTGGGGTGACGATTTCAGGAAAGTCATGGACACTATCACTGGTTCTTGTTTCTGAGTGGTAGGATTGAATCTTAAATGAGATTTAAGGCTGATGAGATAGATGATTTTAGAAGGATGACATATGATTTATAGATTGATGTATATATAGATTGTGAGAATGGTGATAGAATTTTGAGATTGGTTGTTTTCTTTTCAGGATAGACCCTGGGGGTAGTGACAAATACTGGGGGTGATGGAGCAAGACCTTCTAGTATGGGAGGCAGAGATTCTGATATAGTATTGTGCAACGTCACCCAGCAGGTGATGGCTGAGATGGCTCGAAGCTTTGGGGAGCGTATGTAACGACCTGCTTAATTTACTGCATAATCAACCATATTAATTATCATTAATTTAAACCATAATAAAGTCAACCCGAACCCGTGGGTAACGGGGACACACCTGTCATACACAGTGGAAACCTAAGCAACAGTAAATATAAATTTCAACCACTCAACCATATAACACAATATAACAAAGTACCTACATTCCACCATATACTATTTAAATATACAGTCCTCAAAATCACCAAAAGATGAGCTAGAATCTAATACCAAAAACCAGCTGATCCTAACTCAAAACTTACCCTCCTAGCGGGGTAGTAAAAATTGTCTCAACGACAAGCTCGGTCCGCTGGTCTTTCTAGGTTCCCTAAAATAATTTAAGTTGGGATGAGACACCTCTTAGTAAGGGAAATAAACTAAACACAACTATGTGACAACATGAATATTTATGCTATATAATAAACATACAGGACGTGTCACATGCTTGGAAAACTGATAATGTCATAACTGAATAAACATATCATTTCATAAATACACTAATTCATACTACATTTCACTGTTCATAAAATCATCTGATATAACTAGTAATTCTAAAATTTACCCAGAATGAATAGTTAGCTGATGTAATGTATTATCCCCCATAACGGGTTGTGCAGCCTGAAGGAGGGACCCAATAATGGTTGGTCGACCATTGCTGAGTCAAAAATTTTTGTAAGTACGATGGGCTCGCCACACCCTGGTCCATACTGTCAAGTGGACGTCTATAACTCTCTACACTGAAAGCCACATCGACTATCCATCTCTCACCCCCCCCCCTCTACTAGTAAAGGAAGTTAGCACAAGTTTGAACAAAACTGAACTGAATAGCTACAGTATCGTGCTCCTGAAACTGATCTGAACTATCATCCGGGTTCTGATAACATATAATACATGATAATATATTGTTTAACGTAAATAGACTGATAGTATTTTTTGATTTCTGTAATAACATAAATAATTATGGCCTTGCGCCGAATACATTCATAACTATGACCTTCCGCCGAAAACATGCATAATCCACGACCTTGCGTTGGCTATCAATCATGGTCTTGCGCCGAATATATCATACATACTAATCTGAGTAAATGTATTATTTATCATGCATTCTAAAATCATAATGTACTGCATTATCCTGTTATTTCTGAAAATCATTGAAACATGTTTTATATGTAAAATTGACTTAACATAATACAATATGCGTAAAATAATATTCATGTCACACATTACTGAATAAAATCATATACTCTATTCTAAAATCATATTTCTTGACATTTCATGCTAAAAATATACATTCCTATGTAACCACAGTATTTTCCCAAATATACATTTTCTCAATAATACTCACATATAATACATGCTTTCTGAACATAAATCTGCTAATAAATAATAATAATTTTCATAAAAAATTACTGCTTTAGTTTATTCTCTTACCTGTCTACTGAAAAGCCCCTACAGTGTCTAGTCCTACACCCGCAAGGTTCCCCATTCAATACCCTAAAAACAATATCTCCCTGAACAAAACTTTAGTATTTCTTCGAGTATTACATTTCTTACAACTATAGGAAAGCCAAATATTGAATAAAAAGTCTTACTTTGAATTTGGGATGAAATCCAAGTTAACCCCACCAACGATCCACTCCAGCAGACTTGAAAAGAACTTTCCCAGCAGTGTCGTGGTGGCCTCGGATCGTCGAACCAGCAAGAATTCGGCCCAAAATCTTAGAGAGAAGGGGGAAGGGGCAAACAGGAGAAAGAGAGGAAGAATTTTTGTGAGATTCTTTAGAAAAATTCGAGTTTAAGCTATTTATACACCTGCACTCGTCGACAAGCCACGTCACTTTGTCGACGAGGCAACAAAGGAAATTCGTCGACGAACGCTTCTCGTCGACGAAATTCAGAGTTACAAAAATAGCCTCTCGGTATCTTCTCGTCGACGAGATGCATGTCCCCGTCGACGATTCCCTCAAGCGTGTTTGTCGACGAGCATGCTGCACTCTTCGACGAGACCCCTGTTACATTTCAAATTCAATTTATTTTCTCTCCTCCTCCTATTATTAAATTATGATGATTATTCGGGTCTCTATATTCTCCCCTCCTTATAAAAATTTCGCCCTCAAAATTTATTATCCATGTGATTCACCATCCTTTAAAGAAAACAGTCTACTTATTTTATTACATACCCTCACTTATGGTGGAGAAATACCGTGGTTACATTCAGAGTTCTAGAGATTACATATATATAAAACAAAACTCTCCCAAAACTAAAATACTGCTTACTAACTAAACTAATACATACACCGACTAACCTGCAAAAGAAACATTACATAATTACTTACACTTTATCTAATTATAACTGAACCTCATGGAACAATTGTGAGTATTTCTACCTTATCTGTTCCTCAAGCTCCCAAGAAGCTTCTTCTATTGCATGATTCTTCCAAAGGACTTTCACTAGAGGAATCTTCTTGTTACGTAATTCCTACTCTTTCCTATCCAGAATCTGTACTGGTACCTCCTCATAAACTAGTGAATCACTAAGTTCTAATTCACCATAACTGATCACGTGAGAAGGGTCTGGGACGTATTTCCTCAACATAGAAATATGGAATACGTTGTGTATCCTGGACAACACAGGTATCAAAGCTAACATGTAGGCAACCCGCCTCACTTTCTCTAAAATATCAAACGGGCCAATAAACCTAGGGCTAAGTTTACCTTTCCTTCCAAATATCATAACCCCTTTTAACGGAGCTATTTTCAAAAACACATAATCACCAATATCAAATTCTAATTTCCTACGGCGATTATCGGCATAACTCTTCTGTTAGCTCTGAGTTGTACTGATTCTATCTCTAATGAGTCGAACTTTGTCATACGCTTGTTGTACTAACTCTGGCCACATAACTCTCTGCTCACCCATCTCATCCCAATATAAAGGAGAACGACATCTCCTACCATAAAGCGCCTCAAACGGTGTCATGTCAATGCTGGCCTGATAACTGGTATTATACGCAAATTCCACCAATGGCATGAATTGAGTCCAACTACTCCAAAAATCTAGCACACATGCTCGAAGCATATCTTCTAATATCTGAATCGTCCTCTCAATCTGTCTGTTTGATTGATGATGGAATGTTGTGCTAAAAGATAACTAAGACCCTAGAGCTTCCTGCAAGCTCCTCCAAAATTGTGACATAAAACGCGGGTCTCGATCTGACACTATAGACACTGGCACATCATGAGAACGAACTATCTCCTGAATATAAATCTCTACCAGTTGGTTAAGGGAGTAGTTGATCTTAATAGGAAGGAAATGGGTGGTCTTAGTCAAACAATCTACAATCACCCAGATTGCATTCTAGCCATGCAATGCTAATGGCAACCCTGAAACAAAATCTATGGACATATGATCCCATTTCCACTCTAGGATATAAAGTGGTTGCAATTGACTCGCCGGTCGCTGGTGCTCAGCTTTTACCTGCTGGCACATCAAACACTGTGCTACATTCTCAGCAATCTCCTTCTTCATACCACTCTACCAATACAACTATCGCAAATCCCTATATATTTTCATGCTGCCAGGATGAATTGTGTACAAAGATCTATGAGTCTCTTATAGGATGATCTTTCTAATATCAGCATCAGTAGGAACACATAATTTAGAACGAAACCGCATAGCTCCGTCATCTGCAATACAGAATTCCTCTCCCTAACCATTCTACACTTTGACCAATACCTCTACTAATTCTGGATCGTCTTTCTAAGCAGCTTTAATCCTTTCCTGTAGAGTAGACTACACCACTAAATTGACAATACATGCACTCTCGACTAATTCTATGCTGAGTCTCTCCAAATCCATTATAATCAGATACTGAATCTCCATAGCTGCCAATGCTGGTCCCACATACTTCTTGCTCAACGCATCAGCTACCACGTTTGCTTTACCTGGGTGATAACTGATAGTACAATCAAAATATTTAATAAGCTCCAACCACCTTCTCTGTCTCATGTTCAGTTTCTTCTGAGTGAAGAAGTACTTTAAACTTTTATGGTCGGAGAAGATTTCACATCGCTTGCCATATAAATAATGCCTCCAAATCTTCAATGCATGTACTACTGCAGCCAATTCAAGATCATGGGTAGGGTAGTTCTTTTCATATTTTTTCAACTGCCTAAAAGTATACGCTACCACCCTGCCATGCTGCATCAATACACAGTCAAGTCCTTTCAAGGACGCATCATTGTAGATAACATATCCCTTACCCCTTGACGGGATAATCAACATTGGTCCCATGACAAGCCTTTGCTTCAATTCCTAAAAGCTCTACTCACAGCTGTCGTCTAATTCAAACCTGATGTTCTTCCTAGTCAGTCATGTTAGAGGCACTGATAACGCTGAGAATGTGATACCCTATGGATGAAAGACTTACAAATATTAGATGTTACTACCCATATCAATAAGGTGCACCTTTCTTTTCGGGAGCTTTCCCATAAGAACTCCATAGTTAAGTGTGCTTGGCTTGGAGCAATCTTGGGATGGGTGACCACGTGAGAAGTTTTCTCAGGAAGTGTGTGAGTGAGGAAAAAACACACTGAAAAGGACACGTGTTGGTTTGTGGGGCCAGTTATTAGTCTGATAAGGCCCGCCCCCCTGTTGTCTGGTCCAGGTAGAGGAGGAGAGACGCAGTGCTCCCTGGCAAACCCAGGTTGGAGCGTTACAAATGGTATCCGAGCCAACACCCAGCCAGAAGTGTGATGAGATTCACATCACCTGGGTTTGGAAATGTGGGTTCACAACGAGGACGTTGCGTTCTATAAGTGGAGAAGAATGTGATACCCCATGGACGAAAGACTTAAAAAGATTAGATGTTACTGCTCATATCAACAAGGTGCGCCTTTCTTTTCGGGAGCTTTCCCATAAGAACTTCATAGTTAAGCGTGTTTGGCTTGGAGCAATCTTGGGATGAGTGACCACCTATGAAGTTTTCTCAAGAAGTGTGTGAGTGAGGACAAAACACACTGAAAAGGACACGTGTTGGTTTGTGGGGCCAGTCATTAGTCCGATAAGGCGCACCCCCTGTTGTCTGGTCCAGGTAGAGGAGGAGAGACGCAGTGCTCCTTGGCAGACCCAAGTTAGGGCGTTACAAAATAATTTTATTCCCCCTTACCTGATTCCCTGAATCACGCCTGCAGGGCTCCAAAATTATACCCGCAACGCTCACCAGAACCCTGATTCAATCATATTAACCCCAATAAAATATTATTTTAACATTTCCTAATTTACAATAATTAAATACCAATTAATTTCTAAATAACCCATTTATCCTAGTTTTGAGGCTATTTCCACAACGACGCCACGAGAAATTCGCTCTGCTAGATTTGTAGAGAATCATCCCTAAATTCTCATGGTGGTGTTTGATCGCCCATTTGGCTTAAAATTTAGGAAAAATTGAGATAAGAATGAGAATTTGGCTTACCTCAGGAGATATGCCCACGTTACTCCTACGAAAAATCCACTTTGGTAAATATGTCAGTGGCGGAGAATGGAGTCTAGTGGTATTTTCAGATTTTCAATTGGGCGAGAATCCGCGGCAAAATCGTAGAGAGAAGAGGAGTGGAGAACGTGAGCTAAGAGAATTTTTTTTTTTCTCTTTCTTTCTTTCCTTGCTGTTCTGCGCGTGAATCTTTTTTTTTTCTTCTTTCTTTCCTCTTCTGCTTCTCCAGAACTTAACCACTAAGTTTCCTTTTTTTTTTTCTTTCCTTTATCCTTACTTTAGCCTTTTATATATACTTATATATATATATATATATATATATATATATCCAAAATCCTCAAATTTCTTAATTTAATTAATTTTCTTAATAATAATTAATTAATTAATTAATAATAATATAAAAAAATTTTGGGTCGTTCATTCTCCCCTCCTTAAAAGAATTTCGTTCTCGAAATTCGTTAATAAATTATAGAACAACGAATCAGTTTAACGTTTAAATCTTAAATTGAAACATCAAACAACTAGCTTATCCCCAAATCAACTTAACCTTCAAGTTCTAATTCTGAGTTCGAGTCTCTTTGCTCAGAAACATCACCGTCAACAGATTTACCGTGGTTTTCTGAAACTGGCCGGATTCAGAAACTCACAGAAGTCCATCAAGGGATTTTTGCCTCTAAGCTATGAAACAAAACTCAAAATCTCGTATCAATATCCTAATCTACCCATTTCTATCCTTATCCTTATTCGTACCTATACTCTGGTATTAATCAATCCTAAAGTCTGCAGAATCTATAACCTAATGCTCTAATAGAAACGCAGTGCTCTCTGGCAGACCTAGGTTGGGACGTTACAAATGGTATCAGAGCCAACAACTAGCTGGAAGTGTGATAAGATTCACATCGCCTGGGTTTGGAAATGTGGGTTCACAATGAGGACGTTGCGTTCTATAAGTGGAGGAGAATGTGATACCCCATGGATGAAAGACTTAAAAATATTAGATGTTACTACTCATATCAACAAGGTGCACATTTCTTTTCGGGAGCTTTGCCATAAGAACTCCATAGTTAAGCGTGCTTGGCTTGGAGCAATCTTGAGATGGGTGACCACCTGGAAAGTTTTCTCAGGAAGTGTGTGAGTGAGGACAAAACACACTGAAAATGACACGTGTTGGTTTGTGGGGCTAGTCATTAGTCTGATAAGGCACGCCCCCCTGTTGTCTAGTCCAGGTAGAGGAGTGCCTCTATCACTTCTTATATGAGTTATCTTATAGCCTTTTTCATTTTGAACTCTACTTCAAAGCTTAGTAAATTGTTCACATGATTCATTTTTATGTGAGAGAAATAACACCCATATAAACCTAGAAAAGTCATCAACAATGACAAAAGCATATGATTTACCACCAAGACTTTGCACAGAATTAGCACTAAAAAAATTCAAGTGAAGCATTTCAAGTGGTCTAGTGGTAGATATACATTTCTTTTTCTTAAAACTTGATTTTGTTTGCTTACCCATTTGACATGCATCACAAATTTTATCTTTTACAAATGATGTTTTAGGCAAGCCTTTTACTAAATCTTTTCTTACTAGTTTTGACAATAAGTCCATGCTAGCATGTCCTAAGCGCCTATGTCACAACCAACTAGTTTCATTTATTGCAGAAAAACAAGTTACTTCTTGTGAAGCTAAGTTATCAAAGGTGGTAGTGTATACATTTTCATGGCAATATGCAGTAAAAAGCACTTTATGATCTGATTTACATTCAACTATGCATTTATCATTTTCAAATGATACCTTATATCCTTTATCACACAATTGACTTATGTTCAATAAGTTATGCTTCAACCCATCAACTAATAGAACATTATCAATAACTAGGAAAGGATCCTTATAGACCTTACCTACGCCGATGATGCGTCCCTTTGCATTGTCTCCAAACGTCACATAGCCTCCATCCTTGGGAATGATTGACGCAAATTTTGCCTTGTCGCCGGTCATGTGCCGTGACCACTCGCTATCCAAGTACCACCTGTCCTTGTAGGAGGACAATCTCAAACACACATCATCATTGTGTGCGATCAAGCACAGATTAGCAACCTCTGAGTCACTGCAGTCTGAGTCTGAGTCTGAGTCACTGCTACTTAATTTATCCCATGAAGTACTTGCTTTCGTGGCTTTCTTCTTTTTCTTAGCATCCTTTTTCATTAGTGGGCAATCCGGCTTGATGTGCCCAACTTTGTTGCAATTGCAACACATACGAGCATTTGATTTTTCTTTTATTTTACTAGACTCTCCCTTCTTAGATGCAGACTCCCTATACCTTTTGTATGGTTTTCTATTCCTCTTGAAGAATTTGCTGAATTTTCTAGTTAGTATGACCATATCATCCTCAGAGTCAGGTTTGCTGCATTCACTAGATGTATTAGTGGAGGTTTTCAATTCAGTCACCTTTTTCGCCCTATTATGTTCATTAAGTCTCTCATTTATAACTAATTCATAGGTAATCAGGGAACCTATAATTTCATCTAGAGTCATGGCCTTAAGGTCTCTACCCTCAGAAATGGTCTTAGTCTTAGCTTCCCAAACAGGAGGTAAGCCTCTAAGGATTTTCCTAATCATCTCATATGTAGGATAGGTTTTACCTAATGCATGCAGTGAGTTTATAATGTGTGTGAATCTAGTGTACATGCTCTGAATGGACTCACCTACATTCATCCTAAAAGCCTCATATTCACTAGTCAGCATATCTATCCTACTATCTTTCACATCCCAAGTACCTTTATATGTGACTTCTAACTTATCCCAGATTTCTTTTGCAGTAGCACATGCCATTACTCTATTAAACTCATTCACATCAATACCACAATACAAAATATTCATAGCAGTGACATTCAAACTAACAGATTTCATATCATCATCATTATATTCTTCCTCTGCTTTAGGAACTCTAGTTGTGCCCTCTGTTTTCATAGGAACATAATTTCCCTTAGAGACGATCCTCCACACCTTCCAATCTGTATTTTGAAGGTAGATGCGCATCCTCTATTTCCAGAAGGTGCATTTAACACCACTGAAAACTAGAGATCGTGTGGAAGATGGTCCCTCAGGGAAAGGGATCACAGAGCTATGAGCCATCTAAGATCTTTTACAAAATAACTATGAATTTATGCTACGTGGCTCTAATACCAATTGTTAGCTTTACCGTGATCCCAATAGGGGGGGTGAATTAGTATTTTAAAATTGATGTCCTAGGTCAATATCCTAACAGTAGTATTTTCACAACCCTAAAGTCAATCTAGTGCAAGTAAAATAAACCAATTGCAGTATGTAGCAGAAATTAAATAGCACAGTCTAATCAACTAAACATGCACTAAAAAGCAATAAAAAGTAAGTGACACTAAGAAGTGTTATTGAGGTTCGGCAAATTGCCTATGTCCCCGCCATGGCTAACAAGCACAAGGATTACTACTATAATGCTCACTTAAGCGGGTGGAGTGACACCTAAACAACTAAGTCAAATAGCATAGGATTGACCTCAACCTTTACACACAATCCTTACCAGGCTGGATTACCGCCCCCTCAGGTCATGCTTGGAATACAATTGTATTTTTCTCAATAAGACTGGTATAGTGATTATTCTTTCAGGTAAAGCAGATATGTATCCAATACGCGCAATCACATACACATCAACAATATAGATATAGTGTAAGTTCAGTGATGCAAATAGTTGTGCAAATAACACTCAATAGGGTATGATCAATGGAATGCTCAAGAGTGTTCAATACAAGCAATATCTTAGAATTTAAGCGAAACACATTTCAATCGCTAATCAAGATTCCAAAGATATCAATTAGATATTCAAACTAGCTCAAGAAAATTTTCTTCAATGAGATAAGCACACTACTAGTTTGAAAAATATTTTTGCACAACCAAAATCAAAGTTATGGAAGTCTTGCAACAACTATGCAAAGACCCCTAAGCTTGCTAGTCTATCCCAACAAAGATTTATAATATGAAATCAGTGGGATAAAACTAAGATTAAACTCCCCAAAAATAAATCACGCAATCAACTAGAATGATGGGAGTTTAAGCACTATCTAACAATCACAAGCACACTCTATAAGCTCTCACAATCTCAGAATGTATCAAGGAAATGAACATTTGAGAGTATTTGAACAATATGAGTGTTTGCAAAAGAGAGGATTCTTGACTAATGATTTTGCTAATTAAATTGCTAATCCTCACAAATGAGCCTATATTTATAGGTAAGGTAAAAATTATAACCATTTGGGACCTATTGGGTATTCTTAGAAAAGTTTCAAAGTGTTTAGGAAGTATTAACCCTCATTAACTCGAATTTAGCACAGTTAAAATAATTTTAACACGGCAAGGTTCGAGTGGCTGAACCGAGGTTCGATCGCCTGACCAGATAAAATAAGGTCTTTAAATCAATTCAGCAGCCTGAGTCCCAATTCGGTGGTCCGAACAAAAGTCAGAAACATTTGTTCGTAGGTTCCGGTGCCCGGTCCTAGATTCGGTAGCCCGGGGCCTATTTTGAACTAAATTCCTCGGTTTCCCGAGTTGGTGAGGGGTCCCTTTCAGAGGGTTCGGGCACCCGTGGAAGATATGCATAAAATGGTTCGATCGCTCGAGAGCTTAGGTCAACTATTGACTTTTCAACAGTTTGGGCGCCCGAGGAGTTTTGAACTCTTAGGGTTCGGTCGCCCAAGTTCTCTCAAACTCCCTAATAATATTCAATTTTAATACATTTTTAACACTTCTGAATTTTGTATGATATATGTGCATGAGTGTTGGAACCTAGAGTCATACTAGGGTCTTATTGAGCTTACCATATCTCCTATATGCATGACATGCAGGTAATTATTACATACCATATCCCTGGTTACTATTACAAACTCATATTACATAAATTGAATTTACAATATGAAATATAATCTTTAGGATCTTCATGTCTTGCTTTAGGTGTCATTCCTTGAGATGCTCATCTAAGCCTGCACATACACTTGAAAACCATCAAATACCTAAGTATTTGTCATTATCAAAATCGGGTGTGACCTATAAGGTCAACATAGTACACTCAAGATCAATCTCTCAAATAATATTCAATGATAAATTTTTGAGATGAAAAACTCTTTGAGAATAAGTAGTAACAAATAGATCGATTTACCAAACCTCAATACCAAGTTGAATGCACAGCAATTCGCTAGAATGCCTTTTGAAAATCAATGTAGCCTTAGCTCAGATTTGACGTATATGCTTTGAAATCCCAAGCAAGAATTCAGCAGTGTGATCAATGCTCTCAAGTTGTGCTAAACGTTCAAGACACTCAATCTTATGCCAAAAGTTGAGGCACTAGGGTTTAAAGGTTGATTATATAGGTAATCTCGGCCTTAGGATAAGTCATAACCATTGGATTAATTTGATCAAGTGTATAACCCGCGTATTCTCTCGCTAAAAATCAGATTTTTAAATTTTCCACAGGTTCAGACGTCTGAGGTCTCGAGTTCAGACGACTAAAGTTCCTTAAAGCACTGAAAAATTTTAGTTTTGACATAGTGTCAGACGACTAAACTATGGGTTCAATCTTCTGAAGTCCAAGTTCAGACAACTGAACTCAGGGTTCAGTCTTCTGATATGCTTATGTTTGTTTCTGAGTTTCACCAATAAATTTTCAGACGACTGAATTTAATCTTCGGTCTTCTAAAGCAATTCTTAAGATGACTGAGCATAAACTTCAGTTTTCTGAAGTTGACTCTTCAGTCTTCTCGGCAGTGACTTCGGTCTTTTGAACAGTTTATTTTCTGGTTTTTTTTTTTTAGTTTCCAAAATCTGTTTTGCTCTCTTTCTTTGCTCTTTTATAAAACATTTTCTAGAGTTTTAAAATAGGTCTCTAAGTCCATATTTAACCCTAGAAGGTTCTCATGAGATGCATATGTATATATTTTGAGCTTCTAGCTATATCATATAAAACATGCACATACATCAAGTCTAAATACCCATTCCCATGACGATCTTGAACTTGATGCTTGCATAAGATGCTTGCATCTTCATTCTTATACTCTTCTTAGTTCCATAGCTTGTGCCAGGGTATATATATATATATGCTTTAATCATCGTGGCTTCCATGACTTCATCACCTTCTGTGCATGCTAAATACTGTTCCTGTTCACAATCTCAATGCACAAATAAAATACCAAGTGATTTGTCATTATCAAAATAGGATTGGACTCATAGACTCAACAAATGCTACCATCCAATCTCGTAGTACTTGATATGCACAAATTTGACATGATTCTGGGAATGGACTAGCTAGCCGCCAACTATTTCAGTATCGATTGTCATTAGAAAGAGGTAGTATTCAGACCTCCTGGGGAACAGAGTACTGGTTTGTTGGGTCGAGTATGTGCTCCTCACCACAGATATTGTCAACCGTTTAGACGAGAAGGTTACTTCTGGAGGGATGTCAGGGGTACTTAGCCTGTGTGAAGGAAGCATTAGTAGGAGACTTAAAAATTGAAGATATTCTAGTGGTGAGGGAGTTTTCAAATGTATTCCTAGAGGATTTACCTAGGTTACCTCCCGACCATGAAATCAAATTTGCTATTGACTTATTTCCAGGGATGACACCAATCTCTAAGGCTCCCTACAGAATGGCTCCGGCAGAGTTGAAGGAATTGAAGGAGCAATTGTAAGAATTACTGAATAAGGGGTTCATTAGACCCAGTGTGTCACCCTGGGGCGCACCAATTTTTTTGGTTCAAAAGAATGACAGGTCGATGAGGATGTGTATCGACTATCGGGAAATAAATAAAGTGACGATTAATAATAAATACCTACCACCCCGAATTGATGATATGTTTGACCAACTCCAGAGAACACATGTTTATTCTAAGATTGATCTTCGATCTGGGTATCATCAAGTGAAAGTCAAAGTAGAACATGTTCCAAAGACTGCTTTCTGAACCAGGTATGACCATTATGAGTTTTTGGTTATGCCTTTCGGACTGACTAACGCCCCTACGACATTTATAGACCTGATGAACATAGTCTTACATGGATACCTAAATCAGTTTGTCGTGGTGTTCATAGATGATATTTTGATTTATTCGAGTAATCTTGAGGAGCTTGAAAATTATTTGAGGCTGGTACTTCAGTTGCTAAGGGAAAATAAGTTTTATACTAAATTTAGGAAATGTGAATTTTGGTTAAAGAAAGTTGCATTCCTTGGACACGTGATATCTAGGGATGGTGTTTTTGTAGACCCGAGCAAGATAGAGGCAGTTGTGAATTAGGCGAGACCGAAGAATGCTCAAGAAATCAAAAGTTTCTTAGGTCTGGCAGGGTACTACCGGCGGTTTATGGAAGGATTTTCTAGACTATCGGGTCCTCTGACACTGTTGATGAGGAAAAATGTGAAATATGAGTGGATCGATGATTGTGAGCGAAGTTTTCAAGAACTAAAACAGCGACTCGTCACTGCTCCAGTTTTGATCATTCCATCAGGAAATGATGGTTTCATAATTTATAGTGATGCATCTCAGAAAGGGTTGTGGTGTGTTCAGATGCATGAGGGAGAAGTTGTGGCTTATGCTTCTCGGCAACTCAACGAGTACGAAAAGAACTACCCTACACATGATTTGGAATTGGAAGCAGTGGTTTATGCATTGAAAATTTGGAGACACTGCTTATATGGCGGAAGATATGAAATCTTTACAGACCACAAAAGCCTTAAGTATTTCTTCAAGCAGAAGGAGTTGAATATGAGGTAGAGGAGGTGGCTGGAATTGATTAAAGATTACAACTGTACCATCAGTTACCACCTAGGGAAGGCTAATGTTGTAGTCGATGCCTTAAGCTGGAAGTTAGGGAGTGCATCAGTATTAGCAATGGTAGCTCAACATCAGATCATGATGGATTTAGAAAGGCTTAGTGTGGAGCTAGTAAAAGGAAATCACCAGGCATTTATTGCTAATCTGGTACTTCAGCCAACTTTACTATAAAGGATTAAGACTACTCAGATGAAAGATGCATAGTTTGTAAAGATCATGGATAAAGTGCAGAGTGAATTGAGGGCAGATTTTAATATCTCAAATGATGGAACTTTGAGATTTCATACCAGGTTATGTGTACCCGATGACGCTGAGATTAAAAGCACTATTCTGGAAGAGGCGCATCGTTCCCTGTATATAGTGCATCCAGCAAGCACTAAAATGTATATAGATCTACGGGAATACTTATAGTGGAACAATATGAAGAGAGAAATTTTCCAATATGTAGAGCAGTGCCTGATGTAGACACCCTATTTTTGCCCTAGCCAAATAGAACACTGGGTCCCCTCTTATTTTATTATTATTATTATTATTATTATTATTATTATTATTATTATTATTATTTTATTATTATTATTATTATTAGCATTAGTATCCTATTTTGGCTATTATTATTTTTATTATTATTTTTAGTATTATTGCTTTATTTTTATTAATATTAATACTATTATTATTTTACCAATAGTATCTTAGTTTTTATTTTTACTATAATTATTTATTATTATTAGTAGTAGTATTATTATTATTACCCTATTGATACTAATATTATTATGATAATTATTATTATTATTATTTCCTTTTTCATTATTACCATAAGAATAAAAGAATAAAAAAAGAAAAAGAAAAATAAAATCCCAAAAGGAAAGTTGTTTTAGGGTTTTAGAATTTTTTTTATATAATGGCAATAAGGGTTCACACAAGAAGGGGGGCGCAGAGGCCAAAACAGCAAAAAAAAAAAAAAAAAAAAAACAAAGCGCACAGCAGCAGCGCAGCCGGAAAAAAAAAAAAATTTTGCTTCTCCTTCTTGGTCTTCTTCTTCTTCCCTCATCCACCACCATCATTCATCTCACCTCTCTTCCATCTATCTTAGTATGCACGATTCCCAGCCACCATAGCTGCCCTCTCCGGCAGAGCCTCACGGCTCTCTGCAACACTCCACGTCCATATCCCTCCCAGCACCAATCACCTAGCCTCCCCTCTTCACGCCACCAGCAGCAGCGACCACCAGCACCAGTCCCAGCCGCGGCTGTCTCTGACCTCTCCACAGCAACCGAGAACCATCTCCACACCAGAACTCCACGAACAACACAGCCGCAGCCCCTCTACAACTCCACCGCAGCAGCCATCTCCGGTGGGCAGCAGCAGAGACCCGCACACAGCGCACACACTGCACACACGCACACAGCACGCACACACAGAAACGCACACACACTGCACACACACTGCACACAACACACAAACAGCACACACAGCACGCACACACAGAAACGCACACACACAGCACACAACACACAAACAGCACACACATCACACACACAACACACATAGCACACCTACCTTGCTCTTTGCTATACATATATATACATATATATATATATATACATATTTTTTTATTATTATTATTATGTTTAGTTTATTGTGTGATGCTTATATTTGTTATTATGTGTTGGTATTATGTTTATATTTATCATTACGTTCATACTTACTATTGTGTTTTTCTTTATTATTATAGTATTAATTGTGTTTATATTTATTATTATGTTTATATTTACTATTATGTTTATGTTTATTATTATGTTTACATTCATTATCATGTATAGTTTATTGTTACGATTCTTTTTATTATTATATATTATGGTAGTTTATTGTTATGATTCTTTTTATTATTATATATTATGGTAGTGTAGAGTTACGTATTGTGTTATTATGTTAGTTTAGCATTTTAGTTTATTATTGTATTATTATCTTTATTTTAGTGTATTATGTTTGTATTTACTATCATTTTTAGTTTATTATTAGGGTATCATTATTATGTAGGAAGGTAGTTTACTATTATGGTATTTTATTAATTACTATGGTAGATTGTTATTATGTAATTATTATTATTGTTTATGGTAGTTTCTTATTATGGTAGTGTATATGTATATATATATGATATTATGGTATTTCAGTATTATTATTATGTTTATACTCAGTACTATATATTATATTATTTTTGGTATTTTAGTACATTATGGTATTTTTATTATGGTATGTTTAGTATTATACATTATTATATTAGTTCATTTTTATAGTAGTTTATTATGTAGTTTATTGTTATGATATTTTATTATGTATTATTTATTATTATTATTATATTGTTATGAAGTTTTACTACATATATTAGTATGATGTTATTATGATATTATATACTACAATTATAGTATTGCATTGTATTATTAATATAATATTATTAGTACAAGGTTGTTATTATATTGTTTTCAGTGTTGTTACTATTATTTCTGTTTTATTATCACTAATATTAAATATGTTTAGTATTTTTGTTTCTCTGGTATATTTTTATTTTGTGTTGCATATTAGGGTATTTATTTTTATTATTATTTATTTTCATGTGTGTATATCCCTATGATTTTATTGCGGGGGTATAAGCCTTCGGGCTTCACGTACCTTTAAGCTCTGAGGGAATATATGTATATATTTATTTATTTATTTTCTCTATGTATTTATAAACTTATAAAAAGGAGTAATTTAAAGACTTATTAGATTAACTTAGGGATAATTTCAAATTAATTAGGTACCGTTCGTAAGAACGGGCGCGTAGGGGTGCTCGTACCTTCCCCTCGCGTAACCGAACTCCCGAACCTAACTCTGGTAATGTAGACCTATTTTACCCCTAACGGGGTAGTCATCACGTGTTCTAACCACACTAAAGGTTAGTGGCGACTCCGACATTCCATGTTTTTCCATGAAAAAATTAAAATTGATTTTTAATTTCGCTGCTCGGGGCACACGCGCTCCCGGGACGCCGCGACACTTGACATGGCAGCAAGTAAAGGCTGAGCATCAGAGGCCAGTGTAGACACCCTATTTTTGCCCTAACCAGATAAAACAAGGGGTATATTTTTATTTTCATTATTATTACTATTACCTTATTAATATTATTATTATTATTTTATTATCACTATTACTTTTATTTATTATTTTTATTATTTTTATTCTTATTTTTTTTATCTTTATTTTATTATTACTTTTTTATAATTATTTGTATTATTTATTATTATTACTAGTAGTATTATTAGTATTACTTTACTATTATTATTTTGGATATATTTATTATTATTATTATTATTATTATTACTATTTTCATATATTATTATTATTACTTTATTATTATTTTTATCATTTTGCTATTTATTGCTTTCAATATTAGTATTATTACTTTATTTACTAATTATTATTATTTTTATTTATTATCATTATACCATATCTATTATTACCATAAAAAAATAAAAAAATAAAAAAAAAACGAAAAAATGAAAAAAGGAAAAGAAGGGGGTGTTAGGGTTGGCAAAATTTTTATAAAAAGGGGGCGGGCGCACAGCACAAAGACACACGAGGAGAAGCCAAAGCCAAAAAAAAAAAAGCCTCCTTTTGATTCTGCTTCTCCGGCTTCTTCTTCTTCGTCTTCTTCTTCCTGTCAGCCACTCATCTCCAGCCACCTTGCTCCCAGCCGCCACCCACACACTAGCAGATCCATTCCAGCACCCCAAACTCCAGCCATACTCCACGGCTAGCCTTCCTTCTCCGATAGTAGCAGCGTCTTCGGCAGAGCCTCACGGCTACCACAGCTCTGGCCTTAACTCCGGCTACCCTGCTCCGGACATTCGAACGCCGCACTCCTGCATTATACCCGAACTACCTCTCTTGTCTCCGTCTTCAACCTACAAACCACTTTCACGGCACCGTCTCTCACGCACGAGCCACCTTGCTGCCAGCTCTGCTCCAGAACTCCGGTGAGAACCTGCTGCTGCTCAAGCCACAGGCTGCCGGCGCATCAACCCTTTGCCGGAGTCCTCTGCTCCGGCCATTTGCCGCTAGCCACAGAAACTCTCAGACCAGACCCAGAGCTCTGGCTTCTTCCCGGTGAGTTCTCTGCCTCCAAACACACATACACACACACACACCGTACATGTATAGAACACACACACACTATGCCATTTTATTTTATTTTCGTCATTTTGTTTTATTTTATTTTTATTTATTTCTCTTTTGGTTTTGGTCATTACTAATATCTAATATTCAGTTTTTTTTTTTGTTTTTTTGGTTTTATTTATGCAGGTATGTGTAATATTTAGTGTTTTTTTTTTTTAAATATATAGTTTTCATGTTTAGACTCTTATTATATGTATTAGTATTATTGTTGGATTATTATTATTTTTTTTAATACCTTATTACATGTCCATATTTATTGTTTGAATATCGGTGTAAAGTGTTTATATTATCATTGCATTTTTCAATCATTGTAATATACTTATTTATTATTTAGGGTATCTATGTCATTATTGTATACTATCTTGTGGTATGTTATTTATTTTAGTATATATTGTGTATTAGGGTTTAAATTATTACATGTTGTATTGAGGGTTTTAATGGTATATTTAGGGTTTTGTTCATCATATGCTTTATTTAGAATTCGATTGGTCTCTCATATTGTCATGATATATTAATGGTAAGGTTTTAAAATTATTTCCATAATTATTGTCGCGTATTTTATTTGTTAACTCTAGGGTTTAAATTGCTTCCCATAATATTACTTGTGTAATAGTTTCCATTATTGTATATATTGCATGTGTATTATAGGGTTTAATTTGTTTCCACATTGTTATTGTACATTAATTGTAAGGCTCTAATTATTTCCAAGCTATTATTATTATTATTATACATATTGCCTATTATATTTAGGTTTTGATTGGTTTTCATGTTATTAATATTTTTAGGGTTTAATTGCCTCTATATAGATTGTTTATTAATTTTAGGGTTATGAGTGTTTCCATATTGTTATCACATTTCAACTTTAGGGTTTCATATGTTTCCAAATTATTAGTACATATTTTTTAGGATTTTTGATTTATTTCCATATTATTGCATGTTTGATTATTTTCATATTATTGTATATTATTACGGGTTTGATTGATATTGTATATTTATTTTAGGGTTTGTCTAATTCCATAATTTCGTCTTATTTGTTTCCATGTGTGTTTATATTACCTTTAACTTTTAGGGTTTGATTTATTGTCATGTTCTTAAATGTTTCCTTTATTGTTAACATTAGGGTTTTATTAGTGTTATGTAAAAGTTTTGATTATTTATAGTTAGGGTTTTTGCATGTATTTGTTAAGATATATTATTATCATATTGTATAGTTAGTAAAATTATGATATATATGTATTATTAGTCTAGTAGTATTATTATGATATAGTATTAATATTTACGCGTTATGATATATATATTAAAGTGATATTATAATATCGTATTGATATTTATGTGTTATTAATATTATGAGATATATATGTGTTATTATTATAGTAGTATTATTATTACAGGTAATGTATTATCATTATAATATATTAGGGCTATTATTTTCATATATTTATGGAATTTTCAACTATATCCTATGCTTACATTTTGTATTGAGATATACATTATTTATAATATTTTGGGTATTATTTTAGTAAGTATTTTTGTGTGTGTATATCCCTATGATTTTAATGCTGGGGTATGAGCCTTCGGGCTTCATGTACCTTTAGTTCTGAAGGAATATGTAAATATTTAGATTTTACATATATTTTTATATTATTTATTTATTTATTTATTTATTCACTTTACATGTGTATTAATAAATTTACTAGAGGAGTAATTTTAAATACTTTTTAGATTAACTTAAAGATAATTCTAAATTAATTAAGTACCGTTCGTAAGAACGGGCGCGTAGGGGGTGCTCGTACCTTCCCCTTGCATAACCGAACTCCCGACCCCAGTTCTAGTAATGTAGACCCATTCTACCCCTAATGGGATAGTAATCATGTGTTCTAACCACACTAAAAGGTTAGTGGCGACTCCGACATTCCCTATTTTTCCTTAAAAATTAAAATTGATTTTAATTTCGCCACCCTGGGGCACTCAGGCTCTCGGGACGTCGCGACAGCTTGGCGACTCCGTTGGGGAGTTTAGAGAGTCGAGCGAGTAATTAATTTGAAATTATCCCAAGTTCAAATTTAATAAATCTTTTAATTACTCCTTATTTTGTGAATATTGTAATTTGTAAATAACCTTGATTAATTGTAAATATTTTATTTCCATAATTTACAAACAACCTTAATTAATTAAATATATTTTATTTCCTAATTTTTTGAATATTAATTGTAGATATTTTGTTTCCAAATATTCTGAATAAAGCATATTAATTGTAGATATTTTGAATAAGCATATTAATTATAGATATTTTGTATACTAATCGTAAATATTTTGTTTCCATATTTTTTTTAAACATATTAACTAAAAATATTTTGTTTCCAAATTTTTTGAATGAACATATTAATTGCATATATTGTGTTTCCATACCTTTTTAATAAATATATTGATTGTAGATATCTTGTTTCCATATTTTTAATAGCATGTGAATAAATGTGGGGGTAGCGGGATTAGGTTAAAAATTGAATTCACACACTTTCACGCTCTATACCCAAGCTTTACCTGCTAAGATTAGATAGGGGTGTAATAACGTTTGTCCCTTCGTAACTTAAACTTGATGGGACCCACGAACCACCCCGCTCAGTGCGAGTTTTGTCCGGACCCCTATATGGGGAGGATGAAATTTCAAACTGGGGCCCTTTTTGTGAATAGGGATTAGAGTCTACCCACACGTACTTGTCCATAGTTTATCCTTAACTAGGCTAGAGTCGTGAAGAACCCTATATATACGTACCTATCCTAGGTCGGGACAAGAGCCACATCCGTCTCCCAGTATAGTATATGGTATATATGTTGTGAGATACTTTGTATTACATCATTTATTTTGCATTCACTTTAGATATACATACTACTTAGCCAATATTCTGAAAAAAACCCAATAATGAGATGATGGTCCATCCTTTCAAAAAAATGAAGCACTTGGCCCAAGTATTTTAAAATATGGGTCGGCCCAACCTTTTTCAAATAACTCGGGCCCAATTCTTTAAAAACAAACTTGAGCTCGACCTTTTCCTAAGCAAAAACTCGGCCCAGGCCTGATTTTCAAAAGGGATCAAACCCAAATTTCAAAAATGGGCTTCGGCCCTATTACCTAAAAATTCGGGCCAACATTTTTCAAGTAATCCAAGCCCAATTCCCCAATTCCTTTTCAATTAGGGCCTTAACCCATCATGAAATAGCTCGAAACCCATATTTTAAAATACTTGAGACCCAAGTGCACACTAAAAGTCCACAAGTCCACATTAAACGAATCCCACGAGTTGACTAGCCTAGGTCAACCCCAACCTTAGAACATAATCTGAGGTACATGGACCATCATTACGGAAAGGAAGGGCTGAGGGAGAAATTGAATTGAAATCGTCACCCATCAATGGTCGTTTTAATCTTTGAAATGTTTCATTAGTGGAATTTTTCTAAAAACCTGGCTAAGTTGTCATTTAGGTTACATCGTATGCATGCACTTCATTTCGTACATTGTCATGCACCATAGGTTGCATGCACACTCATATCTTTGTTTATATGTATAAGCACATTAGTTGCATCCATACATAAACACCTATTGCATACCCTGATCATGCATCAAAACACATTCACTCATGCAGTACATAATTGTGCATTCATGATTCTAAAAAGAAATTTTTTGGTTTTCAGTTCCTTATCAAAGAGGTGGTTTGAGTAACATAAAGTAATAATTGAGACTACCACGCATCAGTACAATACCAGGCGAAGGGCGAGAGAAATGAGTGAATAATTAGAAAATAGAGTCCTGGGTCTAGAACAAGGACAAGAAGAGATTAATGATAAGATAAGTAAGGTTCTGGAGTTGTTGATGAACAAGGGAAAGGCAGTGCATGTTGATCCTAAAGTAGATATGGACCCCGCTCATCCCCCAGGGTTCACCCCAGATTATGGACAAACATCAATTCCACCACCTGGTGTCATAGGGGGTCCACTGCCAAATATGCCTCCTTTCATCCCTGCTATACCAGCACAGGGGTTCCCAGTGGTAGGAACTCCTCCATTAGTACCTTCTGATATGGGGATGAACAAATCTGAGACTGAGCGTCACTGTGACGTATTGGAAGAACGTCTAAAAGCAATGGAAGGATCTAATACTTTTGATTCCGTTAATCCAAATGATCTGTGCTTGGTGCCAAAAGTCACCCTGCCACCAAAGTTCAAAATGCCAAACTTTGAAAAGTTCGACGAGACCCGGTGTCCTCGAATGCATTTAGTGATGTACTGCCAAGCAATGACCGCTTACTCAGACGATGAAAAACTAATGATGCATTGTTTTCAAAGCAGTTTGACTGAGTCTGCTATCCGTTGGTTCATTCAGCAAGATAAGGCTCGGGTCCGCACTTGGAAGGACTTGGCCAATGCCTTTATCACTCACTACCGCCATGTGATGGAAATGATGCCTGATCGAATGATGCTACAAGAAATGGAGAAGAAATCAACCGAAAAATTTAGAGAATATGCTTATAGGTGGAGAGATATGTCGATCCAAGTGGACCCCCCGGTGAGTGACCGAGAGGCCATCTCCTTGTTCGTGAGCACATTAAAAGACCCATACAGCACACACCTTCGGGGAGTAACTCCCTACGATTTTATGGATATTGTGGCTGCGGGAGGAAGAATTGAAGGCGATATCAAGGCAGGCCTAGTCAAGGATAGTGGCACAGAAACTGGTTTAGGCAAAAGGTGGACTAATAGGAAGAGGGAGGAAGAAGCACAAATGATACAGGGGCAATTTAATTGGAAGAATCAATACCCAAAAGGTGGGAACCAATGGCCCAAGAAAAACTTTGGTTTTGAGCACGCGATAAATCAAGCGGGGCATACAGGCACAAGGCCCCAGATTGTTCACTCTGGTCCTACGTTCACCCAACAGAATGCTCAAGCACAAGAAAGAAGTGGCCAAAAGAACTTTCGGAGAATAGATCCTATCCCTATGTCGTATTCAGAGTTATTCCCTCAATTGCTCGAAAGAAGAATGGTTTCAACCGTTCCAGGGGCTTCTGTTCCAACCCCTCTCCCGCAATGGTATGACCCAAATGCTAGGTGCGCATATCACGCCAATTCCCTTGGTCATACCATTGACTGATGTTGGGCTTTCAAACACAAAGTACAATCATTAAGAGATGCGGGATGGTTAGCTTTTGATGACAAGCAACCGGGAGTCCAGGAGAATCCTTTGCCCAAACATGAGGAATGAAGTGGTTAACATATCTGGGAGATTCCCAAATCAATGGTTTCAGTCGTTATCCATAGAGGCTAAAGTGTTGGTGTAGCGAGCTTTTGACTATCTAATCCTTTTCATTTGATGTTCTTTTGTTTTCCCCATTTTTATTTGCCTTTTGTAATCCGTGGACGCCTATGTCTCGAAATATTTTCTATCTTTAATAAAATGAATTATACATTTCATTATTTCACTTGCATCATGAGTCCAGTTGCCAAATTTTTTTTGCTTATGTTTCATGTGAGAACATTGAAAGTAATATTGCGAGTATTCACATGCTGCGAAGAGTTGTTACCTTTTGAAAACCAAAGAGGCGAAAGTAGAGAAAGATGAAACAATCATCAAATTCAAATGTTATGAAGAAGTATCTTACTTTCCAAGGAATTCAACGAAGCGGTTGCGTTGTTCTGATAATTTCCTGTCAATTCATCACTCATGTTTTGATCAAATGATGGATGACCCTCTTTGGCCGACCAGTTATCCCTAAAAGAACCCAAACAATGATTTGCCATTTATTAACCAAATTGAGCCTGAATGTTAAACCATAATTTTTTTAAAAGTCAGATCACCAGAAAGCTAACTTGGGTTTGGGTCCCTTAGCGTTTGGAAAAACATTTGAGACAATAATCATTACCAAAAGGATGGCAGACCATTTTTCTGCTACCTAATAGAGAGTCAAAGAAGAAATCCCTTGACAACCCTTTTGAGCTTGAAAAATTCATTCTTTGATTAACCTGTTGAAGGATCACACCCCACACTGGGGCAGTTTTTAAAAGATTGGTTCCAATTGAGTTTCAAATGAAAATAAAGTCAAGATTCCTTCATAAAAGGAAAAGCGAAGGTTGTGGCAAAAGAAGAAAAAAAAGATAAAAATGAAAGAAACAAAAGGAAAAAGTGAAAGCAGAAGAAAAGGAAGAAGAAAGAAAATAAGGGACTTACTACATATGTGATCTTTGACTAAATTACCGTTGATGAAATTGATGATTTTGAGCCTTATGTAACTCTTTTCTTCTTTAACCCGTACCCTTAGCCTACATTACGATCCAAATGAAAGTCCTGACCAGATTGGTATACTTTATTGTCTCAAATGATTTATCAGACTCAATACTGAGTCTGAACTACGTAATGACCTGATCCTGAAAAGGTACGTAGGCAGCTTGTTTAAATAACAAGTTCGGTCAACATCTTGCAAAACGCCTCAGCTCAAACTGGGGGCATAAAACATCATTTGGGGTGGTATTTTTGAGCCTTAGTTTCCCTTTTATTCTGAAAACCTACATCCCAAGGCCTACGTTTTGTCCCGAGTCTTAAAGACCATCTTGAGATCAAAGCATGGGTTGATGAAATTGGGGCAGTTGAAGAGAATGACAGTCGTTTAAGCTGGGAAATCAACGTTATACGACTCTTGAATACTGGTATAAATTTTCCCCTATGATAGCATTGAAACATGGTAAAACATTTATTTTGTGCGGATGACCTTTTGATTTAGCAAGTTGATATCATAATTGCATAATCATTCCTCGTTCCTTAAAAAAAAAAAGAACCTTTCTTACTCTTCAGAGCATTTTCAAAATCCCCAATAGTTTCTACAAAAGATATCTGTAGAGATAAAGCAGCCTAACTGGGGCAAATGTTATGTCAGGTTTCAAAGATCTGCTTATCCAACAATAGAGTCAAGATCAATGGTAGGTAAATTTAATTGGGGCAAATTTCGAGTTGAGTTTCAGTGGATCCTATTCAAGCGCCTTCTTATTAGATGGGAATATGAAATCAGGGCCGAGATCAGCAGTAGGTCCATTCAACTGGGGCAGATTTTGTGAGCCGAGTAAATCACTTCCATGACCAGATGAATCAAAGAGATTGAGCCAAGATCAGTTACAGACCCATTCAAATGCTGCGAGTTTCATGTACAGATCAAATATGAAGTCATTGATCACAAGCGCGTTAAGAGGAAAGATTCATGCATTGCCACGCATTTCATGCATTTCCCTATATTTCATGCATTACCATGCATCTCATGCATTACCTACATTTCATGCATTGTCATGCATTACCTAATTTCATGCATTCTCATGCATCTCATGCATTACCCTACATGTCATGCGTGCATTGCCATGCGTTTCATGTATTACCTACATTTCATGCATTGTCATGCATCTCATGTATTACCTTACATATCGTGCACTGTCATGTATTTCATGTATTACCTTACATTTCACGCATTACCATACATGTCACACATTTCATGCATCATTATGTATTTCATGCATTGCACAAAAAATAAAAAGAATATAAAAAAAAAAAGAGAAAAAATCACAAGTTAGCAGCATGCATATCAATAGCAACATATCACTGCATTCTAGCATCATAAGTTAACAACATGCATACATATAGCAGCATATCATTGTATTCTAGCCTCACAAGCAGTAATAGAGCACCCTTCACACTTGTCTTAAGCTTTCAAATGATTATTTGACATCTTTGATGGAGAGATTCCTGTTGTATTTAATTCTGAGCTGGGGTAGTTGACCCCAAGCGCACATTGATTTACTTGGAAAACTGGGGATAGTTGACTCCAGACACACATTGATTTATTTTGAAACTAGGGCAACAGATCCCAAAGACAAGGGGATTCATTCATTGACATTCAGACCTTACCCCAAGTGCATTTTCCAAATAGAGTAACAACTTTCCAAACTTTGCTTTCACACCTTGTTACTGGTTGAGGTGGCTCGGATCATCGTATCCGCTACGGCTCGGATTCTTACATTCGAAGCAAGCCATCATTGTGTCCTATGGCTGGATCATCGTATCCCTACAGCTCAGATTCTTACATTTGAAGCAAGCCATCATTGTGTCTCATGGCTAGATCATCGTATCCCTACGGCTCGGATTCTTACATTCGAAGCAAGCCATCATTGTGTCCCATGGCTGGATCATCGTATCCCTACGGCTCGGACTCTTACATTCGAAGCAAGCCATCATTGTGTCCCATGGCTAGATCATCGTATCCCTACGGCTCGGATTCTTACATTCGAAGCAAGCCATCATTGTACTTAGGTGCTCGGGTTCAAAACCAGTGCAAGTTAGTTTCATTGCACTTAGGCGCTCGGGCTCTCAGAACCAGTGCAAGTTAGTTTCATGTACTTTGGCGCTCGGGTTTTCAAACCCAGTGCAAGTTAGTCTCATGTACTTTGGCGCTCGGGTTCTCAAAACCCAGTGCAAGTTAGTTTCATGTACTTTGGCGCTTGGGTTCTCAAAACCCAGTGCAAGTTAGTTTCATGTACTTTGGCGCTCGGGTTCTCAAAACCCAGTGCAAGTTAGTCTCATGTACTTTGGCACTCAGGATCTCAAACCCAGTGCAAGTTAGTCTCACGTACTTTGGCGCTCGGGTTCTCAAACCCAGTGCAAGTTAGTCTTACGTACTTTGGCGCTCGGGTTCTCAAAACTAGTGCAAGTTAGTTTCATTGTACTTTGGCGCTCGGGTTCTCAAACCCAGTGCAAGTTAGCCTCATGTACTTTGGCGCTCGGGTTCTCAAACCCAATGCAAGTTAGTCTCAAGTACTTTGGCGCTTGGGTTCTCAAAACCAGTGCAAGTTAGCCTCATGTACTTTGGCGCTCGGGTACTTAAACCCAGTGCAAGTTAGTCTCATGTACTTGGGCACTCGGGTTCTCAAACCCAATGTAAGTTAGTCTCAGGTACTTTGGCGCTCGGGTTCTCAAACCCAGTGCAAGTTAGCCTCATGTACTTTGGGGCTGGGGTTCTTAAACCCAGTGCAAGTTAGTCTCATGTACTTTGGCACTCGGGTTCTCAAACCTAGTGCAAGTTAGTCTTATGGACTTTGGCACTCAGGTTCTCAAACCCAATGCAAGTTAGTCTCATGTACTTTGGCGCTTGGATCCTCAAATCCGGTGCAAATCATTCTCATAAACTTAGGCGCTTGGGTTCTCAAACCCAGTGCAAGTCATTCTCACATACTTTGGCGCTCAAGTGCTCAAGACCGGTGCAAGTCATCATCATATACTTCGGCATTTGGGACCACAAACCTAATGCAAGTTATCCTCCTTAATTCCTATTGATCCTTTCAAGTTGGATAACCTCGTCCATTCAAGAAGTCATCTTCTAGAGAATCGTGCTAAACATTTCAAGTTGGCCTTAATCACTCGTTATTATCTCTAACTGGTAAAAACAAATAGTACCTGATTGAAAGGCTCCAGGAAGATGAATGACTTGACTAAAATAGGTGTCTTTTATCTTTGTAGGCTTGTTGTTACAAAAAACGTAGGAGAGTTCCTACCTTTACATTGAAGCAACTAAGCCTACAAAGAGGGGCAGCTGTAGACACCCTATTTTTGCCCTAACCAGATAGAACAATGGGTATATTTTTATTTTCATTATTATTATTATTACCTTATTAATATTATTATTATTTTATTATCACTATTACTTTTATTTATTATTTTTATTTTTATTTTTTTTATCTTTATTTTATTATTACTTTCTTATAATTATTTGTATTATTTATTATTATTACTAGTAGTATTATTAGTATTACTTTACTATTATTATTTTGGATATATTTATTATTATTATTATTATTATTATTATTATTACTTTATTATTTTTTTTATTATTTTACTATTTATTGCTTTCAATATTAGTATTATTACTTTATTTACTAATTATTATTATTTTTATTTATTATCATTATTACCATATCTATTATTACCATAAAAATATAAAAAATAAATAAATAAATAAATAATGAAAAAATGAAAAAAGGAAAAGAAGGGGTGGCTAAGGTAGGCAAAATTTTTATAAAAGGGGGACGGGCGCACAGCACAAAGACACACGAGGAGAAGCCAAAGCCAAAAAAAAAAAAAGCCTCCTTTTGATTCTGCTTCTCCGGCTTCTTCTTCTTCTTCTTCCTGTCAGCCCCTCATCTCCAGCCACCTTGCTCCCAGCCACCACCCACACACCAGCAGATCCATTCCGGCACCCCAAACTCCAGCCATACTCCACGGCTAGCCTCCCTTCTCCGATAGTAGCAGTGTCTTCGGCAGAGCCTCACGACTACCACAACTCTGGCCTTAACTCCGGCTGCCCTGCTCCGGACATCCGAACGCCGCACTCCTGCATCATACCCGAACTACCTCTCGTGTCTCCCTCTTCAACCTGCAAACCACTTCCACGGCACCGTCTCTCACGCACGAGCCACCTTGCTGCCAGCTCCGCTCCAGAACTCCGGTGAGAACCTGCTGCTGCTCAAGCCACAGGCAACCGGCGCATCAACCCTTTGCCGGAGTCCTCTACTCCGGCCATTTGCCGCTTGCAACAAAAACTCTCAGACCAGACCCAGAGCTCTGGCTTCTTCCCGGTGAGTTCCCTGCCTCCAAACACACACACACACACACACACCGTACATGTACAGAACACACACACACTATGCCATTTTATTTTATTTTCGTCATTTTGTTTTATTTTATTTTTATTTATTTCTCTTCTGGTTTTGGTCATTACTAATATCTAATATTCAGTTTTTTTTTTTTATTTTTTTGGTTTTATTTATGCAGGTATATGTAATATTTAGTTTTTTTTTTTTAATATATAGTTTTCAGGTTTAGACTCTTATTATATGTATTAGTATTATTGTTGGATTATTATTATTTTTTTTAATACCTTATTACATGTCCATATTTATTGTTTGAATATCGGTGTAAAGTGTTTATATTATCATTGTATTTTTCAATCATTGTAATATACTTATTTATTATTTAGGGTATCTATGTTATTGTTGTATACTATCTTGTGGTATGTTATTTATTTTAGTATATATTGTGTATTTAGGGTTTAAATTATTACATGTTGTATTGAGGGTATTAATGGTATATTTAGGGTTTTGTTCATCATATGCTTTATTTAGAATTCGATTGGTCTCTCGTATTGTCATGATATATTAATGGTAAGGTTTTAAAATTATTTCCATAATTATTGTCGCGTGTTTTATTTGTTAACTCTAGGGTTTAAATTGCTTCCCATAATATTACTTGTGTAATAGTTTCCATTATTGTATATATTGCATGTGTATTATAGGGTTTAATTTGTTTCCACATTGTTATTGTACATTAATTGTAAGGCTCTAATTATTTCCAAACTATTATTATTATTATACATATTGCCTATTATATTTAGGTTTTGATTGGTTTTCATGTTATTAATATTTTTAGGGTTTAATTGCCTCTATATAGATTGTTTATTAATTTTAGGGTTATGAGTGTTTCCATATTGTTATCACATTTCAACTTTAGGGTTTCATATGTTTCCAAATTATTAGTAAATATTTTTTAGGATTTTTGATTCATTTCCATATTATTGCATGTTTGATTATTTTCATATTATTGTATATTATTGCGAGTTTGATTGACATTGTATATTTATTTTAGGGTTTGTCTAATTCCATAATTTCGTCTTATTTGTTTCCATGTGTGTTTATATTACCTTTAACTTTTAGGGTTTGATTTATTGTCATGTTCTTAAATGTTTCCTTTATTGTTAACATTAGGGTTTTATTAGTGTTATATAAAAGTTTTGATTATTTATAGTTAGGGTTTTTGCATGTATTTGTTAAGATATATTATTATCATATTGTATAGTTAGTAAAATTATGATATATATGTATTATTAGTCTAGTAGTATTATTATGATATAGTATTAATATTTACGCGTTATGATATATATATTAAAGTGGTATTATAATATCGTATTGATATTTATGTGTTATTAATATTATGAAATATATATGTGTTATTGTTATAGTAGTATTATTATTACAGGTAATGTATTATCATTATAATATATTAGGGCTATTATTTTCACATATTTATGGAATTTTCAACTATATCCTATGCTTACATTTTGTATTGAGATATACATTATTTATAATATTTTGGGTATTATTTTAGTAAGTATTTTTGTGTGTGTATATCCCTATGATTTTAATGCTGGGGTATGAGCCTTCGGGCTTCATGTACCTTTAGTTCTGAAGGAATATGTAAATATTTAGATTTTACATATATTTTTATATTATTTATTTACTTATTTATTTATTTATTTATTCACTTTTACATGTGTATTAATAAATTTACTAGAGGAGTAATTTTAAATACCTTTTAGATTAACTTAAGGATAATTCTAAATTAATTAAGTACCGTTCGTAAGAACGGGCGCGTAGGGGGTGCTCGTACCTTCCCCTCGCGTAACCGAACTCCCGACCCCAACTCTGATAACGTAGACCCATTCTACCCCTAACGGGATAGTAATCATGTGTTCTAACCACACTAAAAGGTTAGTGGCGACTCCGACATTCCCTATTCATGAGAATTGCACTAATGAAAGGAGTTATGAGATTCAGAAGGAAGGATAAGCTAAACCCTAGGTATATTGGGTCATTCGAAATACTAGAAAGATTCGGTCCAATTGCTTATAGGTTAGCGTTACCTCTAGCATTATCTAGGATCCACGACATATTTCATGTGTCCATGTTGGAGAAATATGTCCCAGATTCGTCACATATAATAAGTTATAAGGCACTAGAGCTTGGAGATACTATATCTTATGACGAAGTGTCAGTTTAGATCCTAGATCAGAAAGAGTAAGAATTACATACTAAGAAAATCCCGTTGGTAAAGATACTTTGGAGGAATCATGCAGTTGAGGAAGTCTCGTGGGAATTAGAAGAGGAGATACGCCAGAAGTATCCACAATTAATTGATGAAGCCCAACATTAGGCAGTTTAGTGTCACTGTTCAGGTAAGTAGTCGTTTGTATGTAAGCAGGCTTTGTGCAGGGTAATTAGTTGAGTGTAATTAATTGTAAATCTAAATGTGATGATTTTTATGTTAAGTGGTTTTGGGAGAGTTATTTTTGGGCTATTTGTAATCTCCCAGAGTCGTTTATGTAACCATGGTATTCCTCCACCATAAGTGATGGTTATTAGTAAATTTGGGACGAGACTGCTATGTGGATAGTCGCCGGCTCTTTTTAGAGTTGGATAAACAATTCAATGATTTTCAAAGGAGATTGCAATAAGTAACGTTTAACAAATTTTAAAGACAAAATTTTAATAAGGAAAGGAGAATGTAGTGATTAAAAAAATAAAAAATAATAAAATAAAATAAAATAAAATATTAATTAATTAATTAATTAATAATAATTATTAAATTAAATAATATAATATATTAATATAATATATGTGTATATATATATATATATATATATATATACATATATATAATGGTTCTAGAAGCTTTTAGCTTCAAGAAGAATCTTGAGAAGTGCCCCCCCAAATATAAAATTGCGCTCTCTCTCTCTCTCTCTCTCTCTCTCTCTCTCTCTCTCTCTCTCTCTCTTCAATTTTTCATCAAAATGTGCCCCGATTGAAGAACGGAAAATATCATTGGATTCTAATTTCAGTCACCAACATTTTAATCGGTGAGATTTCGTGGTTTGGGCATCATAGGCACCACTCTTGAGATAAAGTAAAGGGAATAAATTATGTCAGCTGCTTTTAAAGATTAACCGATTAAATTAAAGATTATTAGTATATGGAAATGAGGGTTTTGAATTATAATTATTATAAGTATATTTTTGGAAAAATGGGTATATTGAGTTGATTAAACCCTAAAAGATGATGATTCATTTAATTTTTAGCGGAATGTATATATTTTCAAGGCAATTATTAAATTATGATTTATTACTCAAATTGTGTGGCTTGAGTATATACTGATTTTAGAAAATGTTGTAAAAATTATGGAATTATGATATGATTATTGATGGTTGTGTGCTGATTATTGATGGCTGTGTGCTGAGTTAAGCCGCCTTCATGTCAAGATATGATATGATATAATATGATTTTATACAAAATAAATTGAGAACATGTCAAATTTTATGCGACTATATTATATGAATTGTACTATATGGTAGCAGAACCCTGATGGATTGATTCAGATTGGTTTAGATTGAGAGCACTGTACCGTAGCAATGATGATAGTCAGTGCAGCCACACTACTTGGGGAGAGTGTTGGTAAAATGGAAGTTGATTTGGCCTGCGAAGAGATGTTGACCGCCCCTGGGTCCGGACCAGGCTACGATAGGAAAATCGTACTACAGACGCATTAAATTTGACTTAGCCTAGTGGTGGGCCAGCCATGGCTAAGTCTCGCCTTCGAGCCGCACAACCCGATCATGTGGGGTCATTACATGATAATATATGAACGTCCATTCAGAGGAAAATTCCTTATGTGTGTGTGTGTGTGTATATGATGATTTAATTATTGCAAAGAATTATGTATTATGATACGACATGTTTTGAAAAGGAAATATGTGTTTTCAAATATATATATACATAAGTGTGAGTTCAGATTTACATGATTTACCAGTTAAAGTTAAGTATTTAATGGATGTTTTCTTACTACACTAAAACTCATGTTGCCGCACACTGATAATAATCTATTCCTTCTTATTGAGAGGTTACTCACCCCAATAATTTCAACATTTCAGAAAATACGATAAATCAAGTCCCGAGTGGTCCGTGGCAGGATCTAGATAGTTTTGTTAAAAGTAAGTGCCTGTGAGTACTGATATGTGTACAGTGATGTTTTGTACACCATGGGTTTTAATTTATGTTCATGGGGAGATACTTATGTGATGATTGATGGTTTTAGAACTCTGGTATTGTATATGAGATTTTATGTATATTATATTCCGTTGTTTGATTCATAGACTGGTTATGGACAAGTATACTCGTTATCCCACTTCGGGTTCAGGTCAGTATAGTTATGGTATTAGAGTATTAATCCTTTATAGCAGTATGATTTTTGGGTCGCTACAACACACCTTGTTCTATGAACCTAAATTGAATTTAATGGTCTTTAATTAACTACTTTAAAAAGAAAATAAATATTTAAAATTTTAAATAAAATTTGAAATAAAGTGCAATTTATGAATGTCTAATAAAAACTCCAAATGAGGGAATCTTATTAGATAAATCCCCCTTAAAACTAACATATGTGAGATATGAAATGTCTCTTTACCCTTTATTTAATCATTGGAACGCACATACACAAAAATAATATCGGGATGATATATATATATATATATATATCATAAAATTATACTACTTTGATACCTTGAATAAAATCTATAATGTCATCCTGATCCAAGTTGGGACCAGGAAGCCTAAACATCCATAAAATTCCTATGTAGTGGTAAACAAAATGGCATACATCCACATTTACAATACCAGAGTTTCAGTATTCCCAAAATACATACATACAAGATGAACATCCTCAAAAATCTTCCATTTGATCTCCTAGATATGACTTAAAATGCATCTTTCTAAAAATACTCACCCTACAGACAGGACAGTATTGTAGTCCCTTCTACCTCCGAGCCTAATCAGCTCGCTTATCTAGTTCACCTAAAAAATGATAAATTATTGGGATGAGACAACTCTTAATAAGACGAAATATGCTATTACCAGCGTGTGGCAGATGAGTTTGTATAACTGTAATATCTTATTAAAAGTACTGTATGTTGTAAACAACTAAGTCTGAGAAAACACACATAAATAAAACACAGTATAACATACACCTATGTTGCTTAACATAAACTATTTTTTTGAATATTCTATTCAAAATACTTTTAATATTTATAAGTATGACTGTGGTTCCTGTAATTCTAGATATATAATAATATTTGAGAAAACTTCCCTAGATGGATAACTGAAAGTCATGATTTAACCCCTTATGACAGGGTTGTGCGGCTCATAGGCGAGACCTAACACTGGTTGGCTGATCAGGATAGGTCAACTGAACTCCGATAGTCAGATCAGCCACCTTAACCCTAACTGACGGGGAGCCTGTCCACAACAAAGGCACGATCGACTGCTGAAAATTCACATACTATCTGAGATATGTGGTTGCACTTTGAACTGAAATAGCTACGGTACCATGCTCTAGAAACTGATCTAGTCCATCAGGATCTGATACTATATATATAACTGATATTTTTATATTACTGATTAACCATGATTTTGTTTAACTGAAATAACCATAATGCTGTAATAAACTGATCTGAATAAATTGATAAATCTGAATGTTATGGTTTTGTAATCTGAATATCATGGTCTACTGAAACTGAATTTCATATTTTTGTATAAGCTGTAAAAATCACAAGTCTATATAAATCATAATTCTGGCTAATACTGAGTATCGTGTTTTCTGTATAAACCATATAATCATGGTACTAAGAAAACTGAATATTTTAACTCTGTAAAACTACATAAACTCTGATGACATAAATGTTGTATAAATTCTGTTCTGTACTGATAATTTCTCATGCCACACAATTAATTAAATAAAACACATATAATAAAATCTGTATAACTAGATAATTTTCTTACTTTGAAAACACCAATAATCATATATCATATTTTTACTGGTAAATATTTCTAAATCACTTGACATAGCATATTTCCCTTACCTATCTGACTGGGAGGCTTGCCTCTAAATCAACCCTCACGCCCTCGGCCTACCAACCTCAAAATCCTGCAATTACATATATACAAATTTCCCAGTAAGACATTGAATTTCCCAGAAAATCATCACACTCATATTTCCTGAACCTGCCTACTCATAATTTCCTAAACTATAATTTACCTGGGCTCCTTGAAGAATATCCGTTGGGGTCCTCAACCCATGTCTACAGGGTCCCAAAAACAACCTAACCCTGAAATCATAACACCCTAATTTTACTCCACAAAACACCAGCATATTATTATACAACACAAAATCTGGGCTCAGATAAACCTGATAATACTAAAAATACCTAAATAATCTACTTACCCTGATTTTGGGATGGCGCCCAAGTTGCCCTAATCAACAATCTGTTCCAGCAGACTTGTAGAGAATCTTCCCAGATCAACATGGGAGAAATGAGGCGAGAATTGTAGAAAGAAGGAGGGAGAACCAAACTGGAGAGAGAGCTGAGAGATTTTGATTTTCCTCGCTGAAATGTCATTTTCAGCTATTTATAGGCCTCTGGCCACGTGGCCTCGTCGACGAGCCACGAGACCTCGTCAACAAGTCCAAGAAGGAGGTTTTTCGAAGAACCCATAACCCTCGTCAACGAATTTCAAGTCCTAAAATCAGCTCTCTCGACGTTCGTCGACGAGACCCTGCTGAGTCCCCCCTTGAAATTTCCTTTTCTCTCCTTTCTTTTGTTATTTAATTTCTATAGTTCCCCGGGTCTCTACATATATAGATATTAAATTCATAAAATTTTATATAAAGAAAAAAACGAGTCTTTAAAATATTCCTAGATTTTTCAAAATTTTCTGAAATTTTTCTAAAATTTTCTAGGATTTTTGGAGACTTTTTCTTCATTTTTGGTATTTTTATTTTATTTTTAATTTTTTTGTTATTTGAGTCAAAATAACTTAAATAATTTTTATTTATTTTTATGATTTTTAAAATAAATTTTCTAATTTTTTTTAAATTTTTGACTTTTTTTTTAAAAAATTTTATAAAAAAAATTAAATAAAAAAATTGGCTACTCAGAAGAGTCAGATCGGTTCAATCAGTTTGAATCAAGTTTGATTCAGTTGGGATTAGTTGGTCGCATCTCAACTAGACATGGTAAAAACACAGATTAGACGGGCAGGATTGCGCCACTCCACTCCTTGAATACATGATCCTGATCGTGTCACATGGTACTGTACGACGACACGTGTCCTATTATTTATATTATTTATTTATTTATTAAACCTTAATGTAAAATCTTTTTTCCCCTTCTCTCTCTCTCTCTCTCTCTCTCTTCCTCCTTTCACTGATTGTTCCTCTCTCTTTCTTTTCCTCGTTCTCTCACTCTTTCTCTAAACTAACTCCCTCTGCTCTCCTCATTTTCTCTTATAGACTTCTTTCCTCCCTTTCTCTTTCTCATTCTCTCTCGCTCTCAGAACTCTCCCGCTTTGCTCTCTTCATTCTCCTTCTCTCTCTCTCTCTCTCTCTCTCTCAAATCTCTTTCTCTTTTATTTTCTCTTGCAAACTTCTCTCTCCGTTCTCTCTTCTATTTTCATCTTTCTTTATTGTTGAGGAAGACCACAAAATTAAGGAGCAAACATAAGACCCAAATTACGTGATATTTTCTTTCAGAAAGGTTAGCAAATCTTCTTATCATAGAAAGGAGCGCGGAAATTGATTTAGGATTGATTTTGTATTTACTCCATCATTCCCCAATTACAAGAATAAATAAGGGTTGTAAGTTGTTGTAAAATATATAATTGAATAGAGTTATTGTATTCCTTTAATTCTATATTCTTCCTCTAATTCTATATTTCTTTTATTCCTTTGGTCTATTTTTTGCTCTAATTTTAACTTGGCATTAGAGTAGGTTCGTCGAATCTCTGCTTCGATTGTCCGGTGAGCTCACCACCAACTCCACCATCGACGACAACAAAGGAACCGTCACTCCTTCACTGTGGATCGTTGACGCTAACCAGGCCTTCCCTATTTGATCTTCGTCTATGCTATCAACGATATCCGACGTCATTGTATTTATCGATGTTCTTCGCTGAAGTCTTCGACATCATCATCTCCATCATCGACGTTTCCGTCGACTTCATTTTTGACGTCGTATTCCTTAATTAGCTTGTTGCTCTTTCAGATCAGCACCTTCGCGGATTAGTGATGCATCTCAAGTAATGGGATCATGAAACCATCCTCCTTCCGCTTTGCCATCCGATTTGACGTCATCTCCTGATCGTCTTCGTCGTTGTCTTTAGCAAATCAGAGAACATGTTGGTTTGTCTGAATCAGAGGCTGTAGATGACCTTCTTTTCACAGCTACAAATCTAAGCCCAGGAGACCCACACCAGGAAGCCCAGATCCCTACGACCCACGCCCCGGTTCAGACTGCGTCCCGATTTGGTTTGATCCCGACCCGATCTGTACTTAAAAAAAAAAAGAGGTTTTATTTTTCCTCATGGCTAAAAAGGAAGAGCAATGCCAGTAGCTCTTGGCTATTCTCAACAATTCCACCCCTCCGTAATCCATGACACATCAAGTAGGTAGTGTCGACTCTTCATTGTCAGGTATGCCCAATAATGATCATTTGTGGATTCTTGACAGTTGTGCAACCGACCATAAGGTTTTCACACCCACTATTTTGACCCAATCTTTTCCAGTCCATGGTCGGACAGTCCAATTACTGGATGGCTCTCATGCCATCATTACTCATATTGGATCAGTTCGCTTCTCTCCTACTCTCACTTTAGATAATGTTCTTTGTGTCCCGACCTTTCATTTCAACCTAATTTCTGTTCATAAGTTATGCAAAATACACCATTGTCTCATTATCTTTTCTTCTGATTTATGTTTTATTCAGGACCTGCGCCCGATGAAGATGATTGGGATGGGAACTGAGCGGGACGACCTCTACCACTTTGCAAACACCAGAAAGGCTTGTTGTCAGCGGCCACCTCCACTTCCACTTCCCATATTTGGCATCAACGTTTAGGACATTTTTCCAATAAAAATTTTTATTTTCTTTCCAATAAAGTACCAGAAATTTGTAGTTCTAATTTGAAATCGTGTTTAATTTGCCCATTGGCTAAACAGACTCGTGCTCCATTTCCAACTAGTTCCATTTCTTCCCACAAACCTTTTGAACTACTACATGTTGACATTTGGGGGGCTTGTCGCACCCCTTCTATTATTGGTGCACATTATTTTCTCACTATTGTTGATGATTTTACCCGTAGTACCTGGGTTTAATGCACCACAAATATGACACCCGTTCTCTCTTGCAATCTTTAATTCATCTCATTGAAAACCAATTCTCCACCACCATCAAAATCATACAAAGTGATAATGGGCCAGAGTTTCACATGCACATATTTTATGCACCCAAGGGTATTGTCAACCAAACCAGTTGTGTCTCCACTCCTCAACAAAGGCTTGTTGTCAACGACTACCTCCACTTCCACTTCCCATATTTGGCATCAACTTTTAGGGCATTTTTCCAATAAAAATTTGTCTTTTCTTTCCAATAAAGTACCAGAAATTTGTAGTTCTAATTTGAAATCGTGTTTAATTTGCCCATTGGCTAAACAGACTCGTGCTCCATTTCCAACTAGTTCCATTTCTTCCCACAAACCTTTTGAACTATTACATGTTGACATTTGGGGCGCTTGTCGCATCCCTTCTATTATTGGTGCACATTATTTTCTCACTATTGTTGATGATTTTACCTGTAGTACTTGGGTTTACTTAATGCACCACAAATATGACACCCGTTCTCTCTTGCAATCTTTAATTCATCTCATTGAAAACCAATTCTCCACCACCATCAAAATCATACGAAGTGATAATGGGCCAGAGTTTCACATGCACATATTTTATGCACCCAAGGGTATTGTCAACCAAACCAGTTGTGTCTCCACTCCTCAACAAAACGGAGTGGTTGAACGCAAACATCATCACCTTCTCAATGTTGCCTGCTCCTCACTCTTTCAAGCACATATGCCTACACACTTCTGGGGGGATGCTATTCTTACTGCCACCTATCTCATTAACTACACACCTTCTCTCGTTTTGGGTGGTCTATCTCCTTATGAAAGATTGCATGGTGTCAAACCCACATATAATCACTTGAAAGTATTTGGATGCTTGTGTTTTGCTTCCACTCACTCTCAAAACCCAATCAAATTCGACCCACGAGCCATCTAATATGTCTTCCTTGGTTACCTGTATGGTCAAAAGGGGTACCAGCTCTATAATCTTAGCACACACAAAGTCTTTGTTTCCCAAGATGTCATTTTTTATGAAGATATCTTCCCTTCTGCCTCTTTTAAACTTGAACCTACAGAACATATCCTACCTTGTCCTATATTTTCCCTTGACCATATTCTAGATGACCTGTCTCCCATTCCATCACCATCAACATCTCCTTCTCCAGTGCCCCGACGATCTAGTTGTCCCACTCAGTCACCGACATACTTGAAGGATTTTCATGTGGAACAGGTTCTACCATATCGACCCACTCAATCATCTGACTCTGTGCTGGTTTGCTCATCAGGTACTCCTTATCACCTTTCTTATTCCTGCTTAACTCCTTCTCACCGTGCCTTCACCACAGCTATCTCTATTTCCAAAGAACCACAATCTTTCTTGCAGGCCATGACCGATCCAAACTGGCGTACTGCTATACGTGTTGAGATTGATGCTCTCGAGCTCAACAATACCTGGATCCTCACTCCTCTCCCTCCTGGTAAGAAGTTTATTGGATGTAAATGGGTCTATAAGATCAAATATAATCCAGATGGATCGATCAAACGATACAAGGCTCGCCTCGTTGCCAAGGGTTATAGTCAACAAGAAGGTATTGTGAAACGACCTGCTAATAAAATAAAATATTTTCCCTAGTTTTAAATTCAATCATTAACCTAAACAATGGAAGACCAATCGTATAAAATAAAACCACACATAATACAATACCAGAGTGTCAAACCAACCCACAATATACAATCATCACTGTTTTCCTAAAACTACCCTTACTGATACTAAGGGTTTACAAAAACATGGTACCCAAAAATACTCACTCTCAAAAAGGGCAGTACGGCAACCCCTCTACCTGCGAGCCTGCTCCGCTTGCCTAGCTGGTTTACCTGAAAAATAATTCAACACTGGGATAAGCCAACACTTAGTAAGACAAAACATGCTATTACTAGGGTGTGGCTATTGAGCTATAGTTTGGTAAAAATAATATGATTTAAGAATAATATGAATAATTGAATCCAAAAGTGCTGATATTACATAACGTATAATAAAACCATTAACTACATAAATGAACATGTCAATCTGTATGAAATTACTTTTCATATTAATAATACTATTTCTGAACATCTGATAGTACTCATAATATTTGAGAAATTTCCCTGGATGACTGTATGTTATGATTTAACCCCTCATAACAGGATTGTGGGCCTGAAGGCGGGACTTATCCTGGTTGGCCGACCAGGGTAAGTCAATTGAATTTCGATAGTCTGATCGACCCCCTCAATCCATATCTGATGGAGAACCTGTCTTGACGTGGACACGATCGACCTCATACCACTAACTATCTGAGTAAAGTGGTTGCACTCAGAACTGAATATCTGTAGCTACGGTACCGTGCTCTGCTATCTGATCCATCAGGGTCTGATACTATATAGGTAACTGATATCTGTAATATACTGTTTTTACTGTAGTTTCTAAAATAACCATAACCTCATAGAATTTATCTGAAATTCTAAATAAACTGACTGGAAATCTAATTTTTGTATAATTGAACTGCTGTCTGAATATCTATATATTGGGGCGTTATGGTATTGATAAACGTGTTATTATGAAATTATTGAAAATGCATATTTTTAAGTATACTATACACTAAAAAATTTGTCATTCTATAAACATGCAAATATCATGGTATTTCTATTAATAACTATAAACATGGTGTTCACAAATTCTATAAATATAGTACGGTTCTGCTATCAACTCAAGCCACACAAATAAATATTAATATTATCAGATTCTGGAAACTATATATATATATATATATATATAATTTGAATAATAATTTGATAAAAACATATAGTTCGTACTGAAATCGTAAAAGAGTTTCCTAGCATAACATATTTCCTTTACCTGACTACTGGAAAGCCCCTATGGTATACTGGTCCAACATTTGCAGGGCTTCCTACTCAACACCCTGAAAACAACATTCGCCAAAATAGAATATCGTTATTTCTTTGTCTTTATCATTTCCTACAACTATCAAAATGCCAAAAACTGAATAAAAGACCTTACCCTGATTTTGGGAAAAAATTCAACTCGATCCCACCGACGATCCGCCCCGGTAAACTTGAAGAGAACTTCGCCAGGAGCGTTGTGGTGGCCTCAGATCGTCGATCCGACGATTGATAGGGCCAAAATCGAAGAGAGATGGAGGAGAGACTGTAGGAGAGAAAGAGGGGTAGTTTTTCATTGAATTTCTGCGATTAAACCAAGTTTAGGGCTATTTATATTGCGGCATTCATCGACGAGTCACATCATCTCGTCGATGAGTCTAATAGGAAATTCGTCGACGAACTCTCCCATTCGTCGACGAAATTCAGAATCGCCCAAAACATTCTCTCGGTATTTTCTCGTCGACGAAACATGCCCTCGTCGACGAATCCCCTGTGTTCATCAACAAGGCCATTAGAAAATTCCTTGGGTTATTATATCCAAAATGCAATGTCGTCGACGAAGTCTGCTACCTCCTTCTGTTTCTATTTCCATTTCCCTCCCTCTTTATTATTTACATATCATTATTTTTCGGGTTGTTACACATTGACTATACCAAGACAACTGCTCCAGTCACCAAGATAACCACCGTTCACACCATTCTGGCTCTTGCTTCCGTGCATAACTGGCATCTTCATCAACTTGATATCAACAACGCTTTCCTTTATGGAGATCTGGAAGAAGAAGTATACATGCAACTTCCACCGGGATTCGAACGAAAGGGGGATACTAGAGTATGCAAGCTCATTAAGTCTCTTTATGACCTTAAACAAGCCTCGAGGCAATGGTATGCCAAGCTCTCATCCACCCTTATTGATGTAGGATATTCATAGTCCATCGTTCCCCAATTAGAAGTATAAATAGGGGTTGTAAGTTGTTGTATAATATATAATTGAATAGAGTTATTTTATTCCTCTAATTCTATATTCTTCTTCTAATTCTATTTTTCTTTTATTCCTTTGGACCATTTTATTGCTCTGATTTTAACATTTATTCTCCATTTTCTTTATGTTTTCTCTCTTTTTTCTTTTTAATTCTTGACTTCTCTGATTTCTCTTTCTTTTGCTTTTAATCTTTCTTACTATTTTCTTTGATTTTTTTTTAGGTTTCAATTCAAAACAGAAGCAGAAAAACCTATTAAAGTAAGTATTTTGACTCTTTTTTTTTGTGAATTTTCTGATTATTTTCTTGCACTTTCCTAGGAGCCAAATAGGGTTTGGAGTGTCAATTGTTATGGGTTGTAACTTGGGTTAGGTTAAGGAACTCACGTTAGGGTTGAGGCTGTTGGGTTAAATCTAAGTTAGGCTCAATTGGGCCCTTACATTTTGGGCTCGGACTTGATTAAATGAGGTTAGGCTTAATTGGGAAATGAGTTTGAAACATTAAATGGGCTTGAATTTAATTAAATGAGACTTACCCAATTGGGCTGAGCCCAATAGGCCTAAACTAAGAAACACACCCTAATTATAACTTGAAATTTTTTTTAAAAAAGAAAAGAAAATATAAACTAATGCACACTTTTCTTGTTTGGTTAGCAACAAAAAGTGAATATGTACATATACATATATATATATATATATATATATATAGAAAATCAATAAACAAAATTTTAATTTTATATACTATTAATATTTATTTTTAAAAAAAATATTTAATCACATTAAAACAAATTTATATTTTTAAATGTATTGGATATGATGAAAAGTATAATGAAAAATAATTTTTCTTCTAATTTTTAATTTTTCTCTCCTCAAATCATTTTTTTAATCTAAACACAACCTATATAAATGTTTGATATTTGTCTTTTGATAAATGCCAAATAAAATATTGGAGTTTTTTTTTCCAGTTTATCATTATTTTAAAATAATATATTTAATAATACCCTATTTGAAAAAATATTTCCTAGAATAACGCTCACGTAATCTCGCTGCTTGGTCCAACGAGATTTAAACAAATCTTGTTGGACAAAACAACGAGATTTGCCATGGCCAAGGCTTCGGTGGTGACGCGTGACATTGTCTTCCTGCAAATCTTGTTGGACGAAATAGCGAGATTTGTGTTGAAAATAATTTGTGAGCTGACGCATGACAAATCTCGCTGACCATTCCTCTTTAATATTTGAACATTTTATAGATTTATTTGAATTGATAAAAGTTTAAATGTAATATATATATATATATATATATATATATATATATATATATATATTTCAATGCTGACATCTACTCACAAAAATGCAATATAGTAATATATTTAATAATACCCTATTTAAGAAAATATTTCCCAGAATGACGTTCACGTAATCTCGTTGCTTGATCGAGCGAGATTTAAACAAATCTTCGCTAGATCAAGCAGCGAGATTTGCCACGGGCAGGGCTGCGGTGGTGACACGTGACATTGTCTTCTTGCAAATCTCGCTGGATGAAACAGCGAGATTTGCATCGAAAATAATTTGTGAGCTGATGCATGGCAAATCTTGCTGACCACAATTGACCTAAAACTTTACTTAAACAAACATATTAAGTACCATTGATTTGTTATCATCAAAACAAGATTTTAAGTTTTGTTAGGCCAATAGAAAGAAATTCAGACCACAGATTTAAATCAAGATCAAGACATGTGAATTTTCAATTACTATAAGAAGAATTGGCACATCAAAGTTGACTATTACAAGCTTAAGAATAATAATAAAGAGAAAAAACAAAGAAAAAATCAAAGAAATAATGAGAAAGAGGTCAAAGCAAATGTTGTCGATAATGAATATGAAGCTACTAAATTTGTTCTTTCCTTTACTAGTAATGCATACTTTAAAAATCATTAGATGATGGTTAGCATCCTCATTTCACATGTTTCCCAATAGAGATGAGTTTCCTCATATGAATCAAGTTTTAATGGGATTGCATTGAAAGACAATAATATAGTTTGTAAAATTGTTGGGATTTGAATGATACAAATAAAAATGCATGATGGTGTTATGAGAACTCTCATCGGAGTATGACACATTCCATATTTGAAGAAAATCTTATTTTATCTCGGAGTCTTTAAATCCAAAGGTACAAGTGCAGTTATGAAGGTCAGCAAATGTGCCCTTGTTATTCTAAAAGTAAAGAAATTACCTTCTATTTTATAAGTGACATTTGATTGTATTTAAATAAGTATTATTATTAGTTTTAAATATAATTTAAATTAGAATTATTAAGATTTTTAGTTAACAATTTCAATAATAATTGTTTTTAATTAAAAATAATCTTATTATTAGTATACATTTATAACGTATGATTATTATATTAATTTACGATAAAAATAATATTTCTAATTAAATTAAAAAAATTAATTTATTCTACGAGAAAATTTAAATTAATAAATGATTCTTCGCTCCAAAAATTTAATTTTTTATTATTATAATAACTAAATAATTAAGGAGAACACAAAAAATTGAAATGCAAAAAAAATATCGCTGCTTGATCCATCGAGATTTGTGTAGGAAAAAAACTAATTTTGCTGGACCAAGCAGCAAAATTACGTGAACGTCATTTTGAAAAATATTTTTTTAAATAGGATATTATTTAATATATTATTTTAAAATAATGATAAATCTAAAAAAAAAAAAAAATCTAAAATATTGGCTATATTGCATTTTTGTGAGTAGATGTCCGCATTGAAATATATCTATTACATTTCAACTTTATCCGTTCAAATAAATCTATAAAATGTTCAAACATTAAAGAGGAATTGTCAAATTTTTAACTCATAATTAATTACACAGTAAATCAACAAACACGCAGTTGAATTTATTTATCTTTTCATAATAAATATTCTCAAGATTAATAAATTTCTTTATTTGTCAGTTTTAATACAGTAGTTGGGTGCAAAATTACTGATCTGGCTTTGATTTGGTTGGCCCATTCCGTCTCAACTTTAAACCTCACCAATGGCAATTCCGTAATTTCAGGACGTAATAAAACGACAACGTGCGCGTCATTCACAGAATCCTCCCGTACGTGGCGAATCCACCCCAACTCCGAACACCTTTCAGTGTGCAATTCCAATCCTGCCCCTCCCAGTCCACCCTCCTCTCCTGCTTTCCCCCCACTGATCTCAGATTTCGCTCCCTTCGTCTTCCTGCATTCAGACTTTTTCAGAGGAGATCATCATTCATCGATCATTCCACTCATCATCAAAACCCTAATCGCAATCTCTGAGTTTCCTTCCCTCTTGAATCTTGTGTTCTCACAGCAATGTCTGGCCTGTACAGAGGTTTTGAGTTTTTCGAACCTCCTCCCTCCATCACAGAGACCTCCATTTTCAGACCTCAAACTCTGGATTTCCCCTTCTTCTCCGAAGAGCACGAGCTCGCTCTCGACCTCTTCAATCCCATCTCCAGCTACAACGTCTTTAATGTCCCTCTGCATTGCCCTTTCGATGCGTTCGAGACCGTCACGGATTCGATCCACATCGAGAATAATCCATTTTCGTCGCCCCACCGGAGGATCCAGCGCCGGTCCCGGTCGGACTTGTGTTACGGGAGCATCTGCGATCGGCTTTCCGGCTTGGAACTAGGGTTTGACAGGGTCGTTGGCGCGAAACAAGGAGAACGGAAGTACACGTGGACGGTGGATATTAAGAGTCCCGAGAAGAGGGGTGGCGGGGACCGGAAATATAAATGGACGGCTGTGATTGAGAGTCCGGAGAAGGACGGGGCGGACCGGAAGTATAAGTGGACGGCGGAGATTAAGGGGGGCAAAAAGGATGGTGGGCAGGTGAAGAAGGAGAGTAAGGGCAAATGGACTTCTGAGATCAAAGGAAAGGAGAAGGGTTTCGCGATCAAGGACTCGGCTAATGCAGGTGCTCCGTGTGGTGGCGGAGCACTGAAGCTTGACAAGAAGAAGGGATCGTGTGCCACGCGTGCGGTCGAGATTGAAGAGTCGGGCGATCATAGGGCTGCCGCTGTAAGACAGGTGTCCCCGCCATCAACTTTATCTATTTGAAGTTTGAACTATTTAAATTTTAAAAATTTTAAAGTAAAACGACTCCGTTTTGGCTTTTTGGTAAATGATCTTTGTTTGATGAGAGTCTGTTTGGTGGGGTGGAAAAAACCGAATGAGAAACGAAAAATAAGGATAATTCTTCTCTGTTATTGCATGATTTTTTTTTTTTACAAGTAAGTGTATTTTTGCAATTTGTTTAAATTAATTAAGTTTGAAATGCTGAGCAGATCTCCCAATGCTACAACTTGTTCTGATTTTCTTGCTATGAATACTAAAACTCGAAAAAATTATTCTACTGCTCAAAGTATGAGTATTTATGTTATTTAATTCAAATTAAATTTGTTTGAATTTGATAAAATTGTATTAAGTTTTATATAAATTCATACAAATCTGAACTCAATACTGAATGCATGAAATTCATGCTCTTAAATTCAAACTTTAAACTCTAATTATGTGTGTTGGGAGTTTGGAAATCGAAATATTAAATTTAAATTTTTTATAGATGGAAATAAGTTTGCATAAAAAAAAATAAAAAAAAAAACTCGAACTTGTACTTTGTGTAACACAAATTATCTTTGGACAATAGGGGGTAAGATATATGCAAATATTGTTTGGAAGAAGATAGGTAACTCTATCATAAAGATAGTAAAAGGGATTTTAGGTGAGTTCAAAAGAAGATATCCTAAAAAAAAAAAAAAAGTTGGTGGTCGGATCAAGAAATCCAAAAAATTGTTAAGGCAAAAAGAAACTGGTATAAAATATGACAAAGTTGTAAAAATATAGAAAGCTTTGAAAAGTATAAAGAGGCTAGAAAAAAAAAAAAAATGCAAAAAAGACTATTTTGTGAAGCTAAACATAGAACTTGTGATACTTTATGTAATAAATTAGATACCAAAAAAAGGAGAAAGAAACATTAAAAACTTGTTAAGAGTTAGAGATAGAAAATGCAAAGATTTAGGTGATGTAAAATCTATAAAGGATAAGAATGATAATATCTTAAGTAAAGGACAAACATAAAAGAGAGGTGGCAGAGATATTTTGATAAGCTATTTAATGAAAACCAATATAAAAAGTTGAACTTAGAATTGAAATGAGGAAAAATCTAGAAATAGAAGATTTATTTGCAAAACTAGTCCTTGAAGTTAAGATGACTTTGAAGAAGATGAAAAGTGGGAAATCAATAGGACGAGATAACATACCAATTGAAGTTTGGAAATGTTTAGGGAATAAATGAAGTATTTGTTAACTAATCTATTCAACATTATTCTAAGAACTAAGAGAATGCTGGAGGAATGGAGGAAAAGCATGTTAATACCTTTATACAAAAGCAAAGGCAATATTCAAAATTGTAATAACTATTGCGGAATTAAGATTATGAGTCATACAATGAAACTTTGTGAAAAGGTAATTGAACAAAGAATAAGACTAGAAATGAGGATTTCAAGAGAATCATTTTGTTGTTAGATCGATAACAGAAGCTATTTATCTTTTAAGAAGATTAATGGAAAAGTTTAGAGAAATAAAAAGAGACTTGCATATGGTTTTTATTGACCTTGAGAAAGCATACGAAAGAGTACTTAAAAAGTTCTTTGGTGGATTTTAGAAACGAAAGGAGTATGCAATAGATATAGTAAGGTCATTAAGGATATGTTTGATAGTGTAATCACTAGTATTAGGACTGTAACATGGGAATCTAGAGAGTAGAGATTTCCAATCACAACAGGTGTACATCAAGATTCTACTTTGAGCCCTTATTTTTTTATTTTAGTGATTGGTGAACTTATTTAGAATATCCAAAATGAGATCCCTTGGTGTATGTTGTTTGTATATGATATTGTCTTGATTGTTAAAAGTGGTAGTGGGTGGAATCTAAGTTAGAACTTAAGAGAACCGCTTTAGAGTCTAAAGGTTTTAGGATAAGTAGGAATAAAATAGAATATATGAATGTAATTTTAATAATGTTAGGAGAAGTAGTAGAGAGAAGATTAAACTTGATAATAAAAAAATTTATAATATTGTTGGATTTTGATACTTGGATATATTATATAAGCGGAAGGGGAAATTGAAGAGGATGTAACACATAGAATTAAAGTAGGTTGGATAAAATGTAGGAGTGCATCAAGCGTGTTGTGTGGTCGTAGGATTTCCTTAAAATTAAAAGAAAATTTCTATAAGATGGTTATAAGGCCAGCTATGCTTTATGGTTCAAAATGTTGGACAACTAAGAAACTACAGCACAAAAAATAAAATTTTCCGAAATGCAAATGTTAAGGTGGATTAGTGGAATAATATTAAAAGATAAATTAAAGAATGAGCATATATACAGTAATTAGGCATAGCATCGGTCGAAGATAAGGGAGAGGTAGCTTAGATGGTTTGGGCATGTGAGACACAGGTCTAGTAGGCTTAAAATAACTTGGAATGAAGTAGTGAGGAAGGATTTAATAGCTCTTAATCTAGTATAGGAAAATGATCTCGATCGGGTGAATTGTTTGAAAAGAATTCATGTACTCCACCTAGTGGGTCTTAAGGCGTCTTGTTGTTGTTGTACATATTTGGACAAATATACAAATAAAATTAGATGAAATTTATCCAAATTTAAATTTAAGACTTCAACTTAGTGCTTCAAACACAAAGGGAACAAATGTGGTTAGAATCAATGTAATATAATTGTATGGCATAAGTTTGTTAGCCCTTTAAAAGTATCAAAATATATATGCCTGTAGAAGCACAAGAACAGCGTTTTAGCAGGAATGTGTTTCAGCTGTTGCATTTAAAAATTGAGCTTACAAGGCCTTATTTATTTATTTATTTTATTTACTTTTTTGTGGGGAAAGGCTTTGGCCAAGAGAAGAGTGATTGCCAAGGTTAAGGGGAAGAGGAAGGTGTTGTCCCCACAAGATGCAGCGATGATGATTCAGATGAACTTCAGAGGTCATCTCATCCGCCGTTCGCAGGCTCTCTGGTCACTCCGAGAGTTGGCGGTGGCCAAGGCCAAGTTGAAGGAGATCCGCGCATTGTTTAACAACTTCTCCTACCGCCACCGCATAGCCCGGGATGCAGAGGAGCGTCAGAGGTTCTCTGAGAGGATCATTGTAGTCCTTCTCACAGTTGATGCTATCCAGGTATGTATGCCTTAAGTCGAAAGCATATCTTATAATAAACCTTGCAAAGCAGGCCTTCTCTGCCTGTGTATGAGTTAGTTTGATAATGGATTGGTTCCTTAGGTTGCTTGAAAGCTCAGATGATTTGGGTATTTAGAGTAAATTCTAAGGGTCTTTTTTATTGCGGTTTGCAATTGCTATCAGTGCTGTGCTTAAAAGTAGTGGTTGAAAAGTTACAGTTTAGAGCTTGTCACAAGTTGAATTTAGGATTTTATCAGCTTTTGGCAACTCCAACAAGAAAATATTACCAAGTACTTAGAATTCAAGTACCATTCAGTATTGGTGACTATTGAGGATTACCAAATGCTTAAAAAAATGCAAAGTGAAACCTTCATAAGCAGCATTTCTAGCCGCTATTCGCTAATTACCTACCCAATCTGGCTTTGTCATTGCTGAGTTGAATTTTCGCATCTTGATTTACCAGTAAGTTCTAACTTCCAACTCTGAATTTCTAGGCTCATTGTAGTAACCAAACAATGGCATAGGAAATGGGCCCTTGTTGCATACAAGGGGGAAAGCCAAAAAGGCTTTTGAGTTGGGGCATTGAACAAATATAGTCATTCCCATAACAGAATGAGGAAATCTAGTGGTTCTCCTTTTCTTTTTCTATGTTTTATTTTAGGGCTTTTTATGAAAGATTATTTTCTTAAAATTTTACCGTCTACCCTGGCAAAATAAGTTGATGAGCAAAGTAGCTAATGAGTGAGTATATAACAAGTTCTGATTTAAATGAACTCTTTAATAAATGAGTCAATAGCACAAATGCTCATACCTTTATTAACATGTTGCAAACAGGTACTTGTTAGTCATTCATGATTAGTTTATTTCATGCAGTTAACATTTCAGCATATTGTGGTGGAATTGTGGAAGAATATTTACAATCTTTTCATGTCCATGTTATATTTTAGCCTTTTAGGGTTCTATATTGAATGAAAAATTTTTCCTCCCTAAAATCCTGCTCACCTCAAGTAGCTGCTGAGTGAGGGTTAAACAAGTTAGGATTTAAGTTAACCCATTTATAAAGAGGTGAATAAAACAAATGTCTATTTTAGCCCGATTAATTAGCGAGTTACAAATGAGTGTACCCATTAACAAATCATAATAAATTTATTTTATATATTTTCCTTAATATTTGAACATTTTAGGTGTAACTGAAAAGCACTGTGCTCACTGAAATACACATGGCTATTTATTAACAAATCTTTACGTAACATTGTAAAGCTCTTTAAATTATTTACCTAGTCACTCTTTGTTCTTTTTCCATAAGCCTTGGTGCATTATATGATTTGTGATTAAGTAGATGAGTTGAGTCTTAAGAAGAAAAACAGTTGACCAATGGAAATCACCAATATTTTTGCATTGTGCTAATAATAATTGTGACTCAAACTTTGTGCTTTTATGTATTTCTATTTGTAAATTATTATCAAACATACTTGATGAATTCATTGATAGTACTCACTCTGTTGCATAGCGCAGGTTTATCGTTGGCTGATATGATAATTTGGCATTTTCCCCTTTCTCTTGTAGGGTATCGATCTCATGGTTAGAGCTTCGAGGAGATCAATGTTGGATGAACTGGAGGCAATGCTTGATGCAGTTGACCCCCAGCCTGCTGGCAAACTGGGTGCCATGAGGAGGAGGAAATTTGATCTGCCTGGGTCTGGCTTCCAAAAGGATATGGCAGCAGGTGTGGCTGAGGTTGTCCACATGCTTGATCAAGATGAGAAGTATGACAATGATACCTTTGAAGCTTGTTTGTGAACTGTGAGTCTAAGCCTACTGAGCAAGAGCTTGGCAGACACCCTTCTAGTTTAGTTCTTTGTTTCAAATAGACAACTTTGATACTTCGACAACATTTTGAGAATTGGCTTATGTTTGAGGTTTCTCATGTTGTGTTTGAATTCTGACTTTTTTCGACTCTAGCACTTCCTATAAATTATAAATGAACCTTGATGGTGCTTTTGATGTCTACACTTTTGGGTGATGGCATCTGCAAATCTTTCTGCCAGAAAAAGAAAAAAGGAAAGATGATGCTGCCCAGAAGGAACTGCTGAAAGTTTTGAGTTGGAGCTGGGAGAAATTACATGATCTATATATTATGTTGTCCAGCCTAGGGTTTTTGAAATTTTGGATTAGTGTGGTATGTATGTATACGCAAAAGAAAAATCAGAAGCTAGCATGAATTGATCAAACAATCCTGACTAGTTCACACATACAGTTTACAAAAGAGAATGAGACTATGCAACTAGAACGGGGTGGGACAAAGGAGAGATTTCAAAAAGAGAGTGAGTGTGATTAATTCAAAGAGGATAGTTTGGAATTTGAAAAATAGAAAAGAAAAGGAAGGAAAATATATAAGAATTTACTTTTTCATATTTGGTTCTCGGGAAAAATAAGAAGAAAAATAAAATGTGTTATTAGTGAATAAAATTTTGATTTTTCACATGATTAACATTTGATCCTTCTTAATTTGTAATCATATTAGAATATATTTTTATTTTAATATTATTTAATATAGAGAGAAAAGACAATGAAAAATGTATTTTTTTTTTTTTATCTTTTCTTGAACAAAATATTTGATCCAAACGGAGTTTAAAAGGTTTGCAAATTCATGTTCGCATCAAGAAGAAGAAGAAGAAGAAGAAAGAAGAGTTTAGTAAGGAAAGAATATGACAAAAAATACAATCAACTAGGCAAATGAGAGAGATACAAGAGACAATGAGAATTAATATGGCAAGGGAATATGCAGTAGATATATTAACGCCATTAAGTTTGATAAAGTGATAACTAGCGTCAAGACTGTAGGAGAGAAATCTAAAAATTTTCTAATCACAATGGGTGTATATTAAGGTTTTACTTTGAGTTTCTTGTAACGTTTCGGAGAAAGGTTCGGAATGTCAAGGAATAATAATATTAAAGGATCAATGGAGTCGCCACTAACTTGTTTATTTATTTATTTATTTTAGATGCAGTTAGTTCACCTAATTACTATTCGTTGATTAGTCTCTAAATTAATCTTAAGGCCAATGAACCAGTAGTCTTGACTTGCATTTATCAGAGTTGGGATCAGAAGTTTAGTTATGCGAGGGAAACGTACTAACACCCTCTACACACCTATTCTACGAACTGTACCTAATTAACTATGAATTATCCCTAAATTGAATTAATAGTCTTAATTTTGACTCCTTCAAAAAATAAATAAATATAAAATTTTTAAAGAAAATGGGAAATAATGTGCAATTTGGGAATTTATAATAAGACCTCTAAAGGAGGGGATCTTATTAGATAAATCCCACTCAAAACTAATATAGATGAGGTCTTAACCATCTTTTTCCCCTTTGTTTAATCATTGGGAATGCACACACATAATATATATATATATATATATATATATATATATAGTCAAATAAATTCATCAAATTTAAGCAAAAAGAGTCTTTATAACATTCCTGGGTTTTCCAAAATTTGTCTGAAAATTTTCCAATATTTTTCTGCAATTCTCTAGGATTTTAAAAAAAAATATTTTTTTCTCAATTTTATTCATTTTTGGGTTTCATTGTTTTGTTATCTGATTCAAAATGACTCAAATATTATTTATCTATTTTTTTCCTAATATATATATACATATTCTGATTTTTACTATTTTTTCTAAATTCCAAAATTTGAAAATCAATTAAAAATTAAATTTTAAAATTAAGGAAAATAAGTAAGGTGGTTCAAGATGGGTCAGACCGGTTCATCGGAGTCAACCTGGGTTGACCTAGTTGGGACGGGCTTGCCACATGTCAGTTAATAATGTTGACACATGATGTAAGAAATTTTTTTTTTTTTATTTGCTTATAGCAAGGTGATGTCAATGTGACGTCACTTACCACGTATCAGGACACAAAAGGTTCGAAACTTTTGAAGCGAATCGCTGACATGGTAGCGATTTGGCTGTTTAGAGAAAACATACATTAGATGGTCAAGATCATGCACAGTCTTAGGCGCATCACGTGTCACCGTTCGTACGATGACATGTGTCCTACTTTATTTATTATTATTATTATTATTATTATTATTATTATTTCAAAATATAAAAAACTCATTTTATTTTTTTCCCTCCCCATTCTCTCTCTCTCTCTCTCTCTCTCTCTCTCTCTCTCTCTCTCTCTCTCTCTCTCTCTTGTTTTCTTTTTTTTTATAATTCTCACACTTTTTTTCTTTTTTTTTTTTAGGTCTTGATTGGACGAGGAACATAAGCAGAGAATTTTGGGCTCTCTGCTTTCAAATCCGAGCTCAGCTCAAACATTTTGAAGATAAGATCCCCTTTTCCTCTTATTATTATTATTATTATTATTATTATTATTTTTTTTTTTTTTTTCGATTTTCATTTGAGTCATTTTCTTGATTTTTCTCTGATTTTCTTGGAGTTTCTGGAGAAACAAATAGATTTGAAGGATTCAGGTTAGTTTGGGCTGAATTGATTTTGGGCCGAAGGCTGGGGATAATTGGGTTGTGTTAATTGGGCTTGGCTCGGCTCGGCTTAATTTGGAGGATTGGATTTGGTTAATTGGGTTAGGCCCAATTGAGCCATGGCCTATTGGGTTCCATTAGACCCAATTGGGCTATAAGATGGATAAATTAGAATTTGGGCTTTAAAAGGGTATGAGCCCAAATGAATTTTGAGTCTGGGTCCAAGGTTTGGTTTAATGGGTCGACTGATTAGGACCAGGGTCAAGATGGTCCAGGCCTTAGGTTGAATCTGGGGTATTTGAGTATGGGTATTTGGATATGAGGTAATCGGATATGGGTGTTTAGATCTAGGTATTCGGGTTTGGGTATTCCAAATTCGGGTCAAATACTTGAATCATGTTTGATATATTTTGGAAAAAATTATTGATTTTTATTCTATTTGAATTTAAACTCTAATTATAGAATCAAAATGCAGTATTACCAAAACTTGAATTAAAATTAAGCACAAAATTAGAAAGTACCTACCTTTGTTCCTAAATTTTGCAATTTGTAATTTCCTTTTCCTTTTGCCTGAGCCTCTTGAATTCCTTTTTGTCAATCTTCTATTGCTTCTACAACTCAAACCTTTTGTCCTTCTCCTATTCTTCACTTCCTCAATTTCAATCACTCAGTCTTCTTCTTACGATTTTATTTCAAAAAATTTTAGTGAGCGATTCCTCTCTTTAACTCCGTCTCCATGTCCGTGTTCCCTACCCTTCTAAAGCCCATTATTTATAGGCCTAGGGGATCACTCAATTAACACTGAATAGATCAATCAACACCTAATTGTTCAATCAATTTTAATTTGAATTGACTCATATGTTTGATTTACAATTCTCACATGTCTAATTGCATAACTTCCTTTTGTGCTTGAAGGTTTGAAGGTGAAGATGCTAGCCCACTTATTTGTTTTGTTTCATTTTTTTTTCCATTTTTTGCTTTTATTTTCAATGTAAAAAATTTCATTTTCCTTTGTATTCTCTCATTTTATTTTATTAATGGATATTTACCCAAATTATATTATATAAGCCCTGAACAAAATGGGGTCTCTACAAAGTTTTTATTATTTTACTTTAGTGATTGATGAACTTATTAGAAATATTCAAAATGAAATCCCTTGGTGTATGTTATTTGTAAATAATATTGTGTTGATTGATGATAGTAGGAGTGAAGTGAAATTTAAATTAGAACTTTGGAACTTTGTATTAAAGTCTAGAGATTTCAAGATGAATAGGTATAAAACATAATATGTATATATGAGATGTAATTTCAGTAATGTAAGAAATAGTAGTAAAGAGAATATTAAACTTAATAATCAAGAAATTAATAGCATTAATAGATTTCGATATCTTAAATCTATTATGCAAGGAAAAGAATAAATTGAAGAAAATGTAACACATAGAATTGAAATAGGTTAAATAAAATGGAGAAGTGCATCAAATATGTTGTGTGATCATAGAATACTCTTAAATTAAAAGAAAAGTTTTATAAAATAGTTATAAGACCGACTATGTTTTATAATTTAGTGTTGGAGTTTGTGGCTCATATTGAGTGGAATGCATGCACAGAGAAAGAATGGTGAAGAAAAATAAGGAAGCCGAGCTGCACGAGAAACAATCGACTATTTGGTCGACGGTTTACCCTCGGGAATAAACTATTGACGGTCTAGTTTGACGCTGATTTCGAATTTTGAATTGGGAACATCAATAGGTTGGGGATTTAGGGGCGAAACCTCCAGGGATTACTACAGGGGTACTTGGGGAACTTCCTAAGTCTCTTTGTACGTGTAGGGTTAGTATATAACAATATTGTAACCCTTGTTTGATGATTGATAGTGGAAAATTCAGCCGTTTGCTCCCGTAGACGTAGGCACATTGCCGAACCACGTAATCTCTTGTGTCATTGTTTATTTGTTTTCCTTTATTATCTACATGTGATTGTGTTTCCATATTATTCATCGTTGGTTGCTGCATTGCACGATTCGATTCAATTTTTCGCTGCCCATTGAATTTGCACAATAAATTGGTTTTAGAGCTATTGATTATAATGACTGGAAGTTCTCCTAAAAAGTTTGATATTATCAAGTTCGACGGATTGGGAAATTTCGGACTATGGCAGACGAGGGTTAAGGACTTGCTAGTTGAGCAAGGTATGGTGAAGGCATTATAGGGGAGGCGGCCGGAAGGCATAAACAACATGACTTGGAAGGAATTAGAAGCGAAGGCTATGGTGACTATCAGACTTTGTCTGGTTGATGATGTGATGTATCACGTCATGGATAAGGAATCGCTAGCGGTAGTTTGGCTGAAACCGGAGAACCAGCATATGCCCAAGTCATTGATGAACAAGTTGTATCTTAAGCAGAAACTGTATGGGCTTAAGATGGCAGAGGGTTCGAATATGAATCAACACATCAACACATTCAATCAGATCATTAGTGATCTAAAGCAAGTTGATGTGAAGTTCGAGGATGAAGACAAGACATTGATGCTGCTGAATTCCCTACCTATATCTCCTACGTATGAAAATCTTGTTACGACTCTGACATGGGGAAAGGAAACTCTGGAGTTGGAGGATATCATGAGTGCTCTATTGGTTTTTCATTAGAGGGATAAAGATAGCGATGAGAATTCTCAAGGTGAAGGGCTTGTAGTGAAAGTTAATCAGGATTGTGGGAGAAGCAAGTTCTGGAGTAGACCGAGTAATAATAAGGCTCGGTCCAATTCTAGGAAGAGGAAGGACGTATGATGTTTGAAGTGCTGGAAAAATAGACACATAAAACTAGATTGTCTAGAAAGGAAGAAGGGGAATGCAAAAAATAAAGAAGGTTCATCGAAATCGATGAATGTAGTGGAAGAAGGAGACTCAAGGAGTGGTGATGGTGATATGCTTTCAGTTTCATCTAATTCAGATGGTCTCATGAATTCTTGGATCTTAGATTTGGCGTGCTTTTATCACATGACACCCAACAAAGACTGGTTCACCTCTTATAGTTTGGTAAATTCTGGTTCTGTTATGATGGGAAATGATGCTTCATGCAAAATTTTTGGAATAGGGAATATCATAATCAAAATGTTTGATGGTGTGGAGAGGACGTTATGCGATGTTAGGCATATACAAGAGTTAAGGAATAATTTGATTTCATTTGGTACTTTAGATTGTAACTAGTTTGGTTACAAGTTTGAAAGTGGGGTAATGAAGGTGAGTAAAGGGTGTTCTAACCGTGATGAAGGGGCATAAAGTACCAGAGATTATCTATACACTGCTAGGTATCATAGTTGTAGGTGAAGCTGCAGCTGCAGAGTCTGAGTTGGATAGTACTATTTTGTGGTATATGCGGTTAGGGCATATGGATGAGCGTGGAATGATGGAGCTTCATAAGAGAAATATTTTGAAAGGGGTCAAATCATGCAAGCTGAATTTTTGCAGGCATTGTGTGCTTGGGAAACAGAATAGGGTGTTGTAAGAACCTGAACCGCAGTATGTGGATTTAATATTGGAAAGAAGGGTAAAAAGGTAATTGTGCAGACTTCGTCGATGAGGCCATCATTTGTCGACGAAGGCTAAAGGCTCCTCGTTGACGAAATTCAGAGGCACGTCAACGAGGAAATGTCGAGAGGTTTGAAAAAATTGAAAATATCCGGCTCGTTGACGAGGCCACCGCTTCGTCGACAAGGGCGGCCGAGTCAAAGGGCTATAAATATCCAAAATGGTTGCTTTGAAGCTAAGTAATCTCAAATATCCCCTCTCTCTCTATAGAACTTGTAGATCACTCACTCTCTCTAGATTTCTTTGCCTCTCATCGCCTGATTCAAAAATAGGACGTTACTGCGAGGATCAGGGAAGGATTCTCTACGTTTCTAGCGGATTAGAATTTCGTTTTGAGCGATTTTGGATTTCGGGCTAAAATCGAGGTAAGGCTCAGTTTTCGTTTCTAATTCTGAATATGTGTAGTAGTACGAATTGTAAGCATGAATTGTACTGTGGTTTGTAGGTTTTGGAGTCTCGGTTCGTAGTTTTGGGGACCGTAGAGTTCGTAGTTGGAATTCAGGTTAAGATAAGGGAATTCAATTTATATCAGTTCATTTTTGAAATCGAGATCGATAAGCTTGTAGGCTACGATAGTATGTATGTTTTAGTAACTTATTTGGGAAAATCTATAGGGTAAAAATACGGGATTTTTGGATTATAGTTTTTGAGAAATTTGGGGATTTCAGGTATCATCTCTGCTTTGTTTGGAAAACCGTTTGTTTATTTAAATTGTATTATTGAGATGATTGTTATCCATATTTGTATAAACTGTATACTTGAAATGGAAAACGATATGATTTGCCGTAAATCAAATAAGTGTGGTATGTATGGTTGTATGTAATTGTTCCAGGTATGTTGTAAAACAGTTATATGGTGGCTTATTACCGTACGTTGATATGTATAGGAGTATGAGCTCCAAAATGATTCCAGGTTTTGTAAAATCGGTTAATGGAGGCTAATTACCGTACGCTAAAATAGTTATGTGGTGGCTAATTACCGTACGCTGAGCCATATATCGGTGTGAAAATCGTGGGTGAGAGTGTCCGACTCTATATCCGAAGGTGTGAAATATCACCATGTCATCCGGATGGTCACCGAAGGGTGTGAGCCACCCTATATGGCAATGCAATCACTGTGAAGCTTTGAGTTCATGGAGTAGTTGCGTGTTGGTAATGTAATTGTTGTGAAACTTGAGTTCATGCAGTAGTTACGTACTTGTGTGAGCTACATCGTATTGGCAATATAATCGCTTGAAGCTTCGGGTTTCATAGCGTAGTTGCGTATTAGTGTGACGACACTGATCGTATGTTTTGGGTATCGTATGTACTGGAGTGCATTTGTGAAAATACTGGAACTGTATGGAATTATATGGAAATGTTTTTGAACTATATCGTATTGTATAGTGTTATGTTTTGTGTAAAATAACACCAGTATGCCACATATTGATATAACCTGCTTTCTTCCTTACTGAGAGGTGTCTCACCCCGAATGTACGTACAATATTTTCAAGTCCTTTAGGTAGCCGTGTTTAGCCTCCTAGCGTTTGGAAGCGGGGGTATCGTTAGCTACTACTAGTGCCTGTTAGGTACGAGTTTTTATATCTGGGTTGTCGGGATGGTTTTGTAGACAGTCGGAGTATGTTTTGTAATTGTGGGAATGTATATCCTAGCTTTGTGTAGACTCTGGTATGGTACTATTCATGTATAGAAAGACCATATTCTTCTTTGTATCTGATGAGTATGGATGTGTATGTTGATGTTTTAAGGGCATCTGTGTACCCCACGGGGTCGGACCCTCTTTTGGTATTATATCATGTATGTTTTAATTGATATAGAGACACGTTAGGTTACTATAATCGCACCTAGGATCCATCTGCGGGTTCGGGGCGTGACAGTTTGGTATCAAAGCTAACTAGGTTATTAGGTCTTGTAGACTTGGTTAGGTGTATTGATGTGTACATACCAGAGTATAGGATGTAGGAAATGGGTAATATTGGTCGAGGGTTGTTCTGTTGCTAGACCGGGATTGGTCTACGGTATTCCGTGTTTTTCCTGGGATGACGATTCCAGTAAAGGTAGGGCAAACTATTGATGGATTAGTGTTGATGTGACGGGGCAGGCTTAGACCTGTGAGAGTAATAGTTGACATGAGTGTGTTAATTGTGTACGATATAGGAATTCTAACCGATTCCTATTCTGTTTTAGAATGGAGTCCAAGGATAATAACTTGGAGAGTGGCTCCGAGGAGACGGCAAGCGATGAATCTCCTTCTGTGTCTCGTGGGTTGGCGAGACAGGTGATCCGAGAGATTGGACGAAGTGTTAGGAGACGTGAGAGCTCTCCTACTGATGCGGGGTGTACCATCGAGAGGTTCACACGCATGCACCCTCCAACATTTACGGGAGGACTTGATCCGTTAGTGGTGGAGGACTGGGTCGAGAAAACTGAGAGGATTTTGGAAGTCCTCCACTGCACTGAGAAGCAGAAGGTCTTGTACGCTACCTTCCAGCTGACTGGGGAGGAAGGGCGTTGGTGGACGACGGTGAGTCTGCTTGAGAGGTAGAGAGCTGATCCATATGGTATGACATGGGGCTGCTTTAAAGAGGTATTTTTTGAGAGATACTTTTCGGTCTCCACTCAAGATGCGAAGACCGATGAGTTCTTGGGCCTGACGCAGGGAACTCTGAAGGTGTAGAGGTATGTTGTCAGGTTTATCGAGTTGTCTCAATTTGCGCCGTACTTGGTTCCGAATGAGCATGAGAAGGCTTTGAGGTTTGAGAGGGGTCTGAGGAAAGACATCCATCGTATTGTGGGGATGCCGCAGATCCGTGAGTTCTCTATCCTGGTGGATAAAGCCACCATAGTTGAGACCGACCTTCGGGGAGATGAGGTAGTGCAGGATCAAGGGAAGAGGCTAGTATCTTTTGGTCCTCAGGGTGGTCCCTGACAGGGATAGTGGAAGAAGAAGAAGAGCTACAGTTCCGGTTATCGGCAGAACACTGAGCGGCAGAGTTATCAGGGGGATCCATCCCCCGCACTATGCGCCAAGTGCCATAAAAGGCACGATGGTGAATGTCAGCTATTCTGGGGAAACTGCTACCATTGTGGCAAGTTAGGCCACATGTCACGGAGCTGTTAGGCACCGAGGAGAGATACGCCTGCATAGAGCCAGAACCGTGGGAGTAATCAGATGCCTTGGGGAAATTACCAGGCAACCACGGCTCCGGCGAGGGTATATTCACTGACTCCAGCAGATGCAAAACATGCTGGGAACGTGGTGACAGGTACCATGTTATTGCTTTTGAATAGAGCTGTTGTTTTATTTGATTCGGGGGCAACCCATTCGTTCATATCTACTAGTTTTGTGAAGTTGTGTGGGGCTGACACCTGTGTGATAAATGAGATGTTGTCTGTGGCTACGCCGACTGGGAGTGTAACGATCTGTAGTAAGATGTTAGGGAACTGCCCAGTGAAAATCCAGGGGAGGCTGCTACCAGCGAACCTCGTAGTATACGACATGTACGATTTTGACGTCATACTGGGGATGGATTGGCTATTCTCCAGTTTTGCAGTGATTGATTGTCGTAGGAAGGTAGTAGTGTTCAGACTTCTTGGGGAGCAAGAGTACGAGTTTATAGGATCGTGTGTGCGTTCGACCCCATAGATTCTATCGGCATTGCAGGCGAGGAGACTACTCTTGGACGGATGTCAGGGGTACCTAGCTTGTGTGAAGGAACAGCCGCGGGATGAGTTGAGACTCTAGGATATTCAAGTAGTCAGCGAGTTCCCTGAAGTGTTTCCAGATGATTTACCCGGTTTACCTCCAAAACGAGAGGTGAAGTTTGCGATAGAGTTGCTGCCTGGTAAGGCACTGATCTCTAAGGCTCCATACCGGATGGCTCCAGCAGAACTTCGAGAGTTGAATGAGCAGTTATAGGAATTACTGGACCAAGGTTTTATTCAACCGAGTGTTTCACCCTGGGGAGCTCTAGTTTTGTTTATGAAGAAGAAGGACGGGTCGATGCATATGTGCATTGATTACCATGATATGAACAAAGTTACGGTGAAGAACCATTACCCTTTGCCTCGTATAGATGATCCCTTTGACCAGTTGAAGGGAACGCAGGTCTTTTCGAAGATCAACCTACGGTCGGGGTATCATCAGGTGAAGGTTAGATCTAAGGATGTAGCGAAGGCTGCTTTCCAAACCAGATACGACCACTATGAGTTCTTTGTTATGCCGTTTGGTTTGACCAATGCGCCAGAAGTGTTCATGGATCTGATGAACATGGTTTTCGATGAGTACCTGGATTAGTTTGTAGTGGTGTTCATCGATGACATTCTGGTATACTCGAGGAGTTCGGAAGAGCATGAGAATCATCTAAGGTTGGTGCTACAGATTCTGCGGGAAAGGAAGTTGTATGCCAAGCTGAAGAAGTGTGAGTTCTGGTTGAATCAGGTCGCATTCTTAGGCCATGTGGTGTCTAAGGGCAGTATCTCAGTTTATCCTAACAAGGTTGAAGCTGTGGTTGACTAGGCGAGATCGAAGAATGTGCAGGAGGTTCGGAGTTTTCTAGGACTGGCGGGTTACTATCATCGGTTCGTAAATGATTTCTATAAATTGTCTAGACCTCTGACACGATTGACTAAGAAAGGGGTGAAGTACCGGCTGGTTACTGGTCCAGTATTGACCATTCCTTTGGGTGTGATCTATAGCAACACGTCCTTGAAGGGTTTGGGATGTGTGCTTATGCAATAGGGTAAGGTGGTAGCTTATGCTTCTCAAAAACTTAAGGAATATGAGAAGAATTACCCTACACATGACCTAGAGTTAGCTAATATTGTTTATTCCTTGAAGATCTGGTGACACTACCTGTACGGTGTTCAGTGTGAGATTTTCACTAATCACAAAAACCTCAGGTACTTTTTCATGTAGAAGGAGCTGAATATGAGGCAAAGGCGGTGGCTAGATTTGATTAAGGACTACGATTGCACGATCAGTTATCACCTGGGGAAGGATAATGTGGTAGCAGATGCGTTGAGTTGGAAGTCAGAACATGCAGTAGTATTTGCAATTGTAGTTCAACATCATGTCATACGAGATCTGGAAAGCCTTGGCGTAGAGTTGGTGTCTGGTGATCATCAGGCTCTCATTGTTAGCTTGGTGATCCAGTCGACTTTGTTTGAGTGTATTAAAGCCGGGCAGGCTAATGATGCAGAGTTAGCTGAGATTGTGGAGAAAGTGCAGCAGGGTTTGGCTGCGAACTTTAACATCTTTGACAGAGGTGTGTTGAGATTTGGGACTAGGCTGTGTGCTCCAAACGACGATGAGATCAGAAGGACGATTCTGGAGGAAGTGCATCGTTCTTTGTATATGGTACATCCGGGTAGTATGAAGATGTATCTGGATTTGCGCAAGTCCTTTTGGTGGGGTGGTATGAAGAGGGATATTGCCTAGTTCATGGAGCAGTGTGTGACGTGTCAGCAGGTAAAAGCTGAACATCAGAGGCCTGTAGGGCCGTTACAGCCTTTGCCTATTCTGGTGTGGAAATGAAAGCACATTTCCATGGACTTTGATTTTCGCCAGCGCTTCACGGACAGAATGCTATTTGGGTAATTGTGGATAGGTTGACGAAATCTACTCACTTTGTACTGACGAAGATTAGCTACCTTTTGAGTAGGCTAGTGAACCTGTATGTGCATGAGGTAGTGAGAATGCACAACGTACCAATGTCCATTATTTCAAATTGAGATCTAAGGTTTACTTCTCGATTTTGGAAGAGCTTGCAGGAAGCATTGGGGACGAAGCTTACTTTCAGTAGAGCGTTCCACCCCCAAACTGATGGACAGTCGGAGAGGACGATACAAATCTTGGAGGATATGTTATGGGCTTGTGTATTAGACTTCGGTGGTAGTTGGATCCAGTTTCTGCCACTAGTGGAGTTTGCCTATAACAATAGCTTCCAGGCTAGTATAGGGATGGCACCGTTCGAGGCTTTGTATGGTCAGAGGTGTCGATCTCCTTTGTATTGGGATAAGGTCGGTGAACGTCAGGTTTTAGGACCTGAACTCATGCAGCAGGCGTTTGAGAAGGTAGGTTTGATCCGGGAAAGGATTAGATTGGCTCAAAGTCGACAGAAGAGTTATACGGATGTTCGCCGTCGTGAGTTGGAGTTCGAGGTAGGGGGTAAGGTATTCCTTAGAATCGCTCCGATGAAGGGAGTGATGAGATTCGGGAGGAAGGGCAAGTTGAGCCCGAGGTACATTGGACCATTCGCGGTTATTGAGCGAGTGGGTCCAGTAGCCTATAGAGTTGCACTACCCCCAGCACTCTCGAGGGTCCACGATGTGTTTCATGTATCCATGTTGAGAATGTACGTGTTGGATCCATCACATATTATCAGTTATGATGAGTTAGAAATTGAGGATACTTTAGCGTATGAGGAAATACCTGTTAAAGTTCTGGACCGTAAAGTTCAGAAGTTTCGTACCAAAGATATACTGTTAGTGAATGTATTGTGGCGAAACCACGAGATTGAGGAAGCTTCTTGGGAACTGGAAACGGAAATACATCGAAAGTATCTGTAGTTGTTCTGAGTAGTAGTTGGATAGCAGGGTGGTATAAGTATGTATGTATGTATGTATGTAATACTCTGTTATCGTATTAGTATTGCATGGTTAGTCTCTGGGAGAGTCCTGTTGTATTGTAAGCTCCCGAGGCCACGTATGTATGAAATCACGGTATTCCTCCGCCATAAGTGAGGGAATGTATGTATGTATGTATGTATGTATGTATCGTAACGGGGCTACGTATAAATGGTCACCGTTTTCTATAGAGTATGTATGTATGTATCGTGACGGGGCTGCGTATAAATGGTTGCCGTTTTCTCTAGAGTATGTATGTATGTATCATTACAAGGCTGTATATAAATGGCCGCCGTTTTCTCTAGAGTGTGTATGCGTGTATCATGACGAGGCTGCGTATAAATGGCTGCCTTTTCACCTCAGAGTGTGTATGTATGTAGTAGTATGAATGTGTTCATAATGAGAGATTGAAAATTTCAAGGACGAAATTTTTGTAAGGAGGGGAGGTTGTAAGAATCTGAACCGTGGTATGTGGATTTAATATTGGAAAGAAGGGTAAAAAGGTATTTGTGTAGACTTCGTCGACGAGGCCATCATTCATCGACGAAGGCTAAAGGCTCTTCGTCAATGAAATTTAGAGGCACGTCGACGAGGAAATGCCGAGAGGTTTGGAAAAATTGGAAATATCCGGCTCGTTGACGAGGCCACCGCTTCATCGACGAAGGTAATGGTAGACTCGTTGACGAGAATGCCAATTCATCAATGAGGGCGGCTGAGTCAAAGGGCTATAAATATCCAAAATGGTTGCTTTGAAGCTAAGTAATCTCAAATATCCTCTCTCTCTCTCTCTCTCTCTCTAGAACTTGTAGATCACTATCTCTTTCTATATTTCTTCGCCGTTCGTCGTATGATTCGTAAATTGGACGTTAGTGCGAGGATTAGGGAAGGATTCTCTACGTTCGAGCGATTTCGAGTTTCGGGCTAAAATTGAGGTAAGACTAGATTTTCGTTTCTGATTCAGAATATGTGTAGTAGTACGAATTGTAAGCATGTATTGTACTGTGATTTGTAGGTTTTGGAGTCTTGGTTCATAGTTTTGGGGACCGTAGAGTTCGTAGTTGGAATTCGGGTTAAGGTAAGGGGATTCAGTTTATATCAGTTCATTTTTGAAATCAGGATCAATAAGCTTGTAGGCTACGATCATATGTATCTTTTGGTAACTTATTTTGGGAAATCTATCGGGTAAAAATATGAGATTTTCGGGTTATAGTTTTTAGGAAATTTGGGGATTTCGGGTATCATCTTTACTTTGTTTGGAAAATTGTTTTTTTGTTTAAAATGTATTATTAAGATGACTGTTATCCATATTTGTATAAATTGTATACTTGAAATGGAAAAAGATATGATTTGCCATAAACCAAATAAGTGTGGTATGTATGGTTGTATGTAATTGTTTTAGGTATGTTGTAAAACAGCTATGTGGCGACTTATTACCGTATGCTGATATGTATAGGAGTATGAGCTCCAAAATGATTCCAGGTTTTGTGAAATCGGCTAGTGGCGGCTAATTACTGTACCCCGAAACAGCTAAGTGGTGGCTAATTACCGTACGCTGCGCCATGTACCGGTGTGAAAACCGTAGGCGAGAGTGTTCGGCTTTATATCCGAGGGTGTGAAATATCACCATGTCTTCCGGCTGGTCACCGAAGGGTGTGAGCCACCCTGTATGGCAATGTAATCGCTGTGAAGCTTTGAGTTCATGGAGTAGTTGCGTGTTGGCAATGTAATCGCTGTGAAACTTGAGTTCGTGGAGTAGTTGCGTACTTGTGTGAGCTACATCGTATTGGCAATGTAATCATTTGAAGCTTCGGGTTTCATAGCGTAGTTGCGTATTAGTGTGATGACACTGACCGTATGTTTTGGGTATCGTATGTACTGGAATGCATTTGTAAAAATATTAGAACTGTATGGAACTATATGGAATTGTATGGAAATGTTTTCGAACTGTATCGTGTTGTATAGTGTTATATTTTGCGTAAAATAACACTGGTATGCCACACACTGATATAACCTGCTTTCTTCTTTACTGAGAAGTGTCTCACCCCAAATATATGTACAATGTTTTCAGGTCCTTCAGGTAGCCGTGTTTAGCCTCCTAGTGTTTTGGGGGTGTTATTAGCTACTGCTAGTGCCTGTTAGGTACGATTTTTTGTATCCGGGTTGTCGGGATGGTTTTGTAGACATTCGGAGTATGTTTTGTAATTTTGGGAATGTATATCCTAGATTTGTGTAGGCTCTGGTATGGTACTGTTCATGTATAGAAAGATCGTATTTCGCTGTGTATCTGATGAGTATGGATGTGTAAGTTGATATTTTAAGGGCATCCGTGTATCCCACAGGGTCGGACCCTCTTTTGGTATTGTATCATGTATGTTTTAATTGATACAGAGATAGGTTAGGTTACTATAATCACACCTGGGACCCATCTGCGGGTTCGGGGCGTGACAGGTGTAGTTTATGACAGCCACACACAAGATGGAGGGAATCCTTGACTACATTCATTCAGATGTTTGAGGGCCTGTGAGAGTAGCATCACGAGGAGGGCATATGTATTTTGTGAGCTTTATTGACGATTGCTCATGAAAGGTCTGGGTGTAATTCATACGACACAAGTCAGAGACGTTTTCCAAGTTTAAATTGTGGAAAGCTGAGGTGGAAAACCAGACTAGGAGAAAAATTAAATGTCTCACGACAGACAATGGAACTGAGTACATTGATTCGAGGTTCATTTAGATACCCTAATTCTTGGGGAATGCTTGCTCCCGGGATGTCGCAATAGTTCATCGAGTTGTACAAGTAGCATGGCATTAAGAGACATTTCATAGTACGCAAGACACCACGACAAAATGGTGTGAAAGAAATGATGAACCAAACCATAGCTAAAAAGGCTCGGTGTCTCAGGTTGAATGCATGGCTTACAAAGAACTTCTGGGCAGATGTAGTAAATATAGTGTGTTTCTTGATTAACAAATCACCAAAGGCTGTATTATATAGGAAAGTTGCAGAGGAGGTATGGACAGGGAGTGCGGTAGACTACTCTAGTTTGAGAGTGTTTGGATGTCTAGCCTATGTGCACGTTTCTAGTAAGGAGAGATCTAAGCTTGATGCAAAATCTAGACGATGTATCTTTCTAGGGTATCAGAAAGGTGTGAAAGGGTTCAAGTTATGGGATCCGAAGGAAAATAAGGTGGTGATCAGTAGATATGTGATTTTTGATGAGAAAGCCATATTGCAGCGTACTCAGGAAGAAGAAGAGAAACAGGTGCTAGAAAACTGTAACAACAATAAGCATGTGGTGCAGGTGGAGTTAAAGACTTAAGGTACATATGATGTTATTCAAAATGCAGGGTGTTCTAACTCAGGAGACCAACAGTATTATAGTATAGCTATAGACAGGCCTAGACACACTATCATACCACCCCCTAAGTATGGATTTGACGATCTTTCTTATACACTCATTACTAGTAGAGGGGATCCCATTACTTTTCAGAAGGCAGTGCATAGTCAGAAGAAAAGTAGATGGATCAGTGCTATGGTGGAGGAGATGGAGTATTTGCATAATAACCACCAGACGTGAGAGTTGGTAGAGCATCTAGAAGGAAAAGGGCGATAGGATGCAAATAAGTGTATCAGAAGAAAGAAGCGGTTTTATAAAAAGAAGGAAAGAAGTTTAATGCTCGGTTAGTAGAAAAGGGTTACTCACAGAGGAAAATGGGTTGATTATGATGAGATATTCTCCCCTATGGTCAGACACACTTCCATTGGGTTAATGTTGGGACTGGTGGCGCATTACGACATGAATTTAGAGCAGATGGACATAAAGACAACGGTCTCTATGGTGATTTGGAGGAGTTGATTTACATGATACAACCAGAAGGGTTTAGTCAACCTGGATAGGAGCACTTGGTTTGTAAATTAAGAAAATCACTTTACGGGCTAAAGCAGTCTATGAGGTAGTGGTACAAATGGTTTGATTTCTACATGATCCCGATTATCTATAGGAGGTGTGAGTATTGAAAACTAAGGTGTAGTCCTAAGAGGGCGGGGGGGGGGGGGGGTGAATTGGGTTTTAAAATTTTCTTTTAACTCTTTTTATAGACTCACAACTTATTGTAAGTTAAGTATTCAAACAAGGATGATTTGAATTACAATATCAACTAAAAATCAATATTCACTTTTAAAACTTTAAGAATGAGTAAATCAACTTGATCTTGCAGTAATGTCAATTAACACCCAACCAATAAATTGATTCAATCAACACAAATCAATGATTCACAATGTAATGCTTTCAACTTTTGAATAATTCAATCCTCTCAACAAGATAACCAAAACAAGATTCACACTAAAGAATGAATTCAGCAAAGCTTCCAAGATTCAGCGATTAAGTAACTCAAAGTAGAGTTTGATAAAATCCATGTTTTAATGAAGCACAATTGAAAATTCCAATACTCTTCCTAAACTCAGATTTTAAATAAACTTTCAATTAATGAGTTTTGGGTGTTAATCAATCAACGTACTCCCTTATGATTTCTGCAAAAGGTATTGATCAACCAACGTATTGCCGTTTGGTTTCTGCAATTCCAAAGTCAAATTAATTTTTGGTTTATTTAATATTCAATCCACACAATTTATAGATTTGAAATTAACAACCATGTAGTTATATATGTGTAGAAAATTATAGAGAGTTTAGGGAAAGAGAGTGAGACCAATTTTTTTACGAGGTTCAGCTTATACCCAGCCTACGTCCTCGCCTTAGGCAAGACCACCTAAGGATTCCATTATAGCGTTCCTTTGCGGCGGAACAAACCGTTACAATCCTTCCTTTAAGGTGGAGCCCTCTCTCGAAGCGATACCCCACGCTCAGTACAATGATTTAACTAACCTAGAACAGTAAAAAACTACAAGAGAAACAAGAAACAATTTGTTGTACAATGACACTCTCAAAAGAGTAGATTAGTACAAATGAAATCTATATACTTCAATAAAAATCACAATATTGAAAGATGAAGCTCAAGTATATATATCACCGAGGTTCTTTCTTAGGTTGAATAACTCAGTAAAAATGCAAAGACCCGTGAGCTTTTCTCAGCAAAATCGCAGCAAGTAATTCAAAAAATTCAACAAGAGTATAAGCAAGGTAGCTTTGAAGAGTAGAAAGAATTTGATTGATTTTCTGCCATCCTTGGGTTTAATTATGTATTTATAGAGTTTAAAGAGTATTTTTCGTGTTGCTCAAGTTGTTTGGAGTATTCCCTAAGTTTTCACAAAGTTTAGAATTCAAAAACTCAAATTTGGAAACTTCTCGTTACTTTTAAAATTCTGAATTTCGAAGGGTCAGGCGCCTGAACTCAAGGGGTCAGTCGCCTAAACTTTAAATTTCAGCAAATTTTGGAAGTTAGTACAGGGTCAGGCGCCTGGACTCACAGGATTAGTCGCTTGAAGTTGTTATGTCTGCTTGTCAGTTGCCTGAACAGACAAGGTCAGTCGCCTAACAGCTTTAACCACCCTTCAGTATTTTGGTCATAACTTTTTTATACAACTCCAAATTATAAGTTCTTGGTATCAATAGAATTCTAAGAAAAAATTACAAAACTTTCATGTTGAACACCTTTTAATATAAGGAGTTGTTGATAGATAAACATACATATCAATTTGACCATTCACAAAAAACACATTTTGGATCATCAAGATTACGCTATGTCGCCCTTCGAATATGCGATCTTGGTTATGCCACGTGTCATCGTACGAATGATGACACATGTCTCACTAGTATATATAAGAGCTTTCTCTCTCTCTCTCTCTCTCTCTCTCTCTCTCTCTCTCTCTCTCTCTCTCTCTCTCTCTCTCTTCTTTTCTCCATTTCTCTCCTTCTCCTCCCTTCCTTTCCTTCTGTTTTCTCTCCCTTTCTCTTTTTTTCTTCTTCTTTCTTCGCAGTTCTCTTTCTTCCTTTCGCTTTTGTTCTCCTCCTTTCTCTTCTCCTTTCTTCAATCTTTTCTTCTTCTCTCTGATTTCCTTTGACCTCTTTTTCAGTGACTTTCTTTATTTTTTTCATCAAATATCTCTCTCTCTCTCTCTCTCTCTCTCTCTCTCTCTCTCTGTACCTTTCTCTCTTTCCACAGATGTCTCTCTCTCTCTCTCTTTCTATTTCCACAGATCTTTCTCTCGCACTTTATTGTCTTTTTTTTTTTTTTTGACTCTTATTTTCTCTTTCTTCATTTCTCATTTCACCTTATCTTATCTCAGCTCTTTTTATTTTGTAGATTTGGATCAGAAGAGAACTATGAGTTCTTTACTTTCAAGCTCAACTAAAAAATTTCAGAGATAAGTTCCTGTCCCTGTGTATTATATATTTTTTTTCTATTTTCTGGAATTTCCTTTGAATTTTCCTAGCAATTCTCACGAACCACAAAGAAATTATGGTTTTTTTTTTTTTTACCTAGGTTCTAACCTTGGTCATGTTTTGACTTGGTAGGTTGAGAATAGGGTTTAGTTAGATTGAGTAAGCTGGTTTGGATTTGATGGGCCGTGTATGTTTGGGCTAATGCACTTAGATTAAATTGGTTGTGCATGTTTGGGCTAATGGGTTTGGATTGAATGGGTTGTGCATGTTTGGATTAATGGGCTTTATTTAAATGGGCCTAAGTCAGGGTTAAAGGTCAATGGACCCAGATCCAAACTAGACCTAGGTCCTAGGTCCTCAAGTCGTGTGATTAGGACTCGGGTCAAGTTGACTCCAGTCTGGGTTATTGGATCCGGATATAGGCATGGGTTTTGTTCAAATTGACCCAACTCTTGGGTCAGGTCTCAGATTCGGGTTATTGAACCCGAATATGGATTACATTCAAAACCAAAAAAAATTTAAATTTGTTTTGCAATTATAATTATTCAAGAAGCAAAACAGAATTCAGAAAAAATTAAAGAAAACCAACATTTCTCTTCAAACTCCTCCAATCTTTAAGTTTGATGCCAATTCCCCACCACTTCTCTCTTATCTTTCGTTTTGATCTTCACAAATTCTTCTCCAAATTCACAACAAAACACTTCTTCTTTACTCTATCAAACTCCCAGTTTTCTTTCTTCCAGCCTCTATGTCTTTGTTCCTCTCACCTTCAGAAGTCTAAGGGAAGCAATTTGGATTAAATTTGATTGATCAATCAAACTTAAAACTAATTAGTTAATCAAATGAATTAACCAATTTTAAACTGCTTAATCATATTTAAAATACCAATTAGCTTTTAATTTTGATTCCCTAACTAATACTCTTTGGTGTGTGTGTGCAGGTACAAGCATGGAGAATTGGAGAATCCGGTTCTTTTTATTTTATACATTTTTTTAAATTTTTTATTTTCTATTTTTTTAATTTTTAATGTAAAAAAACCCCCTCAATTTTCTTGTATTTTCTCATTTTATGAAGTAAAGAAAAAAATTTATTATATAAATCCCGATCAAAATGGGATGTCTACAATCATAGTAGATCAAACATTAAAAATACATTTAAAAATGATTATAAAATGAAAATGACATATTTTTTTTATTAAAATAGAAATTATTTAATAATTATAATTTTAACTCACTCTTTTCTATTCCAAGAATACTTCTATTACAAAAGAAGTTTGAGAAATAGTGAAAATATTTTTTGAATAAATTTTCTTATTAGTTATTTTAATCATACACAATGATTTAATTCACAAACATAAATTTTATATAATAAAATAGTATATGATGAAACAACAATATTTGATGTCATTTCTATTATGTATTTCATTCTTGTATAATAAAAAAAAGTGAAGCAATGTGTTTGTTTATATTTTTGATTTTCTAATTCTTTTGTCGGTTTTCAACTATTATGATAAAAACAAAAATCATATTTTATAATTTCAGTTGTAATGTAGCATATTGCCCCAATATTTTAATGTCTAGAATCTATTTTGGTAGATTGAATCATCATGTACACAAGCTTAATAAAAAAATTAACTAAATTGGCAATCTAAATTCAAAATATAATTCAAACAAAATATTTATATTTAAAACTTTGAAAAAATAAAATCCATTTAAAAATATTAAAAAGTGAGTTTTTTATTGTTTAATAAAATTATTATAATTATTTTTATTTTCAAAATATATTTTTTAATTTATATTCCTTTGTGTTTTTATTGCTTTAGTTTTGAGTTTCTGTTTTTAATTTTTCTCTTATAAATTATATTTTAAAATTATTATTTGATTTAATAACAAAAATAAATATCTTGTCAAATTTAGGTTCTAAAATTTTTGTTAATTTTACAAATATTAACTAGTCAAGTAGCTCATTTTTCTTTTATAAATTTTGATAATGATATCGCACGTCCTAAAGAAGAAAAAAAAAAAAAACACAAATAATCCTTAGATCATCTTAGAACCAACAAATTAAAACGCCTCCTAAGGAAATAAATGCAAGCATTTATTTTTAAATACAATCTTTGTTTTGTGATCAAGTTGCCAATTTTTAGTTTCCACTAATAATTTTTTCTCTTATAAATTTTAGTAGCGTTTCCAAATAACTCAACCGAGAAAGGAAAAGAAAAGAAAAAAAGAAGCCAAATACCCATTAAACTATTCATCGTCCTACATCCAACAAGTTAAAAAACCTCCAATAATAAAAATAAATTAGCCTTCGGGCATATGGCCAGATAGTAAGGGCAAGCCTTAGAACATGCTGGTAACCCTAGTGGTCCACATTCGATTTCTACCGTTTGCACTGCACATCTGCGATTTATCTTTTACGTGTTGGTGAGGGCTTGGCTAGCGTAGGCGTGAGATTAGTCTGACACGTAAGCCAGAAAATTCGACGTATAAAAAAAATAAAATAAGCACAGATATTTATGTATAGATTAGATGCTATAAAATTATGTTTGGTGGCCAAATTGGTAGTTAAAAAAAAAAAAACATTAGGCGGCCCCATTGGCCATTGCCAAAGAAATTTGGGCAGCTAGTAAAATTAGGTTGGTAAAGAGTGGTAACAATAAAAGGAAATATTTTAATTACAATAATTGAGGGTAAGGTAATCTTCCTGGAAACTAAGGATTCTTAACTGCATTCACAAAGTCAAAAACCATAGCTGTATCAAAAATCACAAAATCCAATGGCTTTAATACCCTAACATTGTTTGTCTTAATCCCAAAACTAGTTTGATAATAAAACAATTTACCCCTTGACCTCTTTATTTATTATTTATTTTTTATTTTTATTTTTGGGTTCGTCCGACTGGATTGATCTTAGTAGAAAAAAAAAATTTCAGTTTTATGGGTAAAAATATAAAACCATTCTATTATTTAAAATTAGATATATATATATTAATCTCTTAATTTAAAGCTATTTTGATTAATGAAAAAACATATTTAATTACATTTTGAAATATTTAAAAAAGGTACGCCGGTGGCTTCTCATTTCATTAATTCAAATTTGAATTTAAATTTAAAAATTTAGTAGTTGATGCCTAAGACTTAATTAGAGTGTGCAGGGTGCAGAGAATTTATGAGCATTTTGGCTTATTATTCAAAAAATTATAAAAGTAACTGATGCTCATTTCTTGATTCTCATTCTTTGATCTTCTTTATGTATTTAATGCTCAAGCGTTTCGTACACAATAATTAATTACATTATTTTGGTTTAAAATGACTGTCTTGAAATAAATTATTACTGTTTATGTCAGACCACGAGTTTTGAGTGACAAATTTTCGATGCTATGATTTTTTAATTAAGATTAAATCTCGACTTTTAACTAAAAAAATAAAATCATTAATATTTTTATGTAAAAAAAAAATAAAATGGTTAATGTGGGTGATTGGAAAAGAAGGGCAGCATGGGGAGGGGGAATAGATGGAAGACACCTGGCATTTCTTCAGGTGCCTTCCCGCCCTTGCATTTGCATTATATTTTATTTTTTTAAAAAAAGAAATTATTTTTCATTTTATTTGCTCTTCCCAAAAAGAGTATTAAGAATAGAAAATATTCAAATATGACTATTTAAAAAAAAAAAAAATGTGAAACAAAGTAAAAGACTAAGTTGAGGTCTAGGAAATTTTTTTTTTTTGCATTTAATTGCATCTTAATAAATTAATCCCTTAGTTTTAAGCTACTTCAAAAGATGATTAATATTTGATAATTTTTTAAATATTTCTAACATAGTATGCCATTCCCTTTTCATTATTTTAATTAAGTTATAAATTCAAGTTTAATAATTAATACTCGACACTTAATTTTATTAAGCAATTCCTTAATTAGAATTTGTGAGATGCAAAGATTTTACTACCGTTTTCTTTTTAAGATTTTTATTCAAAGAATGATAAATAGTAATCCTCACCCTAATTGTAGACATACCCTCAATTGCTTGATCGTGCATATCTTTTTATTCAATAATTGTTTTGAAATAAATCTTTACCGGTTAGATGTTCGGTGTCGAGTTTTCGATGTTATGATTTTTTAATTAATATTAAAATTTTAATATCTAAATAAAAAATAAAACCATTTTTTTTATGT